>NC_042623.1:220723007-221023007 GCF_901001135.1 Rhinatrema bivittatum | reverse complement strand
GGACTTGAGCTGAAAAGGATGGTTGATTGTTATAGTTGGATATCGTAGGTTTATCGTCTTGTGTTATCAAAAGTATTTCCGTCTTGTTGGTATTGAGAATTAGGTTAAGGCTCATTAGCAGGTTGTTGATGGATTGGAGGCATTTGTTCCAGAATTCTATGGTATTTTGTAGAGAAACTGTAATTGGTATGAAAATTTGCACATCATCTGCATATATGTAGTATATTAGTTTTAGCTTAGAGAGGAGCTGGCAGAGTGGAAGAAGATAAATTTTGAAAAGGGTGGGGGATAGTGAAGAGCCTTGGGGAACTCCTAGAGATGCGCAGACTGGATGTGATTCATAATTGTTGATTTTGACTTTGTAGAATCTGTTGTGCAAGAAAGATTTGAACCAATTAAAGACTGTGCCTTTGATTCCGATGTCGGTTAGTCTGTCCATGAGTATTGCGTGGTTTACCGTGTCGAACGCGGCTGATAGATCAAGGAGGATGAGTAATCCTGGTTGTTTTTTATTAAGGTTCCAGAGGATGGTGTCTGTTAAAGAGATTAATAGTACTTCGGTGTTTCGTGATTTTCGAAAGCCGAACTGTGAATGTGCTAGAATATTGTTGTCTTCCAAGTATTCTGAGAGTTGTTTATTAACTATTTTTTCTAGAATTTTAGAGATGAAGGGGAGTTTAGCAATTGGGCGATAATTGGCTGGGTCGTCTGGGGAAAGGTTTGGTTTTTTCAACATTGGTTTTAGAATAGCGAGTTTTAGAGAGTCTGGAACTACTCCTTGTATTAGTGAGCAATTAATCAAATCAGAGATTGGTTTGGCTATGGTTTCCGATATGGAGATGAGTAAGTTAGGGGGAATTGAATCTGAAGGATGAGAGGCCGGTTTTATTTTTTTTAGTACTGATTCAATCTCTAATGATGATGTCAAATCAAAGGATTCCAGGCTTGAGTTCTGTGGAGTATAGGTGGTGTGGTTTGGTGGAGGAATAGGAGTATTCTTAGCTTTTAGTGGATTGATCAGGTCGGAGATTTTTTTCTTGAAGTAGTTTGCTAGTTCTGAAGCTTTGGTAGCTGCTTGATCGTCTGAGATGGTAGTAGGGGGGGTTTGGTGAGAGATGAGACGATGGTGAATAATGCTCTAGGGTCAAATATGAAGTGGTGAATTTTCTGTGAGAAATTTCTTTTTGTTTGTAGGATGGAAATCCGGTAGCGGTGCATGAAAGCTTTGTGGGTTTCCAGGTTAGATGGTGATGGATTTTTACGCTATGCATGTTCTTTTTTTCTAAGTTCTTGTTTTAGTGTTCTTAGTTGAGGGGTGTACCATGGTTTCCTGTTATTCGTGTTAGATTGGATTGTTTTTGTGGTTAGTGGGCAGGTTTGGTCTGCAACATTTTTGGTTATTTCGTTCCATGATGTAGTAGCAGAATTAGCATCTGAGAGGTTTAATTTGAATAGTGCTGTGGAAAGATGTTGGCTGAGAGTTTCTGCATTGCACAATTTCCTATATTGTATTGAGGTTTTTTGTGTGTGTTGGTTGATGGGTTGGATGAATTTTAATGTTGTAGAGATCAATCGGTGGTCCGATCAAGGGATTGGAGAGCAGTTCGTAGATGAAGTCGAGATAAGGTTTTCATTAATGAAAATTAAATCTAGAGTGTGACCTGCCTTATGTGTCGGGTCATTATTGATTTGTTTGAAACCCATAAATTTGAGTGTGTTAAGAAAAGTTTTACAGCTGGAGGATTGAGGAGTTTTGTCTACATGGAGGTTGAAATCTCCCATTATTACAGCGGGAGTGTCTGAGTTGATGTGTTTGGCTATTAGTTCAATTAAAGGGGATGGGTCTGATTCTAGTTTTCCTGGGAGTGCATATATCAGGCATATTTGAAGGTGTTTAGATTTGAATATTGCTAATTCTAGGGAGGTTGAAGAGTTTGTTAGTTGAATGGTTAGACCTAGTTCTTTTTTTGCTGCTAGTAGTAGACCTCCACCTCTTTTTTTTTTTTATGTCTGGGAATAGAGAATATGTCGTAAATGTTTATGGGGAGTTGGTTAATTAGTGCCGTGTCTTCAGGTTTTAGCCATGATTCTGTAATAGCGCAGCAGTCTGGATTTGTTTCTATTAAATAATCATTAAGGAGATGAGATTTTTTTGGGAGAGATTGTGCATTAAGTAAGGTTAAGGATAGAAGTGAAAGTCCTAGTAGTTGGTTCATTGGTGATGTTATGATTGGTATAATTCTTTTTTGTTGGAGTTTGGGAGTATTAAGGTTTTTTATGAGGTTTCTTCGTTGGGTGTGGATGATTGGCTTAGCAAAAATGTGCATGATGTAAAGAATTTGGATGAGTGTTGGAGTGGATAATATTATTTTGGGAGTTCAGTGTTTGTTTAGGTGAGTGTTGGAGTGGTTTTGAGTGGAGTTGGATATATATGGAATAGTGTTGGTGAAGATATCAACTTTCTTCAGAAGGTGCAGGTAAAATGGTATCTCTAGTCACCATGCTTCCGTACCACAGTAAGTAGGTTGCCTCTCTCTTCTATTTTTTCTGTGTGCTTCATGGTGAGTCAACAGTATTATAATCCCAAGCTCTGCTGGTTGCACCAGCTTCGGCATCACTAGCAGTGACTGCTGTTTTCTCTATGGAGTAAAACATCATTCACGCTTTTCCTTGCATGGACAACTGCATAACAACAGTCAACCCAAGCAAGGACCTCTACCTTCTTCATGACTCACTATAAATCTACTACTTGGGATTGCTGTTCACTACCGTAAATCCCATATAACACACTTCTGGACACCACAGTCACAACGACCTTCCTGTCCAACAACTGCGCAGACATTCTGACAAATTCTTATATGTCTCTGCACGCATACACCATAACCTGAGCCATTCAATTCTTTCATTGTTGGGCCATGGTATTTTTTTCACCATGCATTTACTCATGGGATCAAAAAAAAAGATTATTTTTTTTTTGCTATAAGTAAGATTCAGTGAAATCCAATTATCAGTGGACCTAAGCTGTTTCACCGCTATTGCCCCTGATCCATATTGTAGATCTAGAGCCAAAACCTAGATTGGTCCTGCTCATGCTTGCATTTACTCAGGGTTGCAGAGTTCGAACTAACATCTTCTCAACCCAATATGTGTCTTCTCCGCTCCATGCAGACTTTCACATTAACGTCCTGGAGCTTTGAGCCATGAGTTATGCCTTACAATACTGCCTATGCAGCAAACCTTTTTGCAGACAGACAACATAGTGACATTGTGGTATTTCCAACACACAAGCACACACAACCTTTTACCTGCTCTGCTAGGAAGCTGTGCAGCTCTTCTCTTGGCCCTTGCTCACTCCAAGCATCCCCGGGCCACTTATCTAACAGATTTACTGAATGCACTTCAGACCTTCTCCACATAAGTTCCATCCTCCCGGATGGTCTTGAATTATATGTGTAGCGAGAAAAATCTTCTACCACTGAGGTCAACCGAACTTGCCCTCTGCGTCTGAATCAAACCACACGGTGGACAGATTCTACTCCCTACACATGTCTCCAGTGCGTTCCCATGGAAGCCTTTGCTGCAACAAAGGCCTCTTATATGTGTCTCTTTCGATGCCTCTCATAGCCAGCACCCTTTTTATGCTGCACCAGGATGGGGTTCACTGTTCAGACCCACGTCCTGGCCGAGACCAGTATGCTTTCCCATACTTCTCAATCTATCATACCAGTAACCAATTCGCCTTCTCACAGGTCAGTCTCATATCAGACTACCGACTGACCTAAGACTGGAACCTTGCCTTCATACCTTTCGAAGAAAACTGAAGACGTGGCTTTTCCTCAAAGCCTTCCCCTAGTCAAAATGACACTTCGGACTCAGCCCAAGGAATGAGATAATTACTAATCTCATAACCCGTTTTATATTATTTATGTGTTGCTAATTCCGCTCTACCTTTCTTCCTGGCTACTTTAGCCCCCAAGTTCAATGCCCTTGTTTTATGTAACTTTGTTTGTTTCAGCCTTCTTGTTTGGTTACACTTGTTTATCCCCTAAGTTCCATGTAATGTGAATTCTATTCGTGAAGTCCGGTATAGAAATAAATATTAAATAAATAAATAAATATCATGGACTCACTTATGTTCTCAGGTACAGGTAGCGTCTCAAAAACCTTCTACACATAAATCTTACCATTCAAAATGGCATGATTTACCACATGTCGCATAAAAAAAAAAAAAGGGGGGGGGGGTTTACTCCCTTTATTTCTACACCACTCTTTTCTCTTACTCCCTCGGATTCTGCTCCCCAGATATCCTCTACATGGATATGCCTCGATTCCAATTGGCGTACCACTTGGGAGTGGGGATACCCGATTAACGGTTCAACCCCTTCCGAGTCAGCTTACCATGGGTTATCCACTGATTAAGCCGCCTCTATTTTACTGGTTACGGAATGGGATATATATATATATATATATATATATATATATATATATATATTAGTGTTTACAAGACTCATGCGTTCCCCGTTCGAGCCTTGCCATTCCTCTCACGTAACAGTCTGCAATGGGAAATTCTTTCCCGCGTAGTCATCACTTCTGCCAACAGGGTCAGTGAATTCCACACCTTGTTACATACTCACCCAACCCTCTGTTCCTCCGTGACCAAGTGATTTTACATTCTCAACTACATATCGTTCTTAAGGTAGAGGCAGCATCTCATCTTACTCAGAAGATACTCTGCCCACTTTCCCAACACCTCTCTCTCCTAGAGCGAGAGGATTTTCCACTCCTTGGACTGTAAACGTGAACTTTCATTCTATCCAGACCGCACTACACTCCATAGGAATTACACCTAACTCTTTCCTCCTGTGGCAAAAGCCAAGCTGCGAGTTCCAGTGGGCGAACAGACCTATTCCTCCTAATTGATGGTCTGTATCTCTTTTTCCTACTAACAAGCAGGCATTTCACTACAACACCGTGTGTAACCACACTCTGTTAGGTCCATACCAGCCTCAATACCTCACCTTTGGCCGGTGCCACTTGTACATATTTGTAAAGCTGCGACCTGGAGCTCTCTCCATCCCTTCGGAGCCCATTATCCCTTAGATAAGACTGGCCGGCATGCTTCCATGTTTGGCCAGTCTGTCTACTCCTCTTCTCTTCTGTTCGGTTTCACTACACAAATCCTTCCACCAACCCGTTAAGTGTTTCAGGATGCCCTCCTTACCAAATTCCACCCCCGACATTGCGCCTTTTGCAAGTCTTGGGTGCATTGGGTACACTCTCGCACATCCTCAGCTCGATACTCACCCATATGTGAGGACTATCACCCTGCTTGTCCTGTGAGAAAGCAAGTGTTGCTTACCTGTAACAGGTTCGTCGCAACCTCCAAGGCCAATCTTACAAATATCCCCTTTAAAGGATCTCTCCTTTTCGGAAGCAAATTGGAAAAAATGGCTGCTGGAAGATAAGAAGAAGCAGTTACAGTACTTCTCACCTATGAGGGAAAGATCCAGGAGCTCCCAACGTTTTCGCCACTATAAACACTTCGACATTTCAGAGCTCTCGGTCCTTTGGGAGATCTCAGTCCTTTCATAGACAGCCCAAGAGAGGGGCTGGCTCGGGTTCAGGTTCATCTTTAACCCCCCCCCCCCCCCCCCCAAGTGAAATTTTGCTGACCCACCCTCGGAACAAGGAGATATGGGGTCAACTGTCCTTAATCTACCAGCAGTGGATCAAGATCATTTCAGACAAATGGGTACTGGAAGCCATACGAGAAGGATATGCACTAGAATTTCACAGCAATCCTCGGGACATATTCATGATGTCTCCTTGCCACTCCCAGCACAGGAAGCAAGCAGGGGAGATTACTATTTTAAGGCTCCTCAAGATGAGGGCTATAATCCTTACTTGCGTCCTGGGAAAATCCAGGGCGTTATTTCATCGTACCCAAGAAGGAAGGTTCCTTTCGCCCTATCCTGGACCTCAAGAGTTTCAACCAACATCTACGAGTGAATCATTTCCGCATGGAAATGTTACGCTCCGTGATAATGGCTGCACAATCAGGAGAGTTCTTAACCTCCCTAAACCTATTTGAGGCCTACCTACATATTCCAATCCATCAAGAACACAGTTTCCTACGCTTTGCAGTCGCCATCAGTTCCGGGCACTGCCCGTTGGTCTAGCCACTGCACAACGTTTTCCAAGATTATGGTGGTCATAGCGGCAGCGTTGAGAAAAAGGGGATCCTGATGCACCCGTACTTGAATGACTGGTTGATTCGGGCCAAAACAGTGGAAGAGAGTCTCTGGGTGACCAATAGGTTAACCTCCTTGCTTTAGGAACTCGGATAGGTAGTAAACCTGGACAAGAGCAGTCTTAAGCCTTTCTAGTCCTTGAAATATCTGTGAGTCTGGTTTGACACTAAGCAGGGCAAGGTCTTCCTTCCAACCACGTGGATAAGGAAGTTGATGTCCCAGGTGCGTCACTTGATAAGCTTAATAATGCTCGATGGTGTGGAGCGATCTCCAATTTCTCGGTTTGATGGTGGCAACCCTGCAAGTGGTACTGTGGATAAGGGCACCCATGCAACCACTTCAACGCTCACTGCTGTCATATTGGAACCTACATTCCCAAGACTATTTGATTTGCCTCCACTTGCCGATGGGCGTGTGCTCTCTGCTCCAGTTGTGTCTGCAGGAAGGTCATCGGAACAGGGGTGTGCCCTTGACCTCACCGAACTGGCTGGTCCTCACGACAGACGTGAGTCTCCGGAGCTGGGGAGCTCACTGTCAGGAGCTGTCAGCCCAGAGACATTGGACCAGTGAAGAGGCCCTCTGGAACATCAACCACCTGGAAGCCCGGGCAGTCAGATTGGTGTGTCACAAATTCAGCCACAGACTCCAGGATCGAGTGGTCCACGTGACATCAGACAATGCAACGACGGTAGCCTACATCAACTGCCAGGGTGGAACCAAGAGCCAGCAAGTGAGACAGATGATAGACCTCCTTATGGAATGGGCAGAAATACATCTATAGATGATTTCAGCCTCCCACATTGCAGGAAAAGACATCAGAGCTGACTTTCTAAGCAGGGAGAGTTTGAATCCAGGAGAGTGAGTGTTGTCGGCCAAAGCCTTTCAGCTGCTGGTAGATCGCTGGGGCCTCTAGTCCATTAACCTGTTGGCCACATCTCACAATGTAAAAGTCTCCATTATTCAGACGCAGAAGAGATAGACATTCCCTGGGGATCAAAGCCCTTGTTCAGACCTGGTCGGAGGAGGACTTACTGTACGCCTTCCCTCCATGGCCCCTGCTGGGGCAAGGTCATTCGCAAGATTGAGTGCCACAGGGGATTAGTCATTCTAGTGGCTCTGGATTAGCCCAGATGCCGGTGGTATGCAAACATGCGGAGGCTTCTGGTGGAGACCCCCCTATTCCTTCCTCCCCACAGGTACCAGCTCCAACAAGGTCCGGTCATCAACGAGGATCCGACTCTGTTTTGTCATATGGGTCTGGCCTTTGAGAGGGCTCGCCTGATGAAGCAAAGATATTCTGCAGGGGTAATTGCCACCTTACTCCACGCTCGGAAGTTCTCTACGTCCTTAGCATATGCAGGTCTGCAGATTATTTGAGGCCTGGTGTGAGGAACATGGTGTTCCCCTTCGGGTGGTCAAAATCCCACTAATTCTGGATTTTTTACAGGATGGCCTGAATAAAGGTTTGGCCCTTAACTCCTTGAAGGTGCAGGTAGAGGCTCTTTCCTGTTTCAGGGGCAAGATGAACGGAACCTCCTTGTCAGCTTACCCAGACATGGCCCGCTTTCTGAAAGGGGTGAAGCACCTTCAGCCACCCCTACGATGCCTGGTTCCCTTGTGGAATTTTATTCTAGTATTTGAATTTTTGGCAGGGCCTTCCTTTCGACCACTGCACAGTCTTTCTTTGCATTTATTAACCTTGAAAACGGTATTCCTGGTGGCTATATGTTCGGTACGTCGCATCTCTGAACTGCAGGCATTGTCGTGTCGGGAACCATTCCTCCGGATGACTCCAGGAATGTTACAGCATCGTACCGTTCCATCCTTCTTGCCCAAGGTAGTCTGTTTCATTTGAATCAGTCCATTTCGTTGCCATCCTTGGATAAGCAAAAAGACATGGAGGCATACAGCCTCCTCTATCATTTGAATGACAGTAGACTTTTAGTGTGGTATCTGGAAGTTTCAGAAATGGTCTGAAAGACAGGACTGCCTGTTTATCCTACACAGTGGAAGGAAGAAGGGTGAACCAGCTTTGCGGGCTACCATGGCTCGCTGTATTAAGGAGGTGGTCATGGGAGCCTATGTGGAGGCAGGAAAGCCTTTACCTTCTCAGGTTAAAGCTCATTCCACTAGAGCTCAGGCAGTCTCATTGGCGGAAGTTAGACTGCCGTCTCCCGTCAACATCTGCTGAGCAGTGACATGGTCCTCCTTGCACACCTTCTCCAGGTTCTATTGCCTTGACATACAGGCCCAAGAAAATGCAGCCTTTGCTAAGGCAATGTTAACCGGACCACGGGCAGCCTCCCACCCCAATCGGGAGTAGCTTTGTACATCTGGCTACATGCTAGAAAATGGAGAAATTACTAAGCTGATAATTTTGTTTTCCTTAGTGTAGACAGATGAACTCAGAATCCCAGCCTCGGCTGCCCAAGAACTGTGCCAAGAAGTCGCCCATAGAGTGGCTATCGAATACAAGAAATTACAGGTAAGCCTTCATCTAGACCCCCAGATCAGGGCACCTATATTCTTACTGGGGTTCAGTGTTTGGTTGAATACAGTTACAGTTATCTATTTTTAATCAAGTTTTTTCACTAGTAGATCCACAGTGGCTTTTGAAGAGAATACTGAAGGGCTGAGGTAACTGCAGGGGGTGTATGTAGGGTGACATCAGCTTTGAACTCTGACTCAGTTTCCATCTGCTGGCAGGGGAGCATAACCCATTGGTCCTGAGTTCCATCTGTCTACACTAAGGAAAACAAAATTATCAGGTAAGTAATTTCTCTGGTTTGGACACACCCACTTTGAATGTTAACGCAGCACACATTTGTGTGCCAGGCGGGACTACATCTTGGGGGTCATGTCAAGGCTCGATTCTGTCAGAGCCATGGCAGCGTCAGTGGGCCACTTGTGAGCAGTTCCCCTGGAGGAGGTCTGCAAGGCTGTGACGTGGGGTTCTCTCCACACATTCCCATCCCACTACTGTTTGGGTAGGGATGGCTGACGTGACAGTAGGTTCGGCCATCTGTCCTCCGGAACCTGTTTGAGGTGTAGAACCCCTCTCTCCCAACCTAGGGCCTATTTGGGTTCAGACTCCCCACCCCCCTTTTTTTTTTTTTTTTTTTTACCAACAACAGCATTTTTGTGCCCATTGGCACCTGGTAGGTGTCTGGTCCCATTTTTGTTGGGGAGCAGCCTGTAGCTAGGGCTTCACCCATGCATGAGGACTACTATCCTGCTTGTACTTGGAAGAAAACAGAGCTTCTTACCTTTAACAGGTATTCTCTAAGGACAGCAGGATGTTCTTCCTCACGAAACCTGCCCGCCTCCCTGTGGAGTTGGGTTTCTCCTATTTTTTTTATTTTATTGAAATTCTATGTTACAAGATTGAAGAAGGATCCCACGTGGTATAGGGCATGCTGGGTATGCTCAGCTCCATTTGATGTCACCCATGTTTGAGGATTAACATCCTGCTGTGCTCTGAGAACACCTGTTCTCCCAGGACAAGCAGGATGGTAGTCCTCATATGTGGGTGACGTCAGCAGATGGAGCCCTATCACAGAAAAAACATTTCTGTCAAAGTTTCTAGAACTTTTGACTGGCATACTGAGCATATCTAGCATGCCATAATCCATGTAGCCACAGGGGTCTCCCTTCAGTCTTTTTTTTTTCCGTGCTGCAGTTTGCCTCGCGGTTAGGAGCTCTGAGATTTTACTCACAATATTTTCCTCATGGAATACTTGAAGTTTACTTCTCCAAAAACTTCCCTCACACGGGTCTCCCATCGTGACATCGGTTTTCCTCGCTTGGTGAGTGAATTACACCTTCGGTTGATTCCTGCCTCCCCTGTTTTTGGTGTCCACAGGCCATGGATCGTTTTTGGGCCTCCCCCTTTTTCTATCATGGCAAAAGGTTTTAGAAAATGCCCGGAGTGTCCCCGAATCATGCCTATTACCGACCCACATGATGTCCGTGTGCTGTGCCTCGGCTCATCACACAACATTTCTTAGTGCCCCAGTTGTGCCCAGATGTCCCCGAAGGGTAGGCGGGCTCGCCTCAACAAGATGGAGTCCCTTTTTAAAATCAAATTGACTCCATCGACGTCCATCCAGTCGTCACTGGCAGGATCATCGAAGAAACTTGTCAAACCTCGCCGGGAGCACCAGGGCAGCGTTGACCATCAGTCACAGACTCCATCTAAGGCCTCCGCATCGTCTTCCTTGATGCCGGAGAAAGACTGGACTGACACCAAGGGAAACACCGTCGCAAGTCTGCACCGACTTTGATGACTATCGAGCCGAGTGCGAAGAAGACGCGGGTAGAGGAGCCTCCAACCCCCTCTTCACCCGAGAAACCAAAGCGATCCCCACCGATATCGGTGCCGGGTACTAAGCCCCCACAAATTCCTGTGGAGATGCCAGAAAGCGCCTAGCCTGCCTCCTCCTGTAGCTGCGATATCTACACCAGCTTTCAGGGAGGAACTGGACAGTCTCATCCGCCAGGCAGAGCTCTATGCTCTCCGGGACAGCCATTGAAGTCGACCCCCATACCGACACCAACGGAGCCATCGATGCTTACGCCTCTGCTAAGCAAACTGGATACACTCATCGGTGCCCTTCCGACACAACCTAGGCCACCGATGCCAAAGCAACCCGCAAAGTCTCTGAAGGGCCCCAATACCTATTCCGGCATCTTCGGAAGACGAAGGCACGGACTCCAGTCCCCTCTCAACACCGATTCCACCGATGCTGGAACCAATGCTGGTCCGTCGGGGCTCTCGGGACCAAGATGTCCACGTTTCCCCTCGATGCCTTCGGTGCCGCCGAAATCCCCATCTGTGCCACCGCATCTTGCATCGAGGCCATCGAAGGATCCATCGGTGCCAACCCGTCCTACAGTACCAACCTTCTTCCCTCCTTCAGGATCTCGCCTAGAGACCTTTTCTGACACATGGAAAGATGTTGACACCGACACATCCATGGAGGACATCTTATCAGAACCATCTCCTCTGGTAGAAAGGAGAAAATCTCCCCCAGAAGACCTCTCCTTTGCAAATTTTGTAAAGGAAATGTCAGAGACTATTCCCTTTGACCTGATTACAGAAGAGGACACAAGCCATAAAACATTGGAAGTTCTCCAATTTGTTGTTGCTCCAAAGGAAGTTATGGCTATCCCGATCCACGAGGTGCTCGTGGATCTCCAGCATTGTCTTTGGGAGCATCCTTGTATTGTTCAACCAGTGACTAAGAAGACAGATGCCACTTCTCTAGTCCAACATATTCCTGGATTTCAAAGGCCTCAACTACCCCATCAGTCAGTGGTAGTTGAATCCGCACAGAAAAAGGCCAGGCGTCTGGGCCCTTATTCTTCAACACCTCCTGGCAAAGACCAAAAATTCTTGGACATTTTGGGTCACAAAATGTTTCAGGGCTCTATGCTAGTGTCACGCATAGTTGCATATCAACTTTACATGACACAAAATCAAAGAAATCTCTGGAAGCAGGTTCAGGGAATAGCTGACTCTCTTCCCCAACGTCACGATAGTCTCAACGCCATACTACAGATGGCCTTGAGGTTGGGAAACAGGTTCGGGCTGCTTACGACTCCTTTGAAACCGCTTCTCGCTTGTTGGCAATGGGAATCAGCGCCAGGAGGTGGGCTTGGCTGAAAGCATCTGACTTGAGACCTGAAGTCCAAGACAAACTCGTTGATTTGCTATGTACCAGTGACAACCTATTCGGCGACAAGATACAAGACGCAGTGGCTCAACTGAAAAACCATAACGAGACCCTGCGTCAATTGTCCATGATTACTACCGAGGGCCCTTCTGCAAGAAGACCCACGAGAAGGGACCCTAGAAAACCATTCTATCGCCCACGCAGATATTACCCACCTACATCTCGCGTGAGGACAACCAAGCAATCTCAGAGGCCTGCTCATCCAGGCCTCAGCCACCACTGCAAACAGGCCTAGCTTCTGGATTTTGAAATCTATCCAGAGAACAGCAGCCACTTCACAAATCCAACACCAGATTTGCCAGTAGGAGGTTGAATTCACCATTTCATAACCAACAGGCTCAACATTACCACAGACCAATGGGTTATATCCATCATAACCCAGGGATACCATCTAAACTTCCTCATGATACCCAGAGATTCACTGCCCAGTCCACTGTGGATGCAAAGAGATCACACACTCCTTCTAGAGTCAGAACTTTCCACTCTTCTGGGTGCCAGGGCTGTGGAACACGTTCCCCGGGCACAGCAGGGCAGAGAGTTCTACTCCCGCTATTTTCTCATTCCAAAGAAATCAGGCGGCCTTCACCCCGTCCTAGACCTCCGCAATCTCAACAAATTTCTACAAAAAGAAAAATTCAGGATGGTGTCCCTGCTTCCCCTTCTGTAGAAAGGAGATTGGCTCTGTTGTCTGGATCTTCAGGATGCTACGCTCACATTCCACTATTCCCACATCACCACAAAAACCTGCGTTTCCTGGTGAGACATCAACATTATCAGTACCGGTTCTGATTTTTGGACTGGCCTTGGCACCCCCGTGTCTTTACAAAGTGCCTAGCAGTGGCTGCGGCCCATCTACGCAAAAAAAGCATACACGTCTTCCCTTATCTAGACAACTGGCTAATCAAAAGCCATTCCAAACAAGGAGCTCACGACGCTCTCAAGCTCACTATCAATCTGCTAAACTCGTTGGGATTTCTCATCAACTACCACAAATCCCACCTGACTCCATCTCACCTCCTTACTTTTATCGGAGCAGATTTGGATACCTCAGTCACAAAGGCCTTCCTGCCCAGCGACCGCGCAGACACACACTGCAGACTAGCTTACGTCTCTGCGCACAAAGAAAACAGCCTCAGTCCATCAATTCCTAACCTTACTGAGCCATATGGCTTCCACGGTCCATGTCACTCCTATGGCCAGACTGGCCATGAGAATCACTCAATGGACTTTGAAATCTCAGTGACTCCCAGCCACTCAACCTCTTTCATCCCGGATTCAAGTAACCCACCAGCTACGTTTATAGTTTCTCTGGTGGACAAACAAAGCCAACTTGCTGACAGGTCTACCCTTCCAGCAACCAATTCCACAAGTGATGTTAACCACAAACGCATCCAACTTGGGTTGGGGAGCTCATGTGAACAACCTAAAAACTCACAGTACTTGGACACAGCTCGAAGCAATGTTTCAGATCAACTTCCTAGAGCTTCAAGCTATAGGTTATTCTCTATATGCATTCAAGGACTGCCTTTCACACAAGACTGTTCTCATACAAACAGATAACAAAGTTGCAATGTGGTACTTGAACAAGCAGGGCGGCACAGGCTCTTATCTCCTCTGCCAAGAAGCCACCCAGATCTGGGCCTGGGCCACTTATCTGGCAGGTATACAGAACATAGTAGCAGATTGCCTCAGCCCACAAGTGGTCTCTGGATCCTATGGTAACGACTAGAATCTTCCAACGCTGGGGTCAACCAACAATAGACTTCTTTGCATCCAAACTGAATCACAAAGTGGACAGATTCTGCTCCCTGCACAGGCAACAAAACAAGTTATCCTTGGACTCCTTCGCTCGTCCCTGGAACATAGGCCTCTCCTATACGCGTATCCCCCGATACCGCTGATAGCCAAAACTCTCGTGAAGCTACAACAGGACAAAGGGTCAATGATACTCATAGCCCCGTACTGGCCTCGACAAGTGTGGTTTCCCATGCTTCTCGACTTCTCGATCAGAGAACCCATTCGCCTGGACACAGCACCCACTCTCATAACTCAAAACCAAGGCATATTATGCCATCTGAACCTTCAGACCCTATCCCTCACAGCCTGGATGTTGAAAGATTGATCCTGCAACTTCTCAATCTTTCAACTGATGTCTCTCAAGTGCTTGTAGTCTCACGAAAGCCTTCCAGACAAAAATCCTATCGTTCTAAGTGGAATAGATTTGCCATATGGTGCACGCAAAAAGGTCTCAATCCTTTTTTCCTGCCCCACTCCATCTCTGTTAGACTATCTCTGGCACCTTTCAGACTCTGGTCTCCAGACTTCTTCGGTGAGGGTACACCTGAGTGCCATCTCTGCTTAGGAGTAGGGAATGCCCCGGTAACAGCGCAACCCCTTGTGAGTAGGTTTATGAGTGGCCTACTACAACTCAAGCCCCCTCTACGGCCACCAGTCACTGAATGGGACCTAAATCTAGTACTTACAAGGCTCATTCGCTCCCCATTTGAGCCTTTGCACTCCTGCAATGTTAAATTTCTTACTTGGAAAGTTCTCTTCCTAGTAGCCATTACATCCGCTTGAAGGGTTAGTGAGTTACAAGCACTTAAGAACATAAGAACATGCCATACTGGGTCAGACCAAGGGTCCATCAAGCCCAGCATCCTGTTGCCAACAGTGGCCAATCCAGGCCATAAGAACCTGGCAAGTACCCAAAAACTAAGTCTATTCCATGTTAGTTGCTAGTAATAGCAGTGGCTATTTTCTAAGTCAACTTAATTAATAGCAGGTAATGGACTTCTCCAAGAACGTATCCAATCCTTTTTTAAACACAGCAATACTAACTGCACTAACCACATCCTCTGGCAACAAATTCCACAGTTTAATTGTGCGTTGAGTAAAAAAGAACTTTCTCCGATTAGTTTTAAATGTGCCACATGCTAACTTCATGGAGTGCCCCCTAGTCTTTCTATTATCCGATTCACATCTACCTGTTCTAGACCTCTCATGATTTTAAACACCTCTATCATATCCCCCCTCAGCCGTCTCTTCTCTAAGCTGAAAAGTCCTAACCTCTTTAGTCTTTCCTCATAGGGGAGCTGTTCCATTCCCCTTATAATTTTGGTAGCCCTTCTCTGTATCTTCTCCATCGCAATTATATCTTTTTTGAGATGCGGCGACCAGAATTGTACACAGTATTCAAGGTGCGGTCTCACCATGGAACGATATAGAGGCATTATGACATTTTTCCGTTTTATTCAACATTCCCTTTCTAATAATTCCCAACATTGTTTGCTTTTTTGACTGCCGCAGCACACTGAACCGACGATTTCAATGTGTTATCCACTATTACGCCTAGATCTCTTTCTTGGGTTGTAGCACCTAATATGGAACCTAACATTGTGTAACTATAGGATGGGTTATTTTTCCCTGTATACATCACCTTGCACTTATCCACATTAAATTTAATTTGCCATTTTGATGCCCAATTTTCCAGTCTCACAAGGTCTTCCTGCAATTTATCACAATCTGCTTGTGATTTAACTACTCTGAACAATTTTGTATCATCTGCAAATTTGATTCTCACTCGTCATATTTCTTTCCAGATCATTTATAAATATATTGAAAAGTAAGGGTCCCAATACAGATCCCTAAGGCACTCCACTGCCCACTCCCTTCCACTGAGAAAATTGTCCATTTAATCCTACTCTGTTTCCTGTCTTTTAGCCAGTTTGCAGTCCACAAAAGGACATCGCCACCTGTCCCATGACTTGTCACATACTCACCCTATACCAGGTTCCTACATGACTGAGTGGTCCTCCTTACTCACCCTAAATTCCTTCTCAAGGTGGTTACTGACTTCCACTTGAATCAGTCTATGGTCTTGCCCACATTTTTCCCAAGGCCTCACTCTCACCAAGGCAAGAGAGTTTTACACACCTTGGACTGTAAACGTGCACTTGCATTTTACCTAGACCGCACTGTAGTCCATAGGAAATCCACCCAGCCCTTTGTTTCTTTTGACAAAAACAAACCAGGATTTGCAGTGGGCAAACAAACTCTCTCCAACTGGCTAGCAGACTGTATCGAATTCTGCTATGAAAAGGCAGGCCTTCCTTTCCAGGGACGAGTGAAGGCACATTCGGTAAGAGCCATGGCAACCTCACTAGCACACTATCGTTCAGTACGAATTGCTGAGATCTGCAAAGCTGCAACATGGAGCTCTCTTCACACATTTGCAGCACATTACTGCTTAGACAAGGAAGGACGTCAAGACTCTGCATCGGCCAATCCATCTTGAAGAACTTATTTCCAGTATAATCCCACCTCCTTCCACTTCCAATCTGTGATTTTCAGGCTGCCTCATTTTTACCAACAGTACACCAGTTGTGCCTGTTGCACAAGTTGTACGCTGTTGGGCCAAACAAATATGTCAGCCTGTAGCTTGCTAATCACCCACATGTGAGGACTACCATCCTGCTTGTTCTGGGAGAAAGCAGAGTTGCTTACCTGTAACCAGTGTTCTTCCCGGACAACAGGATGTAGTCCTCAGAAAACCCACCCACCACCCCGCGGAGTTGGGTCCGAAACGTTTTATTTTTTATTTTTTCGCTCGCACCTTTTGCTACAAAAGAGACTGAAGGCAGACCCCTGTGGCTACAGAGATTATGGCATGCTGAGCATGCTCAGTGTGCCAGTCAAAAGTTCTAGAAACTTTGACAGAATATTTTTCCGTGATAGGGCTCCTTCACCTACATGTGAGGACTACATCCTGCTGTCCTGGGAGAACACCTGTTACAGTTAAGCAACTCTATCTCTGCAGCCTGTCAGCATTTTCTTTGATCTTTTAAGATGTCTGCAACAGGTGTTCTCTTTGGGACAGAGTACACTTTTGATTCCTTACCCTGGCATTTCACTTTCCCAGGGGGGAAACCCTGAGATTTCAGTTGTTAGAGGATTTTTTTTTGTCCTCATTCTCTTAAGTCAGTGATTCTCCCTGAACCTAAGTGGCTTAAAGGTGAGTACAAGTAGGGGAAAGTTGAAGGATATGGAGTGTCTCCTGAAGGGAAAGACTGCAGTGCTATGGTCAGACTGTTTCATGAAGAACTGCTGTTCTTAATTTCCCATTCATTGCAGGTACAAAAAAATTCAGAAGGGAAGAATGGAGTAAAGTCCCAAGACATCAGCAGATCCCATTTTGATTAGTGTTCAGAAGCTAGCGAGGATGTTCTGTTGCTCAGAACAGTCTATTTTAGAATGGAATTCTCCTGAAGCCATTTTAAAGAGGTTTACTCACCAAAAAAAAAAAAGCTAGACTGTCTCCCCTTATCTCCCAAGAAGCGGGAAACATACATTTTCCTGAAGTGGATGTACTAGTAGGCCTTTGAGACGGCCAGTATATGATGGGAGTGTGGGACTGTTGTATTTTTATATACATCTTTGACTATATACATTGCATTGTCTTGTTTCAGATTTTGAAACTTGGTAGAATTGCTGCTTTCCTAAGATGTTTAATGGATCCACCATCCCAACAAGCTATTGAATTGGCCATCAAACACTTAATAGAACTGGTAAACTCAAATTTGTTTCATGTGCTAGAAAGAGGTCTGCATCTGAAATGTATTTTTATACTGTTAACAGTATTTAATTTAAACTTGATTAAAATTGAAGAGTCTTGCAGAAGGTAATGGTGCTTAAACTGTTGAATTTGGCATTATTGGCTGTGATAATAGGTAATAATGATGAGGAAATATGAGTAATAATGATGATGTGTGTTTGGACTCCGCGGTTTCCTCCTGTCTATTTGGGCTTCCAGCTCAATTGGGATCGGGGTCAAGATCCAGCACCTTAAACTTCATTTGCCAAGTGCCTTGATTTTTTTCTCCTGTTTTATGCGCTCCCCCACCCCATGAGCTCACAAAACCCAGTCATTGTAGCAACTGTTCTCAGCCAAGGTGCATGCAGTAGGAAGTTTCTGGAACCCTGTAATCATGGGCCCTAAAACCCACCTCTGGATGTTGCTGTTGCACGATGACTAGAACTCCCTTCCCCCAGGGCTGTGAACACTGCCTTCACAGCATCTCTGGCTGGCCTGGTAAGTGGAGGCCTTGGCTTCAGAATCAAACCTGGGTGGTCCTTATGGCAGTGCACAACCAAACTGGCCCTAAACCTAGTGAAATTAATAAAGAAAACATGAAAACTTAGCCTGATATTTTCAGCTTATTATTCTGATAAGCCTAGAGACCCTTAATTACCAGGAACTATATTCCAAATTAGACTTTATTTAACAGCTAGGGTAGTGTGATTGGGAGCATCTATATAGCCTTTTATTGGAGAAGTGTCAGTTATGAGGACAAGATGTTATGCAGTATAAATAGAGATCAGCAAATCTGGTAATTATCTAACATGCATTGAAATTTGTGGGAGGGATTTTTTTTAAACTTTCAAAGGCAGGGGCAAATTGATAAAATAAATAAATACTTCATTTGAGTCTCTTATAATACGATACAAGTATTCATTGATCAGTTCCCATGGATTACTATGTTATGCTTTTACATGTACACACCCCAGTGTGTATCCTGAGGTAGCATGCAGTTTAACTTCGGAAACATCCGTCATTTACAGGCCCAGAATCTAGATCTATAAAACAGTCTACCTCCTCTGAGAAAAAGGAAAACACAGATTTCTTTATATAAATTAACTGAAAAATTAGGGTGATTCTGATCCAGTAAATATCACAACCTGCAATGAATCCATTTTTCTCCAGGACCAGTATGACTAGTAGAACTCTGCACATGACATGCTCAGAGTGAAAATGATCTAGGTCCTATAGCCTGGAGCTAGTACTGTGGTGCAATATTAATAAGGTAAACCATAACAATGTATTTCCTAGCGTGTAGCAGATGGACTCAAAACAAATGGGTATAGTGTGCTCGTGCTAGCAGTTGGAGACGGATCTGACGTCAGCACGGGTACATATACCCCCTCAGGAAGTGAAGCAATTCAGTAATTTCCGTCTCCAAAGCAGTTTGGAGCTACCCACGCTCGCTGAGCGTGTTTTTCAAATTCTATCGACTAAATTCTTAGAAGAAATCTACTGAAGACGAGCCCCGCACTCCTGTGGTGATACCAGGCGGTCACTCACCCAGTTGAGTTTCCCGAGCTGACTTCCGTGGTCCCTCGGAGGTAGGAGCCTCGGTCCGGTGGCCGGTTCGCGGCAGGGACCCAGCCCCCGAGTGAGAAGGGCTCGGGCGCGGCTTGGCCCCCGAGCGGTTCGGGCGCGGCCTAGAGGCAGCCTCGGTCCCGGCGTGGACTTGGCCCCCGAGCGGTTCGGGCGCGGCCTAGAGGCAGCGGGTGCACTTCCTTAAGCGCGGCGGTGAAGGTATTTCCCTTTTCCCCCCGCAGCCGGAGACCGCCCGGGTCGCAGCCGGGAAGCGCCGAAGACAAGGTAAGGCATACATCTTTACTTGGTCTCCGAGGAAGTGTGGACTAATTGGGCCTGCCTACAAGGCCGCCCGCCTGGGAGGTCGCCATTTTTTGCCTGCCTACTTCTCTTTTCTAATTAAGTGCTTGTGCTTGCTAAACGCACGTTGTGAGCGCACACGATAGGCGCACGTTGTGAGCGCACGCGATAGGCGCACGTTGTGAGCGCACGCGATAGGCGCACGTTGTGAGCACACGCTACTAGGATACGCGCACATATGCTAAGACGCCCAATTATAGGTGCACATTTATAAGACGCCCGCTATAGGCACACATTTATAAGACGCCCCGTTCATAGGCGCACGTTTATATAAGACGCCCGTTCATAGGCGCACGTTTATATAAGACGCCCGTTCATAGGCGCACGTTTATATAAGACGCCCGTTCATAGGCGCAGGCTGTTACGTGCCTGTGTTAGGCGCACATCGTAGGACGACACCACATTTGAGGCAAATGGAGCATAAGAAGGACTCTGCGTCTGCAGAGCTGGCACCCCCAGAATCAGGCATGAATGCTCTAAGCCTCTGCTCAGCATGCAATCTTAGAGCCACACTGAGCGAGGAAGCAGACTTCCTATGTGCCCAATGTGAGGAAGCCATGGCGGTTCCAGGACAGGACCGGTCCCAGCCCAGCGGTTCCTTAGAGAACACTCCAGACTTAGCAGGCCGCAGCGAGCAGCCAGGGAATCTGAGAGACCTGGTACCCCTGCAGCCAGATCTGGCTTCGCTTTCCTGGGTGGAATTATTTAAGGGTATTCACGCCTTTGTCCAGATGCAGTCTGCTCCTTGGATGGGTCTTTCCGTCCCGGTTGATCCGGTCCCTGGCCCTCGAGACCTAGGCGCAGCCATTCACCACCCAACAGCCCCAATCATGGGGATTCGGATTACTCCCAGGTAAGTGAGGAGCCCCCCGAGGAGACTGAACTTCCCTCGGAGATAGAACCATATCGGACCATGAGACGCTTCTTTCAGAGAGAAGATCTGCTGGGCCTGGTCTCACAATGCTTATCGGAGCTGGCCATTCCAGGCCAGGACCCCCCAAGGGTCCCTGTACAGAACCCTCTGCTAGAGGGCCTGTGCCAAACGGCTCACCACTTTCCCCTCCTACAAGCAGCACAGCAGCTAATCGAGCTGGAATGGAAGGCACCGGAGGCCTCCTTCAAAGGGGGTCGGGCCTTGTCTGGCAAAATTGTCTGGCAAAATTGTCTGGCAAAATTGAAACCACTTCTCCACTTCAATGATTTTCGGATGGTTCTACAAGCCATTATTCTAACAAAAATCGATTATTGCAACTCGCTCCTTTTTGGTCTCCCTACCTCATCCATCAAACCCCTCCAGATGATTCAAAACTCTGCAGCTAGAATCCTTACCAATACAAATAAAAGAGACCATATAACCCCCATACTAAAACTCCTCCACTGGCTGCCTATTAAGCAAAGGATTCTCTATAAAGTATACACAGCAATTCATAAATCTATTTACAACATATCCCCACTCCACTTAAGTACCCAACTTCGTTTTCACTCTTCATCTAGACCTATCAGAGGAGCTTATAAAGGCACACTCTATGTTCCTTCAACAATATCCTTACATCAGAAACGTACCATCTCTTTAGCAGGACCCGTCCAATGGAACATGCTCCCGCCAGACATCCGCCTTGAGATCTGCTTCGCTTCCTTCAAAAAGAAAATTAAAACCTGGCTCTTTAGCCAAGCTTTTCCAGAACTTTGATTATTTTTTACCTCCAGCTATCAAGATTTTCTCACCATCGCAATCCCTTCTGCAGATCACATTTATATTAGACAATTACGCCTTATTTTATGATTTGGTTTCTCAAAGAGACTATACAATTTTCTCAATGTTATTTTTCGAACCTGTTTTCCATGTTTTCCAAGTTCTATAACCTTGTTATATGTACCGCCTCTTGGCGTAATTTTTATGTTTCAATGTAAACCGATGTGATCTGTATTTTAATACAGGAACACCGGTATATAAAAATCTAAAAATAAATAAATGTACCCTCTAGATCCAACAGCCAAGGAACTGCTGGCGTGCCCCAGGGTAGACGCCATAATTAACGCAATTGTGAAACACACCACCATTCCGGTGGAGGGGGGAGCGGCTCTCAAGGATGCGCATGACCGACGCATGGACACCATTCTGAAACAAGCCTTTGAGGTAGCAGCCATGTCCCTTCGAATCGCGACTTGCTGCACAGTGGTGACGCGCTCCTGTTTATCACAGGCAAGAAATAACACCCTGGGAGAAGACATGGAATCGGCTCTCGCATTTCTCACAGACGCAGCCTCCGACCTCGTCCGTACAGCAGCCAAGGGAGTGTCCTCCTCAGTGGCAGCCAGAAGACAGCTTTGGCTACGCAATTGGGCGGCCGACTCGTCCTCCAAGACTCGACTCACAAGAATGCCCTTTAAGAGTTCCCTACTGTTCGGCAGCGACCTTGAGAATTGGGCTACTAAATGGGGTTCTTCTCAGTTACCCCGTCTACCAGAAGACAGGTCAAGGAGGAACCAGCGTTCTGTTTCTAGACCATCCAGAGGTAGAAACTCGCAGCGCTTCAACCCTTACAGGTCTCGCTATCAAGCACCTCATTCTCAGGCCAGGAATCAGCCCTTTCGGGCTAAGCACACCAAGAAGAGAACCGGCCCGGGTTCTGGCCCCGGCCGTAACCCACAATGACAATCAGCCGACCCATCCGAGGGTAGCAGCCATAGGGGGCAGGCTAACCCTCTTCTACCGCAGGTGGGTCGAGATCACTTCGGACCAGTGGGTACTCGCCATCATCCGGGAAGGATATTACCTGGATTTCTTTCAGCTTCCGCCGAACAAGTTTGTGGAATCTCCTTGTTCGCCACTCAAGGCAGTGGCACTAGAAGTGACCTTACAGAGGCTCCTGGCCCTAAAAGCCATAATCCCAGTACCTGCGGAAGAGGTACATTCTGGGCATTATTCCATTTATTTCATAGTACCCAAGGAGGAGGGCACCTTCAGGCCCATCCTGGACCTCAAGTCAGTAAACCGACACCTACGGGTCCCCAGCTTTCGCATGGAAACTCTACGGTCTGTCAAGAATTCAGTACAGCCAGGGGAGTTTCTCACCTCCCTAGATCTGTCAGAAGCCTACCTGCATATCCCAATTCATCGGGATCATCAGCGCTATTTACGCTTCAAAGTCCTGAATCAGCACTTCCAGTTCTGGGCCTTACCCTTCGGGTTAGCCACCGAGCCGCGGATCTTTACCAAGGTAACAGTTGTAGTGGCGGCGGCACTCAGGAAGGAAGGAATCCTCGTCCATCCCTACCTGGACGATTGGCTGATCAGGGCAAAGTCACTGGAAGAGAGTCACCGGGCAACCAACAGAGTTATAGCTCTTCCGGAAAGCCTAGGATGGGTAGTCAACATAAAGAAGAGTTCCCTACAGCCATCCCAGTTGCTGGAATACCTAGGGGTCCAATTCGACACCCAAGAAGACAAGGTCAGCCTGACCTCCAAGAGAAAGTCAAAACTCCGGACTCATCTGCAGGTCTTGCTGAGCGCCAGCCGGCCCACAGCTCGAGATTATCTCCAAGTCCTTGGCCTCATGGCATCCACCCTGGAGGTGGTGCCATGGGCGTGGGCTCATATGAGACCATTGCAACGCGCCCTTCTATCTCGATGGAGTCCACGATCACAGGACTACATCATACACCTGCCTCTACCGGCCAGAGTGCGGAAGCAACTACGCTGATGGTTACAGCCCGGCCACTTGAGCCGGGGGTTACGAATGTCCTCCCCAACCTCACCACAGATGCCAACCTGAACGGATGGGGAGCGCACTGCGAGGAGCTCACCGCTCAAGGGCGGTGGACCAGAGAAGAGTCAAGGTGGAATATCAACCGACTGGAGGCACGGGCAGTCAGGCTAGCATGCCTGCGTTTTGCCCACAGACTTCACAACAGAGCGGTCAGAGTGATGTCAGACAACGCCACCACAGTGGCATACATCAATCGACAGGGCGGAACCAGAAGCCAACAAGTGTCCCTAGAAATAACGACCCTGATGATTTGGGCAGAAGCCAATCTTCAGGACATCTCCGCCGTACACATCGCCGGGAAGGACACTACTGCGGCAGACTTCCTCAGCAGAGAACGCCTAAACCCGGGAGAATGGCAGCTGTCACCCACAGCCTTTCAGTTAATTGTGGATCACTGGGGGACGCCAGCCATGGACCTATTAGCAGACAGGACCAATGCTCAAGTTCCCAGATATTTCAGCCGCAGGCGGGATCCTCAAGCTCAGGGGATCGATGGCCTGGTACAGCCGTGGCCTCAGGGGATCCTGCTATACGCATTTCCTCCATGGCCCCTGTTGGGCGCCATTGTTCACCGGATTCAGCGACACAGAGGTCTAGTTCTTCTAGTGGCCCCGGACTGGCCAAGAAGACCCTGGTACGCAGACATGAGAAGACTACTGGCAGGGAATCCTCTACTTATGCCTCCATACCGGGACCTGCTAAGGCAAGGCCCCATTCTCCACGAGGATCCAGCTCAATTCTCTCTTACGGTCTGGCCATTGAGAGGGCTAGACTGAAGAAAAGAGGATACTCAGAGCCGGTGATAGATACACTCCTCCGAGCACGCAAGTTCTCCACATCACTAACATATATCAGGATCTGGAGAATTTTTGGAGCCTGGTGCGATTCTCACAGCACCAATTCACATACCGCACAGATTCCTATCATTTTGGACTTCCTACAAGATGGACTTCAGAGGGGTCTCTCCCTCAGCTCCATCAAGGGTACAGGTAGCAGCACTGTCTTGCTACGGTCCCAGACGTGACGGCAAATCCATTGCCCAGCACCCAGACGTTTCACGCTTCCTGAAAGGAGTTAAACACATTCGCCCGCCACTGAAGTGGCCAGTGCCCTTGTGGAACCTTAACCTAGTATTGGAATTTCTAGCGGGATCAGCCTTCAGGCCCCTTCGAGGCCTGTCTCTCCGTTTGTTAACCTTGAAGATGGTGTTCTTGCTGGCTGTGTGTTTAGCACGCCGCATCTCAGAGCTACAAGCACTATCCTGTCGTGATCCATTTCTTAGAATCACTCCAGAGGCTATCCATCTTCGTACAGTTCCTTCCTTTTTACCTAAAGTGGTCTCCCACTTTCACCTCAACCAAACCATATCCTTGCCTACCACGGAAGGTTTGAAGAAATCGGAAGAAGGTCGAATACTACGTCATCTCGACATTGGCAGACTGCTGTCCAGATACCTGGAAATGTCAGAAGCAGTACGAAAGACGGGACCACCTGTTCGTCCTGCACAGCGGGAAGAAGCAAGGGGAAGCGGCCTCACGGCCGACCATCGCCTGCTGAATTAAGGAAGTTATCAAGGCAGCCTACGTAGAGGCAGGAAAACCACCACCTCTACAGGTCAAGGCTCATTCTACCAGAGCACAATCGGCCTCTTGAGCAGAAGCTAAGCTGCTGTCGCCTGCAGAGATATGTAAAGCGGCGACGTGGTCCTCCCTCCATACCTTCTCCAGGTCTGGACGTTCAAGCCAGGGAGGAGACAGCATTTGCGAGGGCGATCCTACACGGTCCTCGGGCAGCCTCCCACCCAGTCCAGGAGTAGCTTTTGTACATCCCATTTGTTTTGAGTCCATCTGCTACATGCTAGGAAATGTTAAGATTACTTACCTGGTAATCTCCTTTTCCTTAGTGTATGCAGATGGACTCAGCATCCCGCCCGGCTGCCGATATACATGGGGATTCGCTGACTCAAGGTAAGCCATGTTATGCTTATGATAGGGCTTCCACCCTGCCGGGTGTCGACGCCTTCCGGTTGAGAACACTGGCGGTCTCCAGCTACCATCAATTGGTCAGGGTAATCCTGTTGATTAATCGATCGGTCAGTACACATATGGTTATAACAGCTTTTGCAAGGAAGATTACTGAATTGCTTCACTTCCTGTGGGGGTATATGTACCCGTACTGACATCAGATCCGTCTCCAACTGCTAGCACGAGCACACTATACCCATTTGTTTTGAGTCCATCTGCATACACTAAGGAAAAGGAGATTACCAGGTAAGTAATCTTAACATTTTAAGCCCTTGTAAATGTTGACATGTTGATTAGAGCAAGATAGTGATGAGAGAATGGGCTATGAAGTGTATATTGCAATAGGAGGCTAAATGGAAAAGGTTTTTGATAGTGATAAAAGGACAGATGATATAGAAGCTTTGTTACTCTATAAATCTGCAACACTGTCATTGGCAGACAATCTTAAAAAGGCTCAGACTAGTTACCTCTGGTAAACTTGTCTGATGATGAGTTAAAAAAAAAAGAAATTACACTGGCTCTGGGTTAGTGGAGAAGTCCCTATTATTGGAAGGATCTACTTTCAGCAGCATTTTGTTTAATTTTCTGTATTGTGGGGTGGGGCCTAGAGATTATTCAATATATTTTGTGCCAATGCGCTGGAAATTTCTTGTATTGTACTTCGATTTTGTTTTTAGTGCTTGATACCAATTAGTTTGTGGGATAGCAGCCTATTTTAATTAAGTATTTTGGAAATGGTTACCTTTATTTTCTGTAATTTAGGAAGTGCTGTTTCTGTTTTACTTGCAGAATGCTCTGGATAGACAAGAACAATTAACCCCCTTGGGTTTCCACTTGGCTCGATTGCCAGTTGAGCCACACATTGGGAAAATGATTCTTTTTGGAGCTCTGTTCTGCTGTTTAGATCCAGTGCTCACAATTGCAGCCAGTCTCAGCTTCAAAGATCCATTTTTCATTCCATTGGTAAAGTGTCAAGTATACTAATTTCTGTTTTACACTACAAAACTAGTATATAATTCATTGTAGTTTGGAAGATAGTTTTGGATATGTTTGCAGTTTTAAGCTTGAAAGGCTTGTCATGCTATTTAAACATTATAAATGTGAATTAAATTAGTTTCTGACTGGACAATCAAATGTTACCATGGTTCAGTGAGTAGTAGAGTTACTAGTGCAAATGAATTTTAAAAAACTTAAATATTTTGAAAAATTCTTAAAATAGAAAATAAAGTATAAAGATGGAACCTAATGGAAAAAAATGATTGCATCCTGTAAACTCTATTATTTTATTCATTAAATTGATTATGCATTTCAGTAATGGTCCATCAGAGAATAGGTTGTATAAGTAAAGACTATCCTTTAGATTTTCATTTCTCTCTAAACTCTGGTTATAGCTATTGGCACTGTATATAGATAGTTTCCTCAAGAGCTTTCTCATTTGTTCTTGCCTCTGAAAACCAATCATTCAGTGCCATTACCTAAAATTCTTTTGTACAAATATACTTAAACCACTTTGTTAAAAGGGTAAACATAGGTTGTGGTAGTCATTGAGAGTCTGATTTGGGAACTTGAATAACCAGACTGACATTGTGATTAATGATGAGCCTCACTGCCTTCATTTACCTCCCTTAGTCAAGAGTAGGTGGATAACATTAACAATTTTGTGATTTCCAATTTGTGTAGCGCTTAAAAGTTGAAAAGAACATATACAGTTGTGTGTAAAAGTTTAGTCACCCCTATCAAATTGTTTCATTTCCTAGCATGTGGATAGATGGATTCTGGACCAGTGGATTATGCATCTCTACTGATTGAGATGGAACAAACTTTGGTCGCTGTATATATAGTCCTGCAGTGACATCAGCCTGCCAGGTGGACGTGCATCTCCCTACTGGGGACTGCTTCAGAATTTAAAAGGAGAATTTTAAAAATAAAGGATTGCCCCACTCTCCTGGGATGATACCAAATAGTCCCTCCTCCAGTTGAGAATTCCTGAGGTGATTTCCGTGGTCCCTCAGATGTGTGCTTTGATCCGGTAGCTGGTTTTTCAGCTGGCATAAACTTAGCTGATTGTACAGCTTAAAGGCAGAGGGTGCAGGAAGTCAGGTATGGCGGTAATGGCAGATACCATCTCCCCCAGCAGCCGGAGACCAGCTCGGGAAGGGCTGAGCTCAGGTAAGTTTAAAAAAAAAAAATTACAGAGGCAGTGCAGATTCCCTTTCTCCGGTCTCTGAACTCAGCACGCCATTCAGACATTCGTCCTGCTCCGAGGAAGATTCAGGGATGGGGGCGGCCTGGTGGATTGAACAGTCTCTTTTGGCTAGGCCCCGTTCTGAAGCTTTTCCGCTGAGTGGTAAGCTGCAACAGTGTCTTAACAATCTTTTGCCTACGTGTCCGGCTGCCCTCTATAGGATGTTTGTTCAGAGGTGGGTCTCTGTGTGCGTCCAAGTTTTGGACTCTTAGTTGAGAGTTGGCTTGGGTGTATGTTTGTGGCGCTATAGCTGACACCTAGTTTTTGGGCCCATATAAAAAAAAATTGGCACCTATAGCTATGAAGTGTAAGAGCTTGGCCTTATGCACCGCCTGTCATATTTGGACGTCTCAGCCTGGTGTGCCCTCTAACTCGTGCCAGCACTGTTTAGAGGTTCAGGGAGAATTGTCTTCCTCTGATTTTGCTAGACCTGGTTCTTCCCAGCCTGATCAGGTTATGGATAAAGATGTGCCAGGAGAAACTCCTTATATTGGAATTCCCTTGATGGTTCCTCAGCAGGGGATGGCAGCTCAGTGGCACCGCACATGCCTCTTGGTTTTGGCATGGATTCTTCTGCCTTTTCTTGGGTAGAATTCTTTCAGGGATTGCAATCCTTTCTTAGGCACAGTCCTCAGCCCCATCCAGTCCTGTGAGAGCAGTTACTCAGGCAGTAGCCTCTTCCTTTTCTGGTACCATGTTTAAGCGCCGAAGTACTCCTCAAGCTGCAGGTGTTCCTGACAAGAATCCAGAGGGCACTGATGATGAGGTTAATTCTGACTCTCTGGAGGATGGAGAAATTCCTCCAGGATTAGAACCATAAAGGACTATGTTGCTGTTCTTTCATAGAGATAAATTGCCAGCCTGATTTCCCAGACATTGAAAATGCTGGGAATTCCTGGAGCAGATTCCATGTCTGAGCCAAAGAAAAATCCCATTTTGGTTTCTTTGGTAAAGCCTCTTGTATTTTCCCAGTTATGGAGGCCATTCAAGAATTGATTGATCTTGAATGGGATGCCCCAGAGGCAAATTTTAAAAGGGGTCTGACATTGGAAAGCCTGTACCCACTGGATCCAGTGGCAAAAGAGCGTCTCCATTTCCCGAAAGTGGATGCGCTTGTCTGTGCCATCTCTAAACAGACTACTATCCCTATGGAGGGAGGAGCAGCTTTGAAGGATGTGCATGATAGGAGAATTGAGGCCATCCTTAAGCAAGCATTTGAAGCAGTGGCTATGACTTTGCAGATAGTTTCCTGTTGTTCCCTGGTGGCTCGCTCTTGATTGTTTTTCTCTCAGGAGTTTGATGACTCTGGAGTGATTTCCAGGGAAGTTATGGAACCCACCACCACCTTCATAGAAGATGTGGGCTGCGATTTGGTCCACACCTCTGCCAGAGGAGTGGCTTCGGTAATAGCGGTCAGATGCCAGTTATGGCTGAGGAATTGGTCGGCCGATGCGACCTCCAAGGCTAACCTTAAAAAATTGCCTTTTAAAGGCTTGCTCTTGTTTGGAATCGAGATGGAGAAGCTGGTCAGTAAGTGGGGCGAATCTCTGGTTCCTCAGTTGCTGGAGGACAAGAAGTACTTGCCACACCCCTTTGGTATGAGGTTATCTGAGGTTCCGTCCCTACAGAGGGACGACCTTTCTGAGGACTCTGCCTTTTGCAGGTCTTATTCCTTTTGTCCCAGACAGCCCAGGCGAGGTGGGGGTTCGGGCAGTGCAGCCTCCCAGTGAAAGTTTGCCAACCCATCCCCAAGAACAAGAGATAGGGGGACGCCTCTTTTATCAGAGGTGATCAAGATCACATTGGATCAGTAGGTCCTGGAAGTGATACGAAAAGGATATGCACTGGAATTTCGCAGTGTTCCTCGGGATGTGTTCATGGTGTCTCCCTGCAGAAGAAGCAGGCGGTAGAGTGTATGCTGTCAAGGCTCCTCCTCAGTCTGAGGGCTGTGGATCTATTACTTGCGTCTCAAGAAAATATGGGTCGTTATTCCATTTATTTTGTTGTGCCTAAGAAGGAGGGCTCCTTTAGTCCCATCCTGGATCTCAGAGGTCAACCATCCTTTTCAGGCGACTCATTTTCACATGAAAACATTACACTCCATGATAATGGCCGTGCTGTCAGGGGAATTTCTGACTTCCTCGGATCTGTCCAAAGCTTACCTCCATATTCCTATCCAATTGGAGCACCAATGTTTTTTGCATTTTGCGGTGTTGGGGTGCCATTATCAGTTTCAGGCACTGCCTTTTGGACTAACCACCACTCCCAGAACTTTTTCCAAGATTATGGTGGTGGTGGCGGCGAAAATGAGGATGGGATCCTAGTACACCCATATTTAGATGAGTGGTTGATTCGGGCCAAATCCTGCAAGAGGATCTGTCTGGTGACCCGCAAGGTGATCTCCTTGTTACAGGAGCTCAGTTGGGTGGTGAACCTAGCCACGAGTAGTGTTCAGCCATCTCAGTCAGAGTATGTGTGTGTGTGGTTCAACATGATGCAGGGCAAAGTTTTTCTGCCAGAATCTTGTATTCAAAAGATGATGTCTCAGGGGCACCTCTTGGTGAGCAGTATACGCCTGACAGTAGGGTTCTATCTACAGGTACTCAGGCTGTTGGCGCCAACCCTGGAAGTTGTGTCGTGGGCAAGGGTGCAGATGCGTCCACTTTAGCACTCTCTGCTGTTTCATTGGAACCCATAGTCTCAGGACTATTCAGTTTGGCTCCACCTGCCAATGGAAGTCTGCTCTCATCTCCAGTGGTGGTTGCAGGCAGATCATCTGAGGAAGGGAGTTTCCCTGACAATGTTGGACTGGTTGGTACGCATGACATGCAAGCCTCCAAGGTTAGGGAGCTCACTGTCGGGAATTAATGGTGCAAGAGCGCTGGAATATAGAGGAGTCTCTCTGGAACATCAATCGGCTGAAAGACCGGGTGGTCTGGTTGGTGCGCTTGCAGTTCAGCACCAGACTGGAGGGTCAGGCAGTCCGAATAATGTCTGACAAAGCAATGATGTTGGTTTACATCAATCAGCAGTGAGGAACCAAGAGCCAGCAGGTATCGCAGGCGATAGACCAACTTAGGAAATGGGCGGAAATGCATCTTCGGGTGATTTTGGCATCACATTGCAGGAAAAGATAATGTAAGAGCAGACTTTCTCCGCAGGGCAAATCTGGACCCAGGAGATGGGGTATTGTCGGATGAGGCATTCCAGATGTTAATGGATTGCTGGGACCTTCCATTTATAGACCTGTTGGCAACCTCTCACAGTGCAAAACTTTTTCAATTCTTCAGTCGCAGGAGAGATCCGAAGTTTTGTATCAATGCTTTCATGCAGGTCTGGCCGGAAGACAAAACTGCTGTATGCCTTTCCCCCGCGGCCCATGTTGGGGACAATAGTGTGAAGGATCAAAAGCCACAGGAGGTTGGTGCTCCTGATGGCAGCAGATTGGCCCAGAAGACCATGATATGCAGATCTGCGAATATTCCTGATAGAAACCCCCCTTTGTTTTTCGCTGCACAGGAATCTGTTGCAACAGAGACCTGTCCTTCAAGAAGATCCGACTCAGTTTTGTTTTACAGTATGACCCTTTAGAGGTCTTGCTTGTTGAAGCGTGGATATTCTTCTGCGGTGGTTGCTACCTTGTTATGAGCTCAAAGGTTCTCCACTTTCTTAGCCTATGTGCGGGTTTGGCACGGGTTTGAGGCTTGGTGTGAAGATTGAGATGTTCTTCCTTGTTCAGTTAAGATCATGCTCATTTTGGAATTTTTGCAGGATGGGTTAAATAAAGGGTTGGCCCTTAATTCCTTGAAGGTACACATATTTCTTCTTGCCTTTTTCAGGGGCCGCGTGAATGGTGAATCCTTATCTCATCCTGATGTAGCCTGTTTCTTGAGGGGAGTGAACATCTTTGTCCTCCCTTGCAGTTACTGGTTCTGTTTTGGAGTCTTAAGCTGGTTTTTGATTTCTTGGCAGGCCGTATGTTTCGACTACTGCATAGCCTTTCCTCGTGGTTACTGACCTTGAAAACTGTTTCTGGTGGTGATTTGTTCTGGGCATCAAATTTCCAAGCTACAGGCCTCGTCTTGCTGGGAGCCGTTCCTTCACGTGACTCCAGGAGCAGTACAGCTGTGCACTTTTTCCTTCATTTTTGCTTAAAGTGGCCTCGGATTTTCACTTGAATAAGTTCATTTTATTGCCATTCTTGGATGAGATCACACCTTGAATACTGTGTGCAGTTCTGGTCACCACTTCTCAAAAAGGATATAGCTGCACTGGAGAAAGTGCAGCAAAGGGCGACCAAAATAAGGAGCATGGGACAATGAAGAAAGTCTAAAGAAGTTAGGGCTGTTCAGTTTGGAGAAGGGATGAGTGAGGGGGGATATGATAGAAGTCTACAAAATCATGAAAGGACTTGAACAAGTTCATGTAAATTTGTTATTTACTCTTTCAGGTAATAGAAGGACCAGAGGGTATTCCATGAAGTTAGCAAGTAGCCCATTTAAAACAAATCGAAGAAAACTCTTTTTCACTGAGGGTAAGCTCTGGAATTCATTGCCAGAGGATGTGGTTTACAGCAGTTAGTGTAACTGGGTTTTAAAAAGGTTTGAATACGTTCCTAGAGGATAAATCCATAAACTGCTATGACAGTAATTAATAAGCAGTTGTAGCTTGTGATCTATCTAATGTTTGGGTACTGGCAACTTGGATTGACTACTGTTGGAAACAGGATACTGGGCTTGATGGACCCTTGGTCTGACCCAGTATGGCATATCTTATGTTCTTATGAGATGCGGAAGAATATCACCTGTTGCATCCCTTGGATGTCAAGAGACGTGAGGTATCTGGAGGTTTTTAAACCTTTCTGAAAGACTGATCACCTGTTTGTCCTTCATGGTGGAGGAAAACAGGGTGAACCAGCTTCGAGGGCTATAATAGCTCTCTGGATTATGGTAATGGTCACGGCTGCATATGTGAATGCTGAAAACCGTTGCCTACTTAGGTTAAGGCTCATTCCACTAGGGTTCAGGCAGTGTCATGGGCGGAGGTTAGATTATCTCTCATCGACATTTGCCAAGCTGCGACTTTTCCAGGTATTATCATCTGGAGATGCAGGCCTGGGAGGACGCAGTTTTTGCATGTGCAGTGTTGACTGGACCGTGGGCAGCCTCCCACCCTATCTGAGAGTAGCTTGGGTACATCCCACTGGTCCAGAATCCATCTATCCACGTGCTAGGAAATGAGAAATTACTACTTACCTGATAATTTCCTTTTCCTTAAGGTAGATAGATGGATTCATCTTCCCGCCCTTGGCTACCAAATGTTTGTGTGATGGTCCTATGTGGCTACGTGTTCCAGGGAAATACTAGTAAGTGTTCATCCAGTCCCTAGCCTAGTCTGCATACGTTCTTGCCTGAATTCAATGTTTCTTGTTGGTTGAGTACAGAAATGGTTGTCTATTTTTAATCACGTTTTTGCTACTCTGACCACAATTGCTTTTGAAGAGAATACTGGCAGGTTGATGCACTGCAGGACTATATAACTGTGACGTCAGTTTGTCCATCTGCTGGTAGAGGTGCATAACCCACTGGTCCTGAATCCATCTTTCCTCCTTAAGGAAAAGGAAATTGTCAAGTAAGTAGTAATTTCTCAATGAATCTCTAAGTGAGCAGAAGCTGATACAACCTCTACATGGGATAAACTTTAACACAACATATTTCTGCAATTTTTAATGCAAAAGGACTTAATTTGCTGATTTTAACAGATTGAAAATAATAAAGCGGTGAATATGACGTGCAAAAGCTTGAATACTCTTCCAGTCAAGTACTGTGCAACATCTCATTGGGTAGAAATAACAGCTTCTAAATATGTTTTGGGAATCTCTGTTCTTGCTTTTGAAGTTTTCCCCCTTTTCCTTGCAGAACTCAAGCTTAGAAATATTCTTAAGTCTCTTTGTATTCACTGCATGTTTGAGATCTCTTCACAGATTTTCAATAATATTCAAGGCTGGGGACTGGCAAGGTCATTTCAAAACCTTCATTTTTCTTTCCTATAAGTACTTAATGGATGATTTTGAGGATTGTTATGGATTGTTGTCTTGCTGAAATATCCATTCTCTTTTCAACTTCAGTTTCTTCACTGATTGTGGGATATTAGCTTCTAGGATATGTTGATATTTAGCAGAATATACTCTTCCTTTCATTTGCACAATATTTCCTGTGCCACTGGCTGCCATATAACCTGACAGTATATCCACCTCCTATTGCGGCAATGAAGACACATCAGGCAGGATTCATGGCAAGAAGGAAAAAAGAAGAAGAGAAGGGTTGACCACTCCCATAGGTCCCTTTTTATTGTACATACATCCATAGCATACAATGTGCCATCACATCATTGGCTCCCCTCTCCATAGCATACAGACGTGTCATTATATCATTGGCTCTCCTAGCCATAGCATACAGACGTGTCATTAGACCATTGGCTCAGGGGGTGTGCACAGATCATTTCATTGGCTGCTGAATCCTATACCATATATGTGTCTGTCTTTTTACTGCATCTGACTACGTGGCAACTAGGTATCCTCTCAGGCAGTGAGGGTTAATTATAAGCTAGAGAAATACGTGACAGCCAGGTATCCTCTCCTTAGGCAGAGAGGTTTAATTATATGCTAGAGATTTAGATGCACTAGTGTTGCTGTATTCAGTGCAAAGGTCAGAGTTAGTATTAACCCCTGACATGGCCTGCTGGCAAGCTCATAATTCCCCACACCTCCTTCCTTAACAGTTCAGTAAAAAATTGTTTTCTTTAAATGCTTCACTTTTTTTTTTTTCTTCAAATGTTTCTTAAGTGATTGTGACCAAACAGTTCAATTTTCATTTCATCAGTCCAAAGGACTTTGGTACAAAACCTTTAAGCTTGGCAATGTTTTGCATACTTTAAACAATGGCTTTTGCGATGAGGTTGTAGAAAAGGTTTTCTTCCTCTTCATCCAGTCAGACCAGTCCAGACAAATGGGTTATGCTCACTGACCAGCAAATGGAGACTAGATCAGTACGTTTGCTGATGTCATCCTTTATATTTATCTGTGCTGGTCTCAGCCTGCTAGTATTCCTGCTAGCATCCAGTGCTGTGGACTATCATCTAGTTAGCCTAGGTAGACAGGACAGTAAGTTAATGGGCAGTTCCTGAGGTGAGGGACTGGTTCTCTCTTCCTCAGTTGAGCGAGGCTTTGAATCAGATTACCTACTAATCTGCAGCACCTGAGGTGAAAACTTTGGTTCACTCCCTCAGTTAAGCAGAGGTCTGGTTCACTTGGGCTCCTGAAGTAAACGCCTAGGCTTCCTCCCTCAGTTGATCAGAGCTCTGGATCAATTTGTAATACCCCTCACCTCTGCTCTGAAGTGATTCCAGCAACATGTTGTTCTACCGAACCTGACTAAAACATTTTGTAGCTCTGAATATCCTTTATATGTTGTCTAGCCAGGACTTACTGTGGTGCTGGCTGATGACATCACCTCCTCCATGAGTATATAAGGAAGTCCTTTGCATCCAGCCAGCACCTCTGTAACAGGTCTCACTGCAGTCTTGCAGTGCATGTTGCTCTCCGTGTGCTTTGACTCCTTGTTTCTGTGCCAGCTTGCTCCTTGTCTCCTCGCTTTGCCTGTTTTCCTTGCCTCCTCGAGCCTTTCCCCACCCGGTTCCCACCTTACCTTGGTCTCTTGTTCCTTATCTTATTGTGTCTGTCTGACTCTGCCTAAGTCCTAGTTCTAACTCCTGCTACAGAGACATACTTCTCCTTTGGACTTTTGCATGCCCTGATCTTGGCCTGGACCCTTATAACATTGCTCGCTGCCAGCTTGTCAAGGTATGCAGCTCTTTCCTGTTTGTTTGTTTTTTTTCGGGGGGCATTGGATCCAGCTGCACCCCTCAGTTACTTGAAGACTGGAGGGTTGCCAATGTAACACCGGGTTTTTAAAAAGGGATCAAGGGATGATCCAGGAAATTAAAGACTTCTATGCCAGGCAAAATGGTAGAAACTATCAAAGAACAAAATTGCAGAACATATAAACATAGTTTAATGGGACAAAGCCAACATGGATTTAGCCAAGGGAAGACTTGCCTCACCAATTTGCTAGAATTTTTTTGAGGGCGTAAACAAACATGTGGCATATCTGTATTTCCAGAAAGCATTTGACAAAGTCCCTTATGAGAGGAAATTAAAATGTCATGGGATAGGGGGCAGTGTCCTGTTCTGGACTGAGAGCTGGTTAAAAGATGTTCTCCCAGGACAAGCAGGATGGTAGTCCTCACATGTGGGTTACGTCAGCAGATGGAGCCCTATCATGGAAAACTTTTCTGTCAAAGTTTCTAGAACTTTTGACTGGCACACTGAGCATGCCCAGCATGCTATAATCCCTGTAGCCACAGGGGTCTCCCTTCAGTCTCTTTTTTTCTGCGCTGCAGTTTGCCTCGCGGTTAGGAGCTTTGTGAGAATTTTCTCACTACTTGTCCTCACGGAAAAACTTGAATTTTTCTTCACAAAAAGTTCCCTCATAGGGGTCTCCCATCGTGACATTGTTTTCTCGTCGCTCAGTGAGTAATTTACACTGTTTTCGGTCAGTTCCTGCTACCCTGTCCTTGGTTCCCGTAGGCCACTGAGCGTTTTCGCGGCCCCTTTTTTTCCCATCATGGTGACGGGTTTTAGAAAATGCCCGGAGTGTCCGCATACCATGTCAATTACTGACCCGCATGATGTCTGTGTGTTGTGCCTCGGCTCATCACACGATATTCGTCGATGCCCTAGCTGTGCGCAAATGACCCCGAAGGGCACACGTGCCCATCTGGACAAGATGGAGTCTCTCTTTTCAAGATAAAGCTAACTCCATCGACGTCCACTCAGTCATCACCGACAGGAGCATAGACAAAATCCATCGACAAACCTTGCCGGGAGCAGCAAGGCAGCGGTGACCGTCCGTCACCGACAACATCAGCATAGTCTTCCTCAGTGCCGGAGAAGGACAGGACCGAGCACCGAGGGAAACACCGGCACAGACTCAATTCCACATCCGGTGCAGACACCGCATCGGCTTCAATTGCTATCGAGCCGATTACGAAGAGGACACGGGTAGAGGAGCCTCCAACCTCCTCTGCACCCAAGACACAGAGGCAATCCCCACAGATATCAGTGCCAGGTACTGAGCTCCCACAGATTCCTGTGGAGGTGCTAGTAGCGCCTAGCCTGCCTCCCCCTGCAGCTGTGTACCTACACCAGCTTCCAGGGAGGAGCTGGACATAATTGTCCGACAGGTGGTCCTTGATGCCCTCCGGAATCTTCATCCACCATCGATGCCGGCCCCCATACTGGCACAGACACCGGAGTCATTGTTGTTCACACCTTTGCTCGACCGCCTGGATACACTCATCAGTGCCTTTCCGACCCAGCCTGGGCCTTCGGTACCAAGACAACCTACTGAGTCTCCGAAACCCCCGAAATCCATTCCGGGGTCCTCAGAAGATGAAGACACGGACTCCAGTCCTCTTCCAGCTCCAGTTCCACCGATGCCGGAACCAGTTCCTGGTCTATCGGGGCTCTTGGGATCGAGGTGCCCACGATTCCCCTCAATGCCATCGGTGCCGCCTAAGTCTCCATCGTGCCGCCGCATCCTCCATAGAGACCTTTGAGGGATCCATCGATGCCAACACGACCTGGAGTAGAAAGCTTTTTCCCTCCCTCGGGATCTCAGCCAGAGACCCCATATGATCCATGGGAGGATGTTGACACCGACACTTCTACAGAGGACATACTCTCGGAGCCATCTCCTCCAGAAGAAAGGAGACAGTCTCTTCTAGAAGACCTCCTTTGCTAATTTTATAAAGGAAATGTCAAGAGACCATCTCTTTTGACTTAGTTACCAAGGAGGACACACGTCACAAGACATTGGAAGTCCTCCAATTTGTAGATGCCCCCAAAGAAATTATGGCCATTCCAGTCCACAAAGTGCTCTTGGATCTGCAGTATCTCCTATGGGAGCATCCTTGCACTGCCCAACCAGTGAATAGAAAGACAGATGCAACTTTTCTAGTCCAGCATATTCCAGGGTTTCAGAAGCCACAGCTACCTCACCAGTCAGTGGTAGTGAAATTGGCGTAGAAGAAGGCCAAGAGGCTGCGCCCCCATTCTTCAGCTCCCCCTGGAAAGGATCAAACATTCTTGGATGTTTTGGGCAGGAAGGTCTTTCAGGGCTCTATGTTAATGTCACGCATAGCTGCCTATCAATTATACATAACACAAAACCAGAGGAACCGGTGGAAGCAGGTCCAAGGGATAGCAGACTCTCTGCCTCAACAACAAGAAAACCTCACTGCTATTCTCCAGAAAGGCATCAAGGCAGAAAAACATGAGGTCAGAGTTGCATATGATTCCTTTGAGACGGCATCTCTCTTATCAGCAACAGGAATCAGTGCCAGAAGATGGGCCTGGCTTAAGGCATCTGACTTGCGAACAGAAGTTCAAGACAAGCTCGCTGACCTCCCCTGAACCGGAGATAATCTCTTTGGTGACAAGATTCAAGACGCAGTGGCTCAATTAAAAGATCAACATGAGACCCTGCGTCAGCTTTCCACAGTCTCCACGGAACTACCTCCTTCGACTCGTAAGACCATCAGAAGAGATGCCAGAAGACCCTTTTATTGCTCACACAAGTACTACCCACAGACATCTCACATGAGACCAGCCAGACCCCCACAAAGGTGGCAGCCACGTCAGGCCAAGCTGTCCAGCCTCTGGATTTTGAAACTTATCCAGAGAACAGCGGCCACTCTCTCAATCCAAGACCAGACTTGCCGGTAGGAGGTCAGCCACACCACTTTATAACCAACTGGCACGACCAATGGGTTATATCCATCATAACCCAAGGATACCATCTAAACTTCCTCATGGTTCCCCCAGATTCACCACCCAATCCACTGTGGATGCAAAGAGATCACACAACCCTTCTAGAGTCAGAACTGTCCACCCTACTGAGCACCAGGGCTTTGGAAGCTGTTCCCTGAGCACAGCAGGGCAGAGGGTTCTACTCCCGCTATTTTCTCATTCCAAAGAAATCAGGTAGCCTCTGCCCCATCCTAGACTTCCACAATCTCAACAAATGTTTACAGAAAGAAAAATTCAGGATGGTGTCCCTGGGCACCATGATTCCCCTTCTGCAAAGAGGAGATTGGCTCTGTTCTCTGGATCTTCAAGACACTTATGCTCACAGTCCAGTATCCCCACATCACCGCAAATACCTGCATTTTATAGTGGGACATCAACATTTTCAATACCAGGTTCTGCCTTTCAGACTTGCCTCAGCACCCTGTGTATTTACAAAGTGCCTAGCAGTGGCTGCAGTCCATCTATGCAAAAACAGCACACACGTGTTTCCTTTCCTAGACGACTGGCTAATCAAGAGCCAATCCAAGCAAGGAGCTCTCAACGCTCTCAGGCTCACTATCAATCTGCTACACTCGTTGGGGTTTCTCATCAATTACCAGAAATCCCACCTGATTCCATCTCACCTCCTTACTTTCATCGGAGCAGATTTGGACACCACAGTCGCAAAGATCTTCCTGCCCAACAACCGTGCAGACACACTCTCCAAGCTAGCTACGTCTCTGTGCACAAAAGAAACAGCCTCAGCCCATCAATTCCTCATGTTGGTGGGCCACATGGCTTCCTCGGTCCACGTCACTCCTATGGCCAGGCTGGTCATGAGAATAACTCAATGGACTTAGAAATCTCAGTGGCTCCAAGCCACTCAACCTCTTTCATCCCAGATTCATGTAACCCACCAGCTACACCTATCACTTCTCTGGTGGACAAACAGAGCCAACTTGCTAACAGGTCTTCACTTCCAGCAATCAGTTCCAAAAGTAACCTTAACCACAGACACATTTAACTTGGGATGGGGAGCTCATGTGAACAACCTTCAAACTTTAAGATACTTGGACACAACTCTAAGCAAAGTTTCAAATCAACTTCCTAGAGCTTAGTGCTATATGGTATACTCTAAATGCATTCAAAGACTGCCTTTCACACAAGACTGTTCTCATACAGACAGACCTCACAGTCGCAATGTGGTACTTAAACAACAAGGAGGAACAAGCTCTTATCTCCTCTGCCAAGAAGCCGCGCAGATCTGGGCCTGGGACCTTGAAAACTCCATGCATCTCCTGTGCACTTATCTCGCAGACATACAAAACGTTGTAGCAGATCACCTCAGTCGACAATTCCATCCCCACGAGTGGTCACTGGATCCTGTGGTAATGAACAAAATCTTCTGGGGTCAACCAACAATAGACCTCTTTGCATCTGAACTGAATCACAAAGTGGACAGATTCTGCTCCCTGCACAGGCGTTACCCATGGACAATTTCGCTCGCCCCTGGAACACAGGCCTCCTATACGCATATCCCCCGATACCGCTGATAGCCAAAACTCTCGTGAAGCTACAACAGGACAAAGGGTCATTGATACTCATAGCCCTGTACTGGCCTCGACAAGTGTGGTTTCCCATGCTTCTTGACCTCTTGATCAGAGAACCCATTCGCCTGGACACAGCGCCCACTCTCATAACTCAGAACCAAGGCAATTTATGCCATCTGAACCTTCAGACCCTATCTCTCACAGCCTGGATGTTGAAAGCTTGATCCTGCAACTTCTCAACCTTTCAGCTAATGTCTCTCAAGTGCTCATAGCCTCACGAAAGCCTTCCAGGCATAAATCCTATCGTTCTAAGTGGAATAGATTTACCACATGGTGCACGCAAAAAGGTATCTATCCTTTTTCCTGCCCCATTCCATCTCTTTTAGACTATCTCTGGCACCTTTCAGACTCTGGTCTCCAGACTTCCTCGGTACAAGTACACCTTAGCACCATCTCAGCGTACCACAAGGGAGTAGGGGATGCCCCAATATCGGCGCAGCCCCTTGTGAGTCTGTTTATGAGGGGCCTACCACAACTTAAGCCCATGTAATGGCCACCAGTTACCGAATGGGACCTTAACGTAGTACTTACAAGGCTCATGCGCTCCCCATTTGAGCCTTTGCACTCCTGTGATGTTAAATTTCTTACATGGAAAGTTATTTTCCTAGTAGCCATTACATCCGCTCAAAGGGTTAGTGAGTTACAAGCTCTTGTCACATACTCACCCTATACAAGGTTCCTCCATGACAGAGTGGTCCTCTGTACTCACCCTAAATTCTTTACCAAGGTGGTTACTGACTTCCACTTGAATCAGTCTATAGTCTTGCCCACCTTTTTCCCAAGGCCTCACTCTCATCAGGGTGCAAGAGTTTTACATACCTTGGACTGTAGACATGCACTTGGGTTTTACCTAGACCGCACTGCACTCCATAGGAAATCCATCCAGCCCTTTGTTTCTTTTGATAAAAACAAACCAGGAGTTGAAGTAAGCAAACAAACTCTCTCCAGCTGGCTAGCAGACTATATCGAATTCTGCTATCAAAAAGCAGGCCTTCTTCGCCAGGGATGAGTGAAGGCGCACTCAGTAAGAGCTATGGCAACCTCTGTAGACCACTATCGTTCAGTTCCGATTGCTGAGATCTGTAAAGCTGCAACATGGAGTTCTCTTCACACATTTGCAGCACATTACTGCCTAGACAAGGAAGGACGCCAAGACTCTGCCTTTGGACAATCCATCTTGAAGAACTTGTTTCCAGTATAATCCCAACTCCTTCCACATCCATCTGCTGTGATTTTCAGGCTGCCTCATTTTTTCCAACAGTACACCAGTACACAAGTTGTACGCTGTTGGTCCAAACAAATATGAGTCAGCCTGTTTTAAAACAATTGACCAAAAAGCAAAGACAACCGTCCAGAAGTGCCCTGCTTTACCCAGCTTGTCCCAGGCTAAACTGACTCCCTCCCACCCTACCCCTCTACCCACCCACCCCTGGGGTTTGTTTTCTAATAAAGACTGCCTAACTTACCATTGGCAGCGAGATAAATTAGTACATTGGTAACAGTCAAGGAAATACAAATCACAAATTACCAAGATGAGGACTATCCAATATAACTGCTGTGGAGCCTTTATTCTGAGGGAAAGCACCTGGAAACTTAGAGCTTGCCCAATTTGTGCACAACTCTCTTTCTTGAAAATGGAGCTGACTGAGATTAAAGATCAATTAGCTTCAATTAAAAGTATTACACCCACATTGCATTACTCAGAAAATAATTCCCCAATATCACAGAAAAACCAGGAGTCAAGAAAAGGAGATTCATTAGGCTCAGGTAGGACCCACAGTCACCCATTCTTGACAGATGGGCAGCCAACAGGTATACCCCCCCACTCAAACAGGTCATTAAGAAATTCTTTAAAATCCAGGAATACAGTGGGCTCTGGTAGAATTAGACCTGTGATGAGGAGACACACAATGTACCAAATGCAAAAAGAACAAAAAGCCTTCTCTATATTAAAAACTGAAGAAGTTCTTGAGAAAAACATTGAAGTGTTACCAGAAAAGAGAGAAAAAACACAATGCATGCAGTATTTCAAGATCCATAACCAAAGAAAAATCTAATTGAGATAGATAACTCTGTCAACAGTGGCACAACTACAAAAAGAAAGAGTGAAGTGAATAACAAATCTCAACTGTCTCATAAGGAGTCCAGGAAAAGCAATAACCTTAAAGAGAGTACCTGGAAGGCTATGACCACAAATGCTCATAGTTTGGGAAATAAAATCCCAGATCTGCAGGCCCTAATGGCTGAGGCAGAATTGGACATTGTTGCTATCACAGAAACATGGTTCACAGAATCTCATGAATGGGATACAACAATACCAGGCTACAACTTGTTAAGGAAGGACAGAGAGGATAGAAAAGGGGGAGGTGTGGCTCTTTATGTCTGAAACAACATCCAAGCATCTGAGCTGCAAGGAAGTTGGGGTAAGGAAGAAGCTCTATGGGTCGACCTAAAAAAAGATGACGGAGCGTCCATTTATATTGGAGTGGTTTACAGGCCTCCAAACCAAAAGGAAGAGCTGGACAGAGATCTGGTTGAAGACATCCATAAGATAGGTAAGAAGGGAGAAGTGGTGATCGTGGGTGACTTTAATATGCCAGATGTAGACTGGAAAATCCCATCTGCAGAAACTAAAAATAGTAGAGCGATAGTGGATGCCATGCAAGTATCTTTGTTCAAACAAATGGTGTTGGAACCCACGAGAGAAGGAGCTATACTCGACTTAGTGCTCACTAATGCAGATAATGTCTCAGATGTCCAGGTGGGCGCCCACCTCAGCAGCAGTGATCATCAAACGGTATGGTTTAATATCACTAAAAGAATAGGGAAAAGAACCACAAAGACCCGAGTTTTACAGTTCAAAAACACAGACTTTGAGGAAATGGGGAAGTACCTGGAGGAAGAACTTAAAGGATGGGAGAACGAGAGAGATGTGGATCAGCAGTGGACCAATCTAAAAGGAGTAATCACCAAGGCAACTGCTCTATATGTTAGAAATGTAAAGAAAAGCAAAAGAAAATTGAAACCTATCTGGTTCTCAAAGGAGGTGGCTGACAAAATTAAAGCTAAAAGAGCAGCATTCAAGAAATATAAAAGATCCCAAAGGGAGGAGCACAAAGAAGAATATTTGTATCAACTGAGGGAGACAAAGAAATTAATCAAGTTGGCAAAACGTCAAGCGGAAGAGAGGATTGCCAAGGAGATAAAAAAATGGTGACAAAACATTTTTCAGATACATCAGTGAAAAGAGAAAGGTCCAAAGTGGTATAGTGAAATTGAAAGGTGGTAATGATCAATGTGTGGAGAGAGACGAAGAAATGGCAGAAATATTAAACGAATACTTCAGCTCTGTGTTCACTAAAGAAGACCCTGGAAAAGGACCATCTCTACACAACAAGAAACTGGAGGGAAGTGGAATAGATGAAAATCCTTTTACAGTAGAAAATGTGTGGGAAGAGCTAAAGAACCTGAAAGTGGACAAAGCCATGGGGCCTGATGGGATTCATCCAAGGATATTGAGGGAGCTCAGAGATGTTCTGGCGGGTCCGCTGTGTGACCTGTTCAATAGATCCCTAGAAACGGGAGTGGTGCCGAGTGATTGGAGAAGAGCGGTGGTGGTCCTGCTTCACAAGAGTGGGAACAAGGAGGAGGCTGGCAACTACAGACCGGTTAGCCTCACTTCGGTGGTGGGAAAAGTAATGGAGTCACTGCTGAAAGAGAGAATAGTGAACTATCTACAGTCCGGAGAATTGATGGACCAGAGGCAACATGGATTCACCAGGGGAAGATCCTGTCAGACAAATCTGATTGACTTTTTTGACTGGGTAACCAAGGAATTGGATCAAGGAAGAGCGCTCGATATCATATACTTGGATTTCAGCAAAGCTTTTGAAACGGTTCCGCACAGGAGACTGGTGAATAAAACGAGAAGCTTAGGAGTGAGTGCCGAGGTGGTGACTTGGATTGCAAATTGGCTGACGGACAGAAGACAATGTGTGATGGTAAATGGAACCTTCTCTGAAGAGAGAGCGGTTTTAAGTGGTGTACCGCAAGGATCGGTGTTGGGACCGGTCCTGTTCAATATCTTTGTGAGCGACATTGCGGACGGGATAGAAGGTAAGGTTTGTCTTTTTGCGGATGACACTAAGATCTGCAACAGAGTGGACACGCCGGAAGGAGTGGAGAGAATGAGACGGGATCTAAGGAAACTGGAAGAGTGGTCGAAGATACGGCAGCTGAGATTCAATGCCAAGAAGTGCAAAGTCATGCATATGGGGAGTGGAAATCCGAATGAACTGTATTCGATGGGGGGGAAAGGCTGATGTGCACGGAGCAGGAGAGGGACCTTGGGGTGATAATGTCTAATGATATGAAGTCTGCGAAACAATGCGACAAGGCGATAGCAAAAGCCAGAAGAATGCTGGGCTGCATAGAGAGAGGAATATCGAGTAAGAAAAGGGAAGTGATTATTCCCTTGTACAGATCCTTGGTGAGGCCTCACCTGGAGTAATGTGTTCAGTTCTGGAGACCGTATCTACAAAAAGACAGACAAGATGGAAGCGGTACAGAGAAGGGCGACCAGGAAGGTAGAGGATCTTCATCGGATGACGTACGAGGAGAGATTGAAGAATCTAAATATGTACACCCTGGAGGAAAGGAGGAGCAGAGGTGATATGATACAGACTTTCAGATACTTGAAAGGTTTTAATGATCCAAAGACAACGACAAACCTTTTCCATAGGAAAAAAATCAGCAGAACCAGGGGTCACGATTTGAAGCTCCAGGGAGGAAGATTCAGAACCAATGTCAGGAAGTATTTCTTCACGGAGAGGGTGGTGGATGCCTGGAATGCCCTTCCGGAGGAAGTGGTGAAGACCAGAACTGTGAAGGACTTCAAAGGGGCGTGGGATAAACACTGTGGATCCATAAAGTCAAGAGGCCGCCAGTGAAGAGTGGGTGACTCGCCAGAATGATGGCTACTGCCTGGAGACAATACCCTTATTCAATAAACATACACATGGTTACTGTGACTCCAACATCGCTCTAAGCTTCAACAGCAAGAGGAAATGTGGAAAAAAGGATTTGCACTCACAAAGAGGGGAGTAGCTGGCTTGTTACGGCGGTTACTACCCCAAACCAAATAAGCCTGATACTTCACTTTCAATGCATATCCAGCATAGTTCTCTGCATCAACGGCAGGGGAGAAGAAAAACTGATACTTCACACATCCAGCAGAGCTCTCTGCTTCAGCGGCAGGGGAGAAGAAAAAAGGATTCGTACTCACAAAGCGGGGAGTAGCTGGCTTGTTACAGCGGTTACTACCCCAAACCAAATGTGCCTGATACTTCACTTTTGATGCATATCCAGCATGGCTCTCTGCTTCAACGGCATGGGAGAAGAAAAACTGATACTTCACGCATATCCAGCATAGCTTCTTCAACGGCAGGGGAGAAGAAAAACTGATACTTCACGCATATCCAGCATAGCTCTTTGCTTCAACGGCAGGAGAGAAGAAAAACTGATACTTCACGCATATCCAGCATAGCTCTCTGCTTCAACGGCAGGGGAGAAAAAAAAAAACCTGATACTTCACGCATATCCAGCATAGCTCCCTGCTTCAAGGGCAGGGGAGAAGAAAAACAACCAATAAGGGCTGTATAACATAGTCTGGGTAAAACAAATAAGCATGGGTGTAGCTTGCTTATTGCGGTGGTTACTACCCCTACTACCCCTAACTAATCAAGCTAGATATTTCACTTGGATGCAGCTCCATCACTGCTCTCTACATTAATGGTGGGGGTGGAAGGGAAATAGAACCAAGAGCTAAGAGAAACAGATAAGTATGAGAGAAGAGGTGTGTGAGGCTTGCTGGGCAGACTGGATGGGCCGTTTGGTCTTCTTCTGCCGTCATTTCTATGTTTCTATGTTTCTAATCACCCACATGTGAGAGCTACCATCCTGCTTGTCCTGGGAGAAGAGTTGCTTACCTGTAACAGGTGTTCTACTAGGTCAGCAGGATGCAGTCCTCACGAAACCCACCCGCCACCCCTCTGAGTTGGGTCCGCAACAGTTTTATTTTATTTTTTCGCTTGCACCTTTTGCTACAAATGAGACTGAAGGGAGACCCCTGTGGCTACAGGGATTGTGGCATGCTGGGCATGCTCAGTGTGCCAATCAAAAGTTCTAGAAACTTTGACAGAAAAGTTTTCCGTGATAGGGTTCCATCTGCTGACGTCACCCATTTCTGAGGACTGCATCCTGCTGTCCTGGGAAAACACCTGTTACAGGTAACCAACTCTGCTATAAACAAATTTCACTTAATATAACTTCATGATGTTTTGATATGAATATTGTTTATCCTTGTTTGTGTCTATGGTTGGATAGTTTACTATACTCAATAAAAAATTGTTACATTGAAAAAAAAAAGATAGAAAACAGAATAGGACTAAATGGTAAATTTTCCCAGTGGAGAAAGGTGAATAGTAGAGTGCCCCAGGGATCTGTTCTAGGATCACTGCTTTTTAATATATTTATAAATGACCTGGAAATGGGAACAACAAGTGAGGTGATCAAATTTGCCAATGACACAACATTATTCAAGATTGTTAAATTGCAAGAAGACCTTGCAAAACTGGGAGAATGGGCATGCAAATGCCAAATGAAATTTAATGTGTTGTGATGCAGTCCTGTGGTTCGATGCCGGTCTCTCTCTTCTGGAAGCGCACCTAACTGGTTCCACATCCCCTCTTTGTGACCCCAGATAATTTATTAGTCCGGGGCAAGTCTCAAGTGTTCTCCTGACCAGGGTCTCAAACCCCTATCCACCTAGTCTCCACAGTACATAAGAACATAAGAAATTGCCATGCTGGGTCAGACCAAGGGTCCATCAAGCCCAGCATCCTGTATCCAACAGAGGCCAAACCAGGCCACAAGAACCTGGCAATTATCCATACACTAAGAAGATCCCATGTTACTGATGCAATTAATAGCAGTGGCTATTCCCTAAGTAAACTTCCGTCCCATCTCAAACCTTCCCCTCATCTCCAAAATTATGGAAAGGATTGTTATCGCCCAACTCTCTGATTACCTAGAAGACAACAAGATCTTGCACCCATCCCAGTTTGGATTTCGTAAGCACCTCAACACTGAAACACTCCTCACCCTCTCTGATCACCTCATCAGAGGCATGGATCAAGGTAGCTGCTTCCTCTTGGCATTGCTTGACATCTCTGCTGCCTTTGATACCATCAATCATAACCTCCTCCTCTCCCAGCTAGCTGAAATAGGCATCTCAGGTCTTGCTCTCCTTTGATTTAAATCTTATTTATCCAATAGAAAGTTTGCAGTCAAAATAGGAAACTCTGAATCTACACCCTGCCCTCTATCCCAAGGAGTCCCTCAAGGTTCCTCACTCTCCTCCACCTTATTCAATATATATCTCATGCCCCTCTGCCAACTCCTCACAGACCTAGGCCTGAAGTTCTTTCTTTATGTGGATGACGTACAGATTATCATCCCTGTCCACAACTCGTTATCCGAAGCCCTCAAGCATTGGGACAAATGCCTGGTATCCATAAACAACTTTCTCACCAACCTCCACCTGGCCCTGAACATGTCCAAAACAGAAATGATCCTCATTTCGCATCATCATTCTACTAAACTTAAAACCATTTCCAATGACCCGGCTTTCAGCTCTCTGTACTCGCATTCAAGCGTAAGAGACCTAGGGGTCTTGCTAGACCAACATCTGAGCCTGAAAAAGCATATTAATTCAACGCTTAGAGCGGGCTTTTTCAAACTCAACGTATTAAAAAAAACTCCGCCCTTTACTCTACCATCATGATTTCCGGACTGTCATCCAGGCCACCCTCGCTTCCAAGTTCGACTACTGCAACTCCCTCCTGCTTGGGCTCCCCTACTCCACCATTAAACCTCTACAGATGTTCCAAAATGCAGTAGCTAGGGTCATCACCAACACTAGAAAAAATGCCCATATCACACCCATACTCAAAGACCTCCACTGGCTCCCCATTCCCTCACGCATCCTGTTTAAAACCCTCACTGTTATCCATAAAGCCATCTACGCTCATAACTCCTGCTGGCTAGATGAACCGTTCAGCTTCACACTCTCAAACCGGCCCACTAGAACTGACAAAGCAGGAACCCTTCAAGTACCTTCTCTCAAAAAGGCCCACCTATCTTGCACTCGGGAGCGTGCTATTTCCATTGCCGGCCCCATGCAATGGAACTCCCTCCCCTCAACCCTCCGGCTTGAACCCTGCTCCAACAAATTCAGGAAGAAACTGAAGACTTGGCTCTTTGGACAGGCCTATCCTGAGACCTCTGCGTCCCTGTTAACGCCCCTCTGAGCCCATTCAACAACATTGCTCCTTATGTAATTAAGTTATCCATTTGTAATTAACTTATCCCCACTAATCTTTACCCAAGTTATTTGCCTTCACCTGTTATTACGTTGGTTGTTCCATTTTTTTTTCTTCTGGCCTGTTCTGCTTCTCCCGTTATCCCCCCCCCCCCCCCCCCCCCCTATTTGTTATTTGTATTAACTACTTTTAAGTTACAATGTAAAACCGGTATGATGTTGTATACTAATGTCGGTATAAAAAAGTCCTAAATAAATAAATAAAATAAACTTGATTAATAGCCGTTAATGGACTTCTCCTCCAAGAACTTATCCAAACCTGTTTTGAACCCAGCTACACTAACTGCACTAACCACATCCTCTGGCAACAAATTCCAGAGCTTTATTGTGCATTGAGTGAAAAAGAATTTTCTCCGATTAGTCTTAAATGTGCTACTTGCTAACTTCATGGAATGCCCCCTAGTCCTTCTATTATTCGAAAGTGTAAATAACCGAGTCACATCTACTCGTTCAAGACCTCTCATGATCTTAAAGACCTCTATCATATCCCCCCTCAGCCATCTCTTCTCCAAGCTGAACAGCCCTAATCTCTTCAGCCTTTCCTCATAGGGGAGCTGTTCCATCCCCTTTATCATTTTGGTAGCCCTTCTCTGTACCTTCTCCATCACAATTATATCTTTTTTGAGATGCAGCGACCAGAATTGTACACAGTATTCAAGGTGTGGTCTCACCATGGAGCGATATATGACATTTTCCGTTTTATTAACCATTCCCTTCCTAATAATTCCTAACATTTTGTTTGCTTTTTTGACTGCTGCAGCACACTGAGCCGATGATTTTCAAGTATTATCCACTATGATGCCTAGATCCTTTTCCTGGGTGCTAGCTCCTAATATGGAACCTAACATCGTGTAACTACAGCAAGGGTTATTTTTCCCTATATGCAACACCTTGCACTTGTCCACATTAAATTTCATCTGCCATTTGGATGCCCAATCTTCCAGTCTTGCAAGGTCCTCCTGTAATGTATCACAGTCTGCTTGTGATTTAACTACTCTGAATAATTTTGTGTCATCTGCAAATTTGATAACGTCACTCGTATTCCTTTCCAGATCATTTATATATATATATATTGAAAAGCACCGGTCCAAGTACAGATCCCTGAGGCACTGTTTACCCTTTTCCACTGAGAAAATTGACCATTTAGTCCTACTCTCTGTTTCCTGTCTTTTAACCAGTTTGTAATCCACAGTCCGCCCCTTATCTGTGCAGCTACCGGAAGCCCAAGGCTTAACACAGTCTTACCACCCTGTTGTCTAACTGGCTAGCGCATTTACAAGACTTTTCATCTTGGTCCACAATTTCAGTGAATCAAAACAGAAAAGGGAAGAACAAAATCACAAAGGAAAATAAATGTCAGCAAACCTTGCTATTTTCTTTAGAGGGTCGAGATTCCTGGTCCAGCCAGTCTTTACTGCTTCATGAGCTCCTTCAACAGGGAGGCCTTGTCGCCTTCACCTCCCGAGTGAGACTGAAGTAGGTCTCCTGAGGTTCCCTTTTTATAGGCCCTAGGCCCCTCCCCTGAGCAATCCTGATTGGCCCAGTCATCTGGTCTGCCCCCTTCCCACAACTGCAACTGCTTTCTGAACGCTGTTTGTGGAAAAACAAGAGGTTGGTTCTCTTCACCCTCCCTCTTGAGTTTTCCCCCCATTGAATCTATGGTTCTCAGCCTAGGAACATACACTCCATCACATGGGTGCACTTATGGAAGAGTAACCCAATTTATAGCTACACAGTGCAAGGTTCCATATTAGGAGTCACCATTCAGGAAAAGGATCTAGGTGTCGTCACTGATAATACATTGAAGTCTTCTGCTCAATCTACAGCAGCAGCTAAGAAAGCAAATAGAAAGCTAGTGATTTTTAGGAAAGGAATGGAGAACCATCTTTACTATTGTGTGCAGTTCTGGTCACCACATCTCAAAAAAGGTATAGCAGAAATAGAAACGGTACAGAGAAGTGTGACCAAAATGATAAAATGATTCCTCTCTGAGGAAAGGCTAAAGAGATTAGGACTCTTCAGCTTGGAGAAAAGGTGGCTGAGGAGTGATATGATAGAGGTTTATAAAATAAAGTGAAATGGAACAAGTGAACGTTAATCAGTTCTTTTCCTAGCATGTAGCAGATGGACTCAGGACCAATGGGTATAGTGTACTCCTGATAGCAATTGGAGACAGATCAGATTTCAATCTGACGTCAGCCCTAGTACATATACCCCTGCAGGAAGTGCAGCTCTTCAGTATTTTCCATCTCCCTAGCAGTTCGGGACTGTATGCACGCTACCACAGCATTAGAGTAATTTAGGAAAGAAGAAGAAATCTTACCTCTACAGACTAACCCCGCTCTCCTGCGGTGACACCCATTGGGTCCCTCCCCCAGGTGAGAATTCCGGAGGTGATTTCCGTGATCCCTCGAAGGTAAGCCTCGGTCCAGCAGCCGACCCTCGGCGGGGACCTAGCCCCCAACATCCGGTGAGGCTGAGGCAGCGGGTGCAACTTTGAGCGTGGCGGTGAAGGTATTCTCCCTCTCCCCCCCCCCCCCCCCCCCCCCGCAGCCGGAGACCGCCCGGAGCGAGACCGGGAAGCGCCGAGACAAGGTAAGGTAGAAATCTATTCAAAGTCTCCAGTCTCCGACGCTCGAGCGTCGCACAGATTGCCAGCCGGGACCAGTGCCATCGGGTTGATCTGCCCTAGCAGGACTAGACCCCGGTCAGATCCGAGGGTCTTCCCACATGGAGACCCTCCGAGGTGGTCGCCATATTGTCCGCGTGGTTGCCGTCACCATTTTAATCTGTTCACCGCCCTGTCCGCCGTCCCAATCCGTGCGCACAAATACCTTGTGCGCACAACGTTGCGCGCCCAAGTATCATGCGCACAAGCGACGCGCACAACCACGCGCTTACTGTGCCTGGCGCATAACTTCGATCTGTGCGCACAACAGCGCGCACATCTCCCTGAGCACATACCAATCCTACGCGCACAACTTCGACTCACCGGAGCGTATAACTGTATTTTACGCGCACAAGCCATGGCACCACCGGAAAAGAAGCTCAAGGCTCAGGTTGCCACAATAGACCTGCACAGCATGAGGAGGCCTCAGCCCTGTGTATAAATTGTGAGGAGGCCCTGTGGGATCCTACCCATGGCCATCCCCAGCTGGTACCGGGTTCCAGCTTCTCGAACAGTATGCCGGACCTAACATCTCCTAGCGGGACCCTCCCTCAAACGGGGCTCCCCAGGGACACAGCGCCTCTTAATTTAGACCCAACATCTATCTCCTAGGTGGAATTCTTCAAAGGCCTGCATACCTTCATCCACATGCAACCGGGGCCTCCGATAATACGGCCATAACCTCTGCCAGAGGACCTCAACATCACAGGACCCTCTATGCCCAGGGAAGCGATTCCAACGCCAAGAAGCCCCACCTTCGGGGACACGGACAACTCAGATGAGGAATCGGAGCCCCTGGAGGAAGGGGAACTCCCTCCGGGGACAGAGCCACACCAAACCATGAGGCACTTTTTAACCAAGGACGAGCTTCCAGACCTGGTCACACAAAGCTTGAAAGAGCTCGGTATCCCGGGTACAAGTGCCTCGGGGGAACCTAAGACGAATCCCCTACTAGAGGGACTCAGTCAGACCTCCCGTCATTTCCCACTATTACAAACCGTCCAGCAGCTAATTTACCTGGAATGGGATGCCCCAGAGACTATGTTCAAGGGGGGGGGGGGGGGGCTTGCCCTGGCAGCCACGTACCCTCTGGACCCAGCTGCCAAATATCTCCTGGCATGTCAGAAAGTGGACGCCATGGTCTGTGCGGTTTCAAAGCGCATTTCTATCCCAGTGGAAGGAGAAGCAGCCCTCAAGAACGCTCAGGAAAGACGTCTGGAATCCATCCTCAAACAGTCTTTTGACGTCTCCGCTATGTCTCTACAGATCGCGGCCTGCTGTGCTGTGGTGACACGTGCCTGCTTATCACAGACCAGGAACAACACTCCTGGGGAAGCCTGGAACCAGCAGTATCATTCCTCACGGATGCCGCTTCTGATCTGGTGCGCACCGCAGCTAGAGGAGTGTCATCAGCCGTGGCAGCCAGAAACCAACTCTGGCTCCGAAGCTGGTCGGCCGACGCATCCTCCAAAACGAGACTCACAAAGAAGCCCTTAAAGGGAACCCTCCTGTTCGGAAGTGAACTAGAGAATCTAGCCAAAATGGGGCGAATCCTCACTGCCGCTGTTACCGGAGGACAGGAATAAGAGAAACCAGCGACCCTTCCCCCGAATTTCCAGGGGCAGAGGATCACAGCGCTTCAACCTATACAGAAGCACATATCAAGCGGCTCGCTCCGCAGGCAGGAGCCAGTCCTTTCGGAACAAGCACAACAAAAGGGGAGCCAGCTCGGGCCTAGGCCCCGAGCCGCACCCCACAATGAAAATCAGCCGACCCGTCCAAAGGAAGAAGCCATAGGGGGCAGACTTGCCCTATTCTACCAAAGATGGGTTGAGATAACTTCGGACAAATGGGTCCTAGCCATCATTCGAGAGGGATATTACCTGGATTTCCACCACCTCCCTCCGGACAAGTTTGTGGAATCCCCCTGCCACGACCCTTCCAAGAGGATGACAGTGGAAGCTACACTGACCAGATTGCTAGCCTTAGAGGCTATAACACCGGTTCCCACACAACAAATAAATACTGGACATTATTCCATCTATTTTATCATTCCCAAGAAAGAAGGGAACGTTCAGGCTCATCCTGGACCTCAAGTAGGTCAACCGCCACCTGAAGATTACTCGCTTCCCCATGGAAACCCTATGCTCAGTAATAAGGGCGATACAACCGTGAGAATTCCTCACACCCTGGATCTGTCAGAAGCCTACCTACACGTTCCGATCCATCAAGAGCATCAGTGTTTTCTATTCTTCACGATCCTGGACCGTCACTACCAGTTCCGGGCACTACCATTCGGGTTAGCCACAGCACACCGGACGTTCACCAAGATCATGGTGGTAGTGTCAACAACACTGAGGAAGGAAGGAATCCTCGTACACCCTTATCTAGACAATTGGCTGATCAGGGAGAAATCCCCAGAGGAAAGCCACCAGGCGACTAACAGATTCAAAACTACAGGAGAGCCTCGGGTGGTTGGTCAACACAAACAAGAGCTGTCTGCAGTCCTCCCAATCTCTAGAATACTTGGGAGTCCGGTTCGACACCAAACAAGACAAGGTCATCCTGACACCGACAAGGAGATCAAAACTGATGACCCAGTTGCGAACCCTGTTGAGCGAGCTTCGCCCCACGGCATGGGACTACCTCCAAGTCATGGCATCCACACTGGAAGAAATGCCATGGGCAAGAGCTCACATGAGACACCCCCCCCCTCACCCCCACAACGCTCACTACTATCACGATGGAATCCGCTGTTCCAGAACTACACCGTATGTCTTCAGCTCCTGGACAAAGTTCGGACCCAACTACGATGGTGGCTACAAGAAGGCCATCTGAGCCAGGGAGTGAGACTATCTTCACCAACCTGGATCCTGCTCACCACGGACGCCAGCCTACGAGGATGGGAAGCACACTGCCAGGAGCTAACCACCCAGGGGCAATGGAACAAAGAAGAGTCGGGATAGAACATCAATCGCCTAGAAGCCCGGGCAGTCAGACTAGCCTGCCTGCAGTTTGATCACAGACTCATCAGTCAGAGTAATGTCGGACAATGCCACAACAGTGGCCTACATCAACCGTCAGGGAGGAACCAGAAGCCAACAGGTGTCTCTGGAAATAGACCCCCTAATGTCATGGGCGGAAGCTAACCTTCAAGAGATCTCGGCCGTCCACATCGCGGGGAAAGACAACGTCACTGCGGATTACCTCAGCAGAGAAAGTCTAGACCCAGGAGAATGGAAGCTGTCGACCACAGCATTCCAATTGATAGCAAACCATTGGGGAACACCAACCATGGACCTCCTGGCAAACCGTTCCAATGCTCAAGTGCCCAGCTTCTTCAGCTGCAGGCGGGAACCCCAGTCCCAGGGCTACAGGAAACTCTATAATATGCCTTCCCACTGTGGCCCCTATTGGGTGCAATCATCCACGAGATAGAACACCACAGGGGACCAGTACTTCTAGTGGCCCCAGACTGGCCAAGAAGACCATGGTACGCAGACATGCGAAGGCTGCTGACAGGAAGTCTCCCGCTACCTCCACACAGAGACCTGCTCCAACAAGGACCGATCCTCCATGAGGATCCAGCTTGATTCTCTCTTGCGGTCTGGCCATTGAGAGGACTCATCTGAGGAAGAGCGGATTCTCGAGGGCAGTAATTGACACCCTGCTCCGAGCATGCAAGTTCTCCATATCTCTAACATACAAAAGGATTTGGAGAGTATTCGAAGCCTGGTGTGAGGACCGCAACATCATTCCACGCTCAGTCAGAATTCCTGCGATTTTGGAATTCCTGCAGAATGGTCTACAGAAGGGATTCTCTCTCAACTCCATCAAGGTACAGGTAGCTGCACTGTCATGCTACGGAACCAAGAGCGAGAGGGGCAGCATAGCTTCTTACCCGGATATCTCCCGCTTTTTGAAAGGAGTCAAGCAGATCCGACCACCCCTAAAGTGGCCGGTGCCTCTTTGGAACCTCAACCTGGTCCTAGATTTCTTAGCAGGAGCCTCCTTCAGACCTCTTCGCAGCCTGTCTCTCTGACTATTAACATTGAAGACAGCCTTCCTGGTGGCAGTCTGTTTGGCCCGTCGTATCTCCGAGCTACAAGAACTGTCCTGCAGGGAGCTGTTCCTCAGACTTACCCCGGAACCATCCAGTTACACACGGTCCCATCCTTCCTCCCCAAAGTGGTTTCTCACTTCCATCTCAACCAAACTATCTCGCTGCCATCGCCAGATGAGCATAAGAATTCAGAAGAGTCTCACAGTCTACGCCACCTCAATGTCGGCAGACTCCTAGTCCGATACCTGGAAAGGTGGGAATCCGTACGAAAGATGGACCATCTATTTGTCCTTCACAGAGGGAAGAAGCAAGGGGAAATGGACTCGCGAGCAACCATAGCCCACTGGATCAAAGAAGTCATCAAGGCGGCCTACATAGAAGCAGGCAAGCCACTGCCTTTACAAGTCTAGGCCCATTCCACTAGAGCCCAGGCAGTGTCCTGGGCGGAAACCAAGATGCTGTCACCCGCCGAGATCTGTCGGGCGACATGATCCTCCATCCACACCTTCTCCAGATTTTACCGCCTGGATGTTCAGGCTCTAGAGGACACAGCATTTGCAAGGGCAGTACTAAGTGGGCCACGGGCAGCCTCCCACCCGGTTCAGTAGTAGCTTTTATACATCCCAATGGTCCTGAGTCCATTTGCTACACACTAGGAAATGGAGAAACTTCTTACCTGATAATTTTGTTTTCCTTAGTGTAGAGAGATGGACTCAGCATCCCACCCACGGCTGCCGTTATTCATGGAATCCTCGAGTGACATCCCCGAGAGTGAGTGATTCCACGGGTAAGCCATGCTTTCCTCCAGCTAGGACACCCATCCTACCATGTCGACCTTTCTCGGTTGAGGACACTGGTGATCTCCAGCTATAACCAATTCAACCAGTTCAAATTAATCCAGTTATCCAAGTTATAAAGTTCATCAAGTTATTCAAATTATTCAGTCATACATATTTTCACAATTGCTTTTCGAGGAGAATACTGAAGAGCTGCACTTCCTGCAGGAGTATATGTGTACTAGGGCTGACGACAGATTGAAATCTGATCCGTCTCCAACTGCTATCAGGAGTACACTATACCCATTGGTCGTGAGTCCATCTGTCTCCACTAAGGAAAACGATATTATCAGGTAAGTAATTTCTCCATTACTCTTTCAAAAAGTACAGACTAGGGGACACACAATGCTCAGTGCATAATTAAGCTCTGGAATTCATTGACAGATGATGTGGTGAAAGCTGTTAGAGTAGTTGCATTTAAAAATGGCTTGAACAAGTACCTGGAGAAGTTCATAAACCATTAAAGTGGAGTTCCAGATATCCACTGCTTATTGTTGGAATAAGCAGCTTGGAATCGATCTGCCCCTTGGTATCCTGCCAAGTACTTGTGACCTGGATTGGCACCGTTGGAAACAGGATACTGGACTTGAGAAACCCTTGGTCTGACCCAGTATGGCAAGTCTTTTATGTTCTTATGTTGTTTCTAGCATTCTGTGGAGGACTAACTTCGGTCCCAGGAACCACTATGAAAATTATACAGGTTCAGGAAGAATGAAAAAGCGAAACTAGCCTGGTAAAATCATGGCTGAGTCCAGTTTAAGAGGAAGTCCTTGGATTGTGCCCTTAATTTTCCCAGTCCCGTCTTTCCTTTGAATATTGCAGTGAATAAGCCGGAAGAGACTTACAATTGGAGCAAGATTCATATTATGGTCAGTTGAGAGGCCTTCCTATTCCTCTTCTCTTCATAAGTCAGTGAAGGATTTGATTGTTGTGGAATGGGTGTCATCAGTAGAGAACTTTAAGGGTGGCCACTTGCCAACTATATTCTATCCCTTAGTTCCTCAGGAATGAGAACATTTCATTTTCCAAGGGGGAATGCCTTGGTTTGTTCAATCACTAGGAAGATTTCACTCCCATTAGATGGAGGTACTGTGCTTGAGTTCTCAGGACTGTAAGATTGAATCTGTACTTAGGCCATTAGCATGACACTGCTGATAGTGTGTCATTGTAAAGTTGTAAGATCTGGCTTGCATCTGGTGCAATATGTCCAAGAAGAGATTGTAGACGAACCCAATATAGCGTTGTTTTTTTTAATTGATCTGTTGCGGGTGTTGGCTAGGGCAGTGGTTCTCAACCGGTGTGTTGCCAAGCACATGGAGGTGTGTCGCCACACTTCCCGGTCCCCTGCTGACCCAGCTGCTCCTCCTACCCGAGCAAGATAGGTCCTCCACCCGGGCTTAAAATGCTGAAAGCCCGGGCGGAACACAACAGAAAGCTGGAGTCAGCAGCACCGGCATGCTCTCTTCTTCCCGCCCCGCAGCCCGGAAGCGGAAGTGGTGAGCAGCGGGTGTGTGCGCGGGAAGAAGAGACAATGCTAGTGCAGGCAGCGTCAGCCTGAAGAAAAGAGAGGCGCAGCCTGAGAAATGAGCAGCGCAACTCAGAGAAAAACGAAGAACGTCGTCAACCCCCACGGCCGATGGGACTCCTTGCTCCGCGAGGGCTGAAAATGAAGTAGGTTGCTGCTGCCTTTAGGGTTAGAAGTGGAGGAGGCTGCTGCTGCTGCTTGTTCGGGGGAAGGAGGGGAGAGTGAGTGAATGAGCAAGCATGTGTGTGTGAGATAGCATGTATGTGAATGATTAAGAGCTTGTATATGTGAAAGAGAGTATGTGTGTGATTGAGAGCTGGTTTAGGTGAGGGAGCACGTAAGTATGTGATTGAGAGCCTGTGTGTAAATGAGAGAGAGAGCATGTGTGTCTGTGTGTGATTGAGAGCTGGTTTAGGTGAGGGAGCACGTAAGTATGTGATTGAGAGCATGTGTGAAAGTGAGAGAAAGACAGCATGTGTATCTGTGTGTGATTGAGAGCTGGTTTAGGTGAGGGAGCATGTGAGTATGTGATTGAGAACCTGTGTGTAAATGAGAGAAAGAGAGAGAGCATGTTTGTAAGCATGTGAATGAGAATCTGTGTGTGAGAGAAAAGGACAGCATGTATGTGTGTGATTGAAAGCCTGTGTGTATAAGCCTGAAAAGATAGCGTGTGTGTAAATGTGTAATTAAGAGCCTATATAAGTGAGAGAGAAAACGCGTGTGTATATGTGAGCGATTGTGAGCCAGTGTGAGAGAGAGAGAGGAGAAAGTTCCGAGCAAACCACTCCTCCTCCTGCTAATTCAAAACAATCTCAGGGCACCCAGATATCAAACATTCACAGGTATGCAGAGCAAAACATTTTTTGTATCCTAATTATTTTTCATTACTGGGTCTTTGTGTCTGCTATTTTGAAATATTTTATTGGTATCTAGAAATTTTTGATATGAGTGTTTAATTATTGGATATTCCATTCATCCGCTGTTTTGAAATAATCTGTTCTTTTTGTTAGTATGGTTTTACTGCTACTGATTTTATATTTCTTGATTTGTTTTATAAGGATGGGTGATGTTTATTTTTTTCTTTTGTTGCACTGCATACAGAGACTCTGGCTTGTTGCGGTTTCCAATTCAGTTTTTTCTGCATGCTTCTAGTTATGCGTTTTGGTATCTCTATTCTTTGTTAGGTGAGGGTCAGCACATGTGATTCAGGTGAGGTTCTCTGCTGGCGTGTAGTTTCTGTGTAGGGCTCTATAGCAGCCTGACTTGGTCCGTTTTCCTAATAGGAGATGTATTGGTGTCTTAAGGCCTGGTGTAATATTTTCAGTGTTGCCTTTTCTTAGGTAAGGTGGTAACTGTTAAGTGCTGGAAATTGGTGCTGTTTTGGTGTGGGATGTTTACCGTTTATGCAATTTCTGTTCAGACAGAATATGTATCTTTTCCTTGTGTCATTCTTAACAATAAAAATAATTCTGGACCTTTATTTTGTATTTCCACCTTAAATTGTAATGAGCAGTATGTCACACATGTGAGTGTGGTCTGTTAGGTGGGTCACGATGGGAAAAAGGTTGAGAATCACTGGGCTAGGGGATAGTGGTGGCTAGGAAGCTTCTTTGATTTACAGACTGTCTGTAAGATCAGCTTAACAAAGCTTCCTTAAGAGTAAATGTGCCAAGGTTTCTAGACCTGACCTGCCATAGACTGAGACTCCCGAAGGTCTAGGCAACAAAGAAATGCTAGTAATCAGAGATCCCAGACCTTTGGTTGGTGATTTCCTGTCGATCAGTCAAAGGAGATGTTAAAAGAGGTTTCACAGTGTCAGGCTCTGGAGTATTTGAAGGCCCTTTCTCCAGATTTTAGAGATAAGCAGCCATCTGTCATGTTTTAATCAGAAATGGGCTCAAATTATTACAGAGTAGTGAGTCTTGGAGATCTTAAAAGATGGATTTTTTGGGCATCTTGAAATTGCCAGCTGATGCTATACCATCTATTAATAAGACTGTTTTTCTATCTGTACCCCATGTTCTAACCCATCTTCTTTTAATGTATCTCAGTTTCTTGCAACATCAGGATATGAAATTATTGAAACGCAGGTTTGATTTGTTTTATATACAGAGGTTAATTGATCACTGCTATGGTCCTTTCATCATAATGTTTCTGCTTTTTTAAATGTTCCTCTTTATTCTTTGCTTCCTCCCTTATTTCCTTTGTTAAAAATGGATTTGTATCAATAGGATGTTGCTATGAATAATTTCCTACACTGTTTTTCTGTATTTGATCCTCTCCATTTCCAATTGCTTTACAAGGTAATGGTTATGTGCCTTGTATATATAAATGCTTAATTTAAAAAAAGATGGATATGCCCTGGAATTCTCCTGGCCCATTTCAGACACTTGTGGTTTCCCCCATCACTCTGCCAGGAAGAGGAACGCCATAATGTAATGTACTGCTGGAAAGGCTTCTCGAATTGAAAGTAGTGATACCAGCTCCAAGTGACAAAGAATGACTGGGTCATTATTCCATTTACCATGTGATTCCAGAGAAGGACGTATCCTGCTGTTCCATTTAGAATGGGATCTTTGAAATAGGTGATTATGACAGTGGGATGGGGGGCATCCCTGGCCTCATTGGTACTAATGGAGGTTCAGATTCTAATAAGAGAGGATCTTCAACACTTCCTTCAGTTTGCAATTCTTGGGCAGTATTTTCAGTTTTAAGCTCTGTTTTTTGGGTTATCCATAGCCTCGGAACATTTTTGAAATTGTTGATGGTTGTTGTGGTGGCATTACACAGAGGAGAGTTGAATAGTCCATTATCCCAGGACAAGCAGGATGTTAGTCCTCACATATGGGTGACGTCACTGACGGTGCCCGTACGCGGGAAAAACTACTGTCAAAGTTTCTATAAACTTTTGACTGGCTGCCTGAGGCTACTGAGCATGCCATAATATTCCCTGCCACAGGGGTCTCACTCCAGTCTTCGTTTTTCCGCGTGCCCTTTAGCACTGCGGTCGTCGGCGCCCTGTGAGTCTCCTCACAAACTTTGTATAAAAGTTAGCTAAAATTTTCAAATTTTTTCCCACATCGGGTCTCATTCTCGTTTGTAACCGGACGGTGACAAATTATTTCTCAGAATTCTCATTTTTTGGCGCTTCTTTTCTCAGACTTCTCTTCGGCTGTCGGTTTTTTCAGCATGGCCTCCGGTTTCAAGAAATGTTCTTGTAACCGGACCATGTCCGTCACAGATCCGCATTCGGAATGTGTAATCTGTTTGGGAGAGAAACATGAAATTTCTTCATGTTCTCAGTGCCAACAAAGGACCCCAAAGGGTCGAAAACTTAGGCAGGAAAAGATGGCCCAGGTTTTTCAGTTACAACCGTTACCATCACCATCGACTTCCACTAAGTCTCCAACTAAAAAAGTTTTACTAAAGAAAAAACACATCGAAGGATCGGGACATGCACCGTTTTCAACACCATCCTCCGCATCGAAAAGGTCAGTGTTAGAAATAAAACAAAAACATAAACACAAACACCGCCGAACATCATCGATGCCACCATCGACAGAACCGTCAGCAAAACGACCAAAAGTCATCGCTTCGGTATCTGCGTTACCCTCGACGTCCACGTCACCTTCACCATTGACTCCACCAGACTTTACAGCTCTCGTCCAACAACTGGTCTTAGAGGCTTTGAAAAAACAACTTCCGGCATCATCGTCGATGCCGGTGAGATCGCCGATGCCGGCGGGACCGCCGATGCCGACGTCATCGTCGATGCCGGCGGGATCGCCGATGACACAAAGACCATCGACGCCGATGACCACTTCCAGCACAGCGGGACCGCTAATTCCATATGTGGGTGCTATACCATCGATACCAACGTCGATGCCAGCTACCTCCAGGCTACCACCGTTGATAACACTGACGTCGAGGATACCAATATCAGAATTTTCATTCCTCTCTACCTCGACGACACCTCTGTCAATGATGAGCACATCAATACCACTCTACACTACGGCTCCCACTGTGCCATGCCTTCCCAAAAAGGTAATTCACTCTCAAACATCTAAGAGTCCAACATTCTTATCAAAAAGACCAATCTCTGAAGATAGATCCTTACAGGATATTATCCACAAAAGATATACAGATCTACTATCTTCCTTACCGACTGCAGCAGAAGATGTTCCACCGGCACATTCTCCATCAGATGATCCTTTACCAGGCCCTTCTGGAGTACAACCTACTCAAAGATCAACACCACCTCATCAACCAACTGCATATGATTCCTGGTCTGACACCGACACCGAAATATCATCTGAAGAGTTTGTCGGATCCTTCTCTGCCACCAGCTTCAAAGCAGTCACCACCTGAAGATTTCACCTTCCAGTCATTTGTCCAAGAAATGGCAGATAATATCCCTTTTCAGTTACATGCCGAACAGGATAATAGACAACAAACACTAGAAGTCCTTCAATTTGTTGATCCCCCTAAACACACTTTTGCCATACCTGTACACGACATACTGCTTCAACTGCAACAGCACCTTTGGGAATACCCTTGTTCAGTTCCGGCAGTAAATAAACGCATAGAGTCTACATACCTAGTGCAGCCTTCCTCTGCATACCAGAAACCATAACTACCACACCACTCGGTAGTTGTGGAATCAGCCCAAAAGAAATCTAGACGAACAAGGGCCCATTCATCAGTCCCTCCAGGGAAAGACAACCGGTTCCTTGACCAATTAGGCCAAAAGGTATACCAAGGAGCAATGCTGAATTCCAAAATATCAGCATACCACCTGTACATGACGCAATACCACAGAAATTTGTGGAAAAAAATGGAGGATTAAATGCGGGTAAACATGAAGTTCGAGCCGCATATGATAGCTATGACACCGCATCACGAGTGGCAGCATCGGGTATTGCTGCACGACGCTGGGCCTGGCTTAAAGCGTCAGATTTAAGACCAGAAGTACAGGACAAGCTGGTTGATCTTGCATGCCTAGGTGATAACCTGTTTGGTTCAAAAGTCCAGGATGCAGTTTCCCAACTCCGAGAGCATACAGAAACATTGCGGCAGCTCTCTACTCTGCCACATGATCCTGCTCCACATTCTGCCAGACGACCATCACGAAGGGACACTAGCAGACCCTTCTTCAGACAGCGAAAATATTATCCTCCATCATCTAGGCCAAGACCTCCAAGATCTCAGCAACGACCTCAGCAACGACAACAACAAGCTCCAAGACCAGCACCAGCTCCTCAAACTGGACCAGCCACTGGTTTTTGAAAATACGACCAGAGAACAAAGCCCACATGCCAACCCCTTCCCAACACTACCGGTAGGAGGCAGACTACAAAAGTTTTACATCAATTGGACATCGATAACGTCAGACCAATGAGTCCTATCTATAATCTGCAAAGGATACCATCTCAATTTCCATTCAATCCCTCCGGATTTCCCACCAAAACCTTCTCATCTCACAAAGATCACATTCTTCACCTTCAAAAAGAATTATCCACCCTTCTGACCGCCAGGGCAGTCGAGAAAGTACCCTGGGCCCAGCAGGGCAGAGGATTCGACTCCCGTTATTTCCTCATTCCAAAGAAAACCGGAGGCCTCCGTCCCATACTGGACCTCAGAAATCTCAACAAATATCTAAAAGGAGAAAAATTCAGAATGGTATCCTTAGGCACAATGCTTCCACTCCTTCAACAAGGAGATTGGCTTTGTTCTCTGGACCTTCAAGATGCTTATGCTCACATTCCTATATACCCTCCTCATCGCAAGTATCTACGCTTCATGGTAGGCACTGAACACTACCAATACAGAGTTCTACCATTCGGTCTTGCCTCTGCTCCACGAGTATTTACAAAATGTCTGGCAGTAATAGCAGCACACCTACACAAACAAGGTGTTCATGTTTTCCCATATCTAGACGATTGGCTCATAAGAAGTCAATCCCAAGAAGGAGCTCCCACAATTGCTGTACTTAACAACATGGGATTTCTCATCAACTATCCAAACTCCCATCTAATCCTCTCTCTCGCCGACCCTATTCAACATATATCTTCTCCCCCTATGCCAACTCCTCAATAATCTCAACCTCACATACTTCATCTATGCAGACGATGTGCAGATCCTAATCCCCATCAAGGATCCAGTTTCAGACACCCTAAACTACTGGAATAGCTGCCTCCACACCATCAACCTCCTTCTCACAAGTCTATGCCTCGTACTCAATACGTCCAAGACCGAACTGCTAATCATTTCCCCTAATGATAATAACCCGCTAGCCTTCAATACCAACACACCACTAACAAGTCAAGTGAGAAACCTGGGGGCATTCCTAGACTCCAGAATGAACCTCAAAAAATTCATCAACAACACCACCAAAGAAGGTTTTTATAAACTACAGGTACTAAAACAGTTAAGACCTCTTTTACACTTCCACGACTACCGTTCGGTCCTTCAAGCCATACTATTCTCAAAGATTGACTATTGTAATGCTTTGTTGCTAGGTCTCCCGGCCTCTTCTACCAAACCTCTTCAAATGCTGCAAAACGCTGCAGCCAGGATCCTCACAAACTCTCGCCGAATGGACCACATCACCCCGATTCTAAAAATACTCCACTGGCTACCCATTCGCCACAGAATTCTCTTCAAGACACTTACTATTATCCACAAAACCTTATTTCAGGAATCCTCGCTCCAGCTTACCATACCCCTCAAACCACACGCCTCTGCAAGACCCACCAGATCTGCATACAGAGATTCCCTCCAGGTTCCCCCAAAAAAGTCCATTCTCCACAACACCATTGAAAAACGTGCTCTATCAACTGCCGGTCCGCATCACTGGAACTCTCTTCCGCCAGATCTCCGCCAGGAACATTGCCATATCACCTTCAGAAAAAAATTAAAAACTTGGCTGTTCGCCCAAGCATACCCCTGAAGAAACTGCAGGATCACCCCCACAGTTACATACCCCGCGGTTGCGGCCTCCTTCAGCAACTCAAAAAAGGAACTATTTCTCGGCTAACTGCACTTTAATATAACTTGCCTTATATTACACACCACGTAATTTTGTATATAATGCTTACCATGTAAACACTCACGTTTCTGCTTATTTGCTTTGTTTCTCCAGTTAGAAATTGTTTAACCTATCCTTTTCTCTAACAACCAAGTTCCACATTCCCTGTTATAATGTAATTTCTTGCTTCCATTGTTAACTGGTTTTTTCCCCCTAGTTCATTGTAAACCGGTACGATAAGACCTGGTCTTGAGCATCGGTATATTAAAAGAATTTAAATAAATAAATAAATAAATAATTCCTTCTCATCTTCTCCAGTTCATAGGAGCAGAATTGTACCAAATGCAAAAAGAACAACAAGCCTTCTCTATATTAAAAACTGAAGAAGTTCTTGAGAAAAACATTGAAGTGTTACCAGCAAAGAGAGAGAAAATACAATGCATGCAGTATTTCAAGATCCATAACCAAAAGAAAAATCTAATTGAGATGAATAACTCTGTCAACAGTGGCACAACTACAAAAAGAAAGAGTGAAGTGAATAACAAATCTCAACTAATATCTTATAAGGAGTCCAGGAAAAGCAATAATCTTAAAGAGAGTACCTGGAAGGCTATGACCACAAATGCTCATAGTTTGGGAAATAAAATCCCAGATCTGCAGGCCCTAATGGCTGAGGCAGAATTGGACATTGTTGCTATCACAGAAACATGGTTCACAGAATCTCATGAATGGGATACAACAATACCAGGCTACAACTTGTTAAGGAAGGACAGATAGGATAGAAAAGGGGGAGGTGTGGCTCTTTATGTTAGAAACAACATCCAAGCATCGGAGCTACAAGGAAGTTGGGGTAAGGAAGAAGCTCTATGGCTCGACCTAAAAAAAGATGACGGAGCGTCCATTTATATTGGAGTGGTTTACAGGCCTCCAAACCAAAAGGAAGAGCTGGACAGAGATCTGGTTGAAGACATCCATAAGATAGGTAAGAAGGGAGAAGTGGTGATCGTGGGTGACTTTAATATGCCAGATGTAGACTGGAAAATCCCATCTGCAGAAACTAAAAATAGTAGAGCGATAGTGGATGCCATGCAAGTATCTTTGTTCAAACAAATGGTGTTGGAACCCACGAGAGAAGGAGCTATACTCGACTTAGTGCTCACTAATGCAGATAATGTCTCAGATGTCCAGGTGGGCGCCCACCTCAGCAGCAGTGATCATCAAACGGTATGGTTTAATATCACTAAAAGAATAGGGAAAAGAACCACAAAGACCCGAGTTTTACAGTTCAAAAACACAGACTTTGAGGAAATGGGGAAGTACCTGGAGGAAGAACTTAAAGGATGGGAGAACGAGAGAGATGTGGATCAACAGTGGACCAATCTAAAAGGAGCAATCACCAAGGCAACTGCTCTATATGTTAGAAATGTAAAGAAAAGCAAAAGAAAATTGAAACCTATCTGGTTCTCAAAGGAGGTGGCTGACAAAATTAAAGCTAAAAGAACAGCATTCAAGAAATATAAAAGATCCCAAAGGGAGGAGCACAAAGAAGAATATTTGTATCATCTGAGGGAGACAAAGAAATTAATCAAGTTGGCAAAGAGTCAAGCAGAAGAGAGGATTGCCAAGGAGATAAAAAATGGTGACAAAACATTTTTCAGATACATCAGCGAAAAGAGAAAGGTCCAAAGTGGTATAGTGAAATTGAAAGGTGGTAATGATCAATGTGTGGAGAGAGACGAAGAAATGGCAGAAATATTAAACAAATACTTCAGCTCTGTGTTCACTAAAGAAGACCCTGGAGAAGGACCATCTCTACACAACAAGAAACTGGAGGGAAGTGGAATGGATATAAATCCTTTTACAGTAGAAAATGTGTGGGATGAGCTAAAGAACCTGAAAGTGGACAAAGCCATGGGGCCTGATGGGATTCATCCAAGGATATTGAGGGAGCTCAGAGATGTTCTGGCAGCTCCGCTTTGTGACCTGTTCAATAGATCCCTAGAAACGGGAGTGGTGCCAAGTGATTGGAGAAGAGCGGTGGTGGTCCCGCTTCACAAGAGTGGGAACAGGGAGGAGGCTGGCAACTACAGACTGGTTAGCCTCACTTCGGTGGTGGGAAAAGTAATGGAGTCACTGCTGAAAGAGAGAATAGTGAACTATCTACAGTCCGGAGAATTGATGGACCAGAGGCAACATGGATTCACCAGGGGAAGATCCTGTCAGACAAATCTGATTAACTTTTTTGACTGGGTAACCAAGGAATTGGATCGAGGAAGAGCGCTTGATATCATATACTTGGATTTCAGCAAAGCTTTTGATACGGTTCCGCACAGGAGACTGGTGAATAAAACGAGAAGCTTAGGAGTGAGGGCCGAGGTGGTGACCTGGATTGCAAATTGGCTGACAGACAGAAGACAATGTGTGATGGTAAATGGAACCTTCTCTGAAGAGAGAGCGGTTTTAAGTGGTGTACCGCAAGGATCGGTGTTGGGACCGGTCCTGTTCAATATCTTTCTGAGCGACATTGCGGACGTGATAGAAGGTAAGGTTTGTCTTTTTGTGGATGACACGAAGATCAGCAACAGAGTGGACACGCCGGAAGGAGTGGAGAGAATGAGACTGGATCTAAGGAAACTGGAAGAGTGGTCAAAGATATGGCAGCTCAGATTCAATGCCAAGAAGTGCAAAGTCATGCATATGGGGAGTGGAAACCCGAATGAACTGTATTCGATGGGGGGGGAAAAGCTGATGTGCACGGAGCAGGAGAGGGACCTTGGGGTGATAGTGTCTAATGATATGAAGTCTACGAAACAATGCGACAAGGCGATAGCAAAAGCCAGAAGAATGCTGGGCTGCATAGAGAGAGGAATATCGAGTAAGAAAAGGGAAGTGATTATTCCCTTGTACAGGTCCTTGGTGAGGCCTCACCTGGAGTACTGTGTTCAGTTCTGGAGACCGTATCTACAAAAAGACAAAGACAAGATGGAAGCGGTACAGAGAAGGGCAACCAGGAAGGTGGAGGATCTTCATCGCATGACGTACGAGGAGAGATTGAAGAATCTAAATATGTACACCCTGGAGGAAAGGAGGAGCAGAGGTGATATGATACAGACTTTCAGATACTTGAAAGGTTTTAATGATCCAAAGACAACGACAAACCTGTTCCATAGGAAAAAAATCAGCAGAACCAGGGGTCACGATTTGAAGCTCCAGGGAGGAAGATTCAGAACCAATGTCAGGAAGTATTTCTTCACGGAGAGGGCGGTGGACGCCTGGAATGCCTTTCCGGAGTATGTGGTGAAGACCAAAACTGTGAAGGACTTCAAAGGGGCGTGGGATAAACACTGTGGATCCATAAAGTCAAGAGGCCGCCAATGAAGAGTGGGTGACTCACCAGAATGACGGCTACTGCCTGGAGACAATACCCTTATTCAATAAACATACACATGCTTACTATGACTCCAACATCGCTCTAAGCTTCAACAGCAAGAGGAAATGTGGAAAAATGGATTTACACTCACAAAGAGGGGAGTAGCTGGCTTGTTACGGCGGTTACTACCCCAAACCAAATAAGCCTGATACTTCACCTTCAATGCATATACAGCATAGTTCTCTGCTTCAACGACAGGGGAGAAGAAAAAAGGGTTCGCACTCACAAAGCGGGGAGTAGCTGGCTTGTTACGGCGGTTACTACCCCAAACCAAATGTGTCTGATACTTCACTTTCGATGCATATCCAGCATGGCTCTCTGCTTCAACGGCATGGGAGAAGACTGATACATCACGCATTTCCAGCATAGCTCCCTGCTTCAACAGCAGGGGAGAAGAAAAACAACCAATAAGGGCTGTATAACATAGTCTGGGTAAAACAAATAAGCATGGGTGTAGCTTGCTTATTGCGGCGGTTACTACCCCTACTACCCCTAACTAATCAAGCTAGATATTTCAATGGTGGGGGTGGAAGGTAAATAGAACCAAGAGCTAAGTGTTACGCATGGGCTCCGGTCAGGAGTCATGAACACCACCCAGAAGGGTGGCTCCAGGTGGAGAGAGACAGGAAAGGCTAGAAACAGTGTCTGGGTCCAGGCTGGGTCAGGGCAGGCGGCAAGTAGCAGTGTCTGGGTCCAGGCTGGGTCAGGGCAGGCGGCAAGTAGCAGTGTCTGGGTCCAGGCTGGGTCAGGGCAGGCGGCAAGTAGCAGTGTCTGGGTTCAGGCTGGGTCAGGGCAAGGCAGGTCAGAAGGCCCGTAGGCCACACACACACAGAAGGCCCGTAGGCCACACTCAGTAAGCAGGGCAAGGCAGGTCAGAAGGCCCGTAGACCACACACACACAGAAGGCCTGTAGGCCACACACAGTAAGCAGGGCAAGGCAGGTCAGAAGGCCCGTAGGCCACACACACACAGAAGGCCCGTAGGCCACACACAGTAAGCAGGGCAAGGCAGAAGGCCCGAAGGCCGTGCAAGGCAAGGCAAGGAATGAGGCCCGAAGGCCGCGCAAGGCAAGGAATGAGGAATGAGGCCCGAAGGCCGCGCAAGATGAGGAATGAGGCCCGAAGGCCACGCAAGGCAAGGCAAGGAATAAGGCCCGAAGGCCGCGCAAGGCAAGGAATGGTCCAGGGACCAAATGCACAGCAAGCAAGGAAGGAAGGCTAGAGCAGGGAGCCCAGGCGAGCTCGATGCCGAAGCACCAAGGGAACTGTCAGGCAGGGTTATAAGGGACAGCCCAGAACTTAGAGTGGACAGGGGAGATGGACTGGGCCTTTCAGGAGAGCCAGCACTAGAGGGACCCCTGGTGGTGAGGCGGTTGCACTGCAGCCATAGCCGTAACAGTACCCCCTCCTCAAGGCCTCCCCCTCCTCCTGGGTCCCATCTTAGCAGGGGGTACTCAATAATGAAGTCAGACCCCTCCTGGGGCGATGCGGCAGATTCAACTCCTTCCCAAGGCAGCAAGGCAGTCCATAACCCCTCCTGGGACAAGGCGGCAGAGTTAGACCCCTCCTGGGGTAGCAGAATAGTCCGTAATCCCTCGTGAGACGACAGCAGGACTGGTCTGGACCCCTCCAGGGTCGGCATTAGGACCAGCACAGACCCCTCCAGGGTCGGCGACAGCAGGACCAGAACGGACCCCTCCAGGGTCAGCAGCTGGACCGGTACAGCAGGCTCAGATGGTTGAGTAACAAAGTCTGTTGGCAGGCCCGGTTTGGACCCCTCCGGGGACTGCAGCAGGACTGGTTCGGACCCCTCCGGGGACGGTAGCAGGACCGGTTCAAGCCCCTCCGGGGGCGGCAGCAGGACCAGTTCAGTAGACTCAGATGGCTGAGTCAGAAAGTCTGTCAGTAGGACCGGTTCGGATCCCTCCGGGGACGACAGCAGGACCAGTTCGGACCCCTCCGAGGACAGCAGCAGGACCGGTTCGGACCCCTCCGGGGACGACAGCAGGACCGGTTCGAGCCCCTCCAGGGACGACAGCAGGACCGGTTCGAGCCCCTCCGGGGGCGGCAGCAGGACCGGTTCAGTAGACTCAGATGGCTGAGTCAAAAAGTCTGTTAGTAGGACCGGTTTGGACCCATCCGGGGACAGCAGCAGGACCGGTTCGGACCCCTCCGGGGGCGATACAGCAGACTCAGGCTCTTCTCGGAGTAGTGCATCAGGCTCGGACCTCTCTCGAGGTGATGCAGTGGACTCGGACCCCTCTCGGGGTGATGCAGCAGGCTTGGCCCCCTCTCGGGGTGATGCAGCAGGCTTGGCCCCCTCTCGGGGTGATGCAGCAGGCTTGGATCCTCCTCGGGGTGAAACAGCAGGCTCTGACCCCTCTTGGGGCGATGCAGCAGGCTCGGGCCCCTCTCGGGGTGATGCAGCAGGCTCGGACCCCTCTTGGGGCGATGCAGCAGACTTGGACCCCTCTTGGGGCGATGCAGCAGGCTTGGACCCCTCTTGGGGCGATGCAGCAGGCTCGGACCCCTCTCGGGGCGAAACAGCAGGCTCGGGCCCCTCTTGGGGTGATGCAGCAGGCTCGGACCCCTCTTGGGGTGATGCAGCAGGCTCGGACCCCTCTCGGGGTGATGCAGCAGGCTCGGACCCCTCTCGGGGTGCGGACCCCTCTCGGGGTGATGCAGCAGGCTTGGATCCTCCTCGGGGTGAAACAGCAGGCTTGGACCCCTCTTGGGGCGATGCAGCAGGCTTGGACCCCTCTTGGGGCGATGCAGCAGGCTCGGACCCCTCTTGGGGCGATGCAGCAGGTTCGGACCCCTCTCGGGGTGATGCAGCAGACTTGGACCCCTCTCGGGGCGATGCAGCAGGCTCGGACTCCTCTCGGGGTGATGCAGCAGGCTTGGACCCCTCTTGGGGTGATGCAGCAGGCTCAGATGGCAGAGCAGCAAGGTTAAAAGCAGTGCACATGGAAGACACAGATTGCACTGCTGTGGGCTTGATACCTCGAGCCAAACTCTGAGGCTCCTTATTTTGTTTCTGGAGGAGCAGTTTAGAGAAGGCACAGGCAGTTCTAGGACGTCTAGGGAAAGTGCTCGTTATTGTCTCAACAGCAGCTGTGGGAAGCAGAGCCCTGCTAGAGTTAATCAGCTCTCTCCGTTTAAGAGAAACCTGTTCCCGAGGGTCTAGCACTGGTATCACAGAAGCCTTCTTGGTCAGGTAAGTCCTGGGTTTTTCTTTCCACAAACTGCCAGCTAAAATGTCTGTTTTAGTTGAGCCAGAAGCAGAATACCGGTTAGAAGAGCTGATTGTTTTTTCTAATGGAACAGCTGGTCCTAGAGCAGCACAACGGGGGCAGGGTTTGCCTGGTGGTAACAGACACGGAACACAAGAGCATTTCCACCACCCTGGTTTTGGAGTTAGACAATTTAAACATTCCTGATAGACCGAGACGTTCCTCTTATGACAACTGCTGCAAACCCAGTGCTCTTGGTCTGAGAGTTGACATGCAAGACAGTTCTTGTAACTGGGATAGTTCAAAGTCTGGCAACAAGCACAGACATAAAAACTTGGAGGCTGAGGCATAATGTGAGTAGAGGTAAAAGAAAAATTGGCTCACCGGTAGTACCAAGACCTATCTCTTCCCCTGGAAATTGGTGGCTTCGGCATACTGTTACGCATGGGCTCCGGACAGGAGTCATGAACACCACCCAGAAGGGTGGCTCCAGGTGGAGAGAGACAGAAAAGGCTAGAAACAGTGTCTGGGTCCAGGCTGGGTCAGGGCAGGCGGCAAGTAGCAGTGTCTGGGTCCAGGCTGGGTCAGGGCAGGCGGCAAGTAGCAGTGTCTGGGTTCAGGCTGGGTCAGGGCAAGGCAGGTCAGAAGGCCCGTAGGCCACACACACACAGAAGGCCCGTAGGCCACACTCAGTAAGCAGGGCAAGGCAGGTCAGAAGGCCCGTAGGCCACACACACACAGAAGGCCCGTAGGCCACACACCGTAAGCAGGGCAAGGCAGGTCAGAAGGCCCGTAGGCCACACACACACAGAAGGCCCGTAGGCCACACTCAGTAAGCAGGGCAAGGCAGGTCAGAAGGCCCGTAGACCACACACACACAGAAGGCCTGTAGGCCACACACAGTAAGCAGGGCAAGGCAGGTCAGAAGGCCCGTAGGCCACACACACACAGAAGGCCTGTAGGCCACACACAGTAAGCAGGGCAAGGCAGGTCAGAAGGCCCGTAGGCCACACATACACAGAAGGCCCGTAGGCCACACACAGTAAGCAGGGCAAGGCAGAAGGCCCGAAGGCCGCGCAAGGGAAGGAATGAGGCCCGAAGGCCGCGCAAGGCAAGGAATGAGGAATGAGGCCCGAAGGCCGCGCAAGGCAAGGCAAGGCAAGGCATAAGGCCCGAAGGCCGCGCAAGGCAAGGAATGGTCCAGGGACCAAATGCACAGCAAGCAAGGAAGGAAGGCTAGAGCAGGGAGCCCAGGCGAGCTCGATGCCGAAGCACCGAGGGAACTGTCAGGCAGGGTTATAAGGGACAGCCCAGAACATAGAGTGGACAGGGGAGATGGACTGGGCCTGTCAGGAGAGCCAGCACTAGAGGGACCCCTGGTGGTGAGGCGGTTGCACTGCAGCCATAGCCGTAACACTAAGAGAAACAGATAAGTATGAGAGAAAAAATGTGTGAAGCTTGCTGGGCAGACTGGATGGGCCGTTTGGTCTTCTTCTGCCGTCATTTCTATGTTTCTATGTTTCTATGAATACTGTCATCGCAAAAGCCTTTCTACCGACCGATCGAACAGAAACGCTGTACCTCTTGGGAAAATCGTTACATTCTCAAAAACAAGTAACAGTTCACCAAATACTAATATTATTAGGCCACATGGCTTCCACAGTTCATGTCACTCCTATGGCAAGACTAGCCATGAGAATAACCCAATGGACTTTAAAGTCACAATGGATCCAATCCATTCAACCATTGCACTCTCCAATTCAAATCACACAACAGATTCGTTCTTCTCTTCTTTGGTGGATGAACAAGAACAATTTACGCAAGGGACAGGACTTCCAACAGCCAGTCCCACAAATACCTTTAACTACAGATGCATCCACCTTGGGTTGGGGAGCTCACATAGACAATCTCCAAACTCAAGGAACATGGACCAAACTCGAAGCAACGTTTCAAATCAATTTCCTAGAACTTTGAGCTATACGTTATGCGCTGCATGCGTTCAAGGACTGCCTTTCACACAAGACTGTTCTCGTCCAAACGGACAACACAGTAGCCATGTGGTACATCAACAAACAGGGAGGTACGGGCTCATATCTCCTTTGTCAAGAAGCCGCACAGATTTGGGGATGGGCCCTGAACCATTCAATGTTTCTCCATGCCACTTACCTTGCCGGCATTCAAAATGTATTAGCGGACCGCCTCAGTCGTCAATTCCAACCACACGAGTGGTCCCTAAACCCCGCAGTAGCGACCAACATATTCCAGCGTTGGGGTCAACCAACGATAGATCTGTTTGCGTCACATCTGAATCACAAGGTGAACAATTTCTGTTCTCTACACAAACAGAAGAACCAGCCAACCAAGGACGCCTTTGCTCGCCCTTGGAACTCAGGCCTACTATATGCGTATCCTCCGATACCACTTATAATCAAAACTCTGGTAAAGCTACGACAAGACAAGGGGACCATGATACTCATAGCCCCGTATTGGCCTCGACATCTATGGTTCCCCACACTTCTGGAACTCTCAGTCAGGGATCCCATTCGTCTGGGAGTAGCTCCCACTCTCATTACTCAGGATCAGGGACGGTTGCGCCATCCCAACCTTCAATCCCTAGCCCTAACAGCATGGATGTTGAAAGCTTAATCTTACAACCACTTAATCTTTCCTCCAATATATCTCAAGTAATTATTGCTTCACGTAAACCATCCACACGAAAAAATTATTCTTCTAAATGGAAGAGATTCATGAACTGGTGCAGGCAGAATGCTATTAGTCCCTTCACCTGCCCCACTACTTCTCTTCTAGATTACTTATACCATCTTTCAGAATCTGGTCTACAGACTTCATCTGTAAGAGTTCACTTGAGTGCAATCTCTGCTTACCATAATAGGATACAAGATGCACCAATATCTACACAACCTCTTATCACCAGGTTCATGAGAGGTTTAACTCAACTTAAACCACCAATTCGGCCCCCAATTACATCATAGGACCTAAACTTGGTTTTGGCAAGACTCATGCGTTCCCCTTTCGAACCCATAGATTCTTGTGATCTTAAATTTCTCTCATGGAAAACTATCTTCCTCATAGCCATTACATCAGCTAGGAGAGTAAGTGAGTTACAAGCATTAGTCACATATGAACCTTACACTAGATTTCTACATGACAGAGTGGTTCTCCGAACACATCCAAAATTCCTTCCCAAGGTAGTTACGGAATTTCACTTGAATCAATCCATAATCTTACCCACATTTTTTCCAAAACCTCATTCTCATCAAGGCGAACGAGCCTTACACACCCTGGACTGCAAACGTGCACTGTCCTTCTACATAAATCGCACAGCGGTCCACAGAAAATCTAAGCAACTTTTTGTTTCTTATGATCCAAACAAACCAGGAAGAGCAGTGGGTAAGCAGACTTTATCAAACTGGCTAGCAGATTGCATACAGTTTTGTTATGAAAAAGCAGGCCTTCCTCTCCAAGGGCGAGTAACGGCTCATGCAGTCAGAGCAATGTCAACCTCAGTAGCACACTATCGTTCAGTGCCAATTCTTGACATTTGTAAAGCAGCAACATGGAGTTCTCTTCACACCTTTGCAGCTCACTATTGTTTAGACAAAGAAGGAAGACAAGATTCAGCCTATGGACAATCTGTCTTAAAGAACTTGTTTCCAGTTTAAACCCAACTCCTTCTACAACCAACCTGCTATGATCTTCGGCTGCCTCATTTCCAACAACAAAACTTCACTGTTGCCTCAATATGAAATGACTCAGCCTCTAGCTTGCTATTCACCTATATGTGAGGACTAGCATCCTGCTTGTCCTGGGATAAAGCAAAATTGCTTACCTTGTAATAGGTGTTATCCCAGCACAGCAGGATGTAGTCCTCACGAAACCCACCCGCCACCCCGCAGAGTTGGGTCCGATACGTTTTATTATTTTATTTTTCGCTAAAGCTTATTGCTACATACGAGACTGGAGTGAGACCCCTGTGGCAGGGAATATTATGGCATGCCGGGCATGCTCAGTAGCCTCAGGCAGCCAGTCAAAAGTTTATAGAAACTTTGACAGAAGTTTTTCCTGCGTACAGGCTCCGTCAGTGACGTCACCCATATGTGAGGACTACATCCTGCTGTCCTGGGATAACACCTATTACAATGTAAGCAATTTTGCTTTTCTCTGAGAGAAGTCGTCAACCATCTCAGTCTCTGGTTTATTTGAGAGCATGGATTGGTACAAAATAAGCTGGGAGAGTTGAGAATTCAGAAGCTGATTTGACAGATTTTTGCATTACAATCTGCCAGGATTGTATGATGTTATCTTCAGCTTCTTGGTTCAATGGCAAAAGTGTTGATCCTGGGGGGATGTACACACAGATCTCTTCAGAATGTTTTGCTCTCCATAGAACAAAGTAAGAACCCAGTGCAGTGTTTTTTGGTGGGCACCTCTTTTGATCTCGTGTGGGCATCAGCTAGGGGATAGTATCTGTAGTGGTGGCTAATAGGCTTCTTTGGTTTGCAGACTCCATATGTAATATCAACCTAACAAAGCTTCCTTAAGAGTAAAGGTGCCAAGGCTTCCATAGAGCAGATCCAAAGTTCCGTCTTGTTCTCTTCTGATCTGGTATAGATTGAGATTCCTGGAGGGAGTCTGATTTATTCCATTAGGCTACAGGTATTGCAGTCTGTCAGGATGTGCTTGTAATAGTAGTTAAGTGTAGGAACATGCATTTGGGAGTGGATCTAGAGCTCCGGCATGGATGCTGGTGACAGCAGTTATCAGTCTACCCAGTTGGGGAGCACAGTGTCTGGGACAGCGGCCTCAGAGTGAAGGAATCCCGAGGAAGTAAAATGGTCTATCAGTTGCTTGGATGTCTGAGCAAATTCATTGGCTCTTCTGGTATTTGTGACTATGCTGATGAATTGGGAGTCAGAATAATGTTTGACAACTCCAAGGTGGTAGCATATATAAATCCTCAGGTGGTATTGGAGGTGCATTTACTTCTTGTTCAGACAGAAAAGATTTTGAAAGTTTTGGTCAATGTCGCACATAGAAACTTTCAATCAAATGGTGACCAGATGGGAAGTGTTGATGGATCCTTTGGCAGCCATCAGGAATGCAAAGCGCAAGATTTTTTCAGTCTGAAGAGAAACCATCTTTCTCCACTATCAATGCTCTGGTCCAGAACTATCCATCAGAAGCAGTCCTATACGCTTCCGTCCATGACCCATGATAGAGAGTGCTTTAGAGCATCTTAAAGCATCCAGGTCTGGTGTTTCCAGTTTTGCTGCAGCACGCTTGTCTTGCAGAGCTCATATAGTTGAAGCACAAAAATCCTTTGAACCTGTATTCACACAGGGTACTGCTTTGCAGGATCCGTCTTGGCTACGAGGGTCTAAATCAAATTTGTCCTTCTACTCGGCCCCTTGAAAGACTGTAATTAGTGGAGAAAGGATATTCTCAAGCTGTGGTGGTTATTTTTTTGAAGGCTAGAAAGTTTCCTTCTTTATTACCCTTGTGCGAATCAGAATTTTTTGAGGGTTGATGCAACTGAAAGCAGTGTACTCCTGATAACACTTTGGTGCCATTGTTTCTGGAATTTTTCAGGAAGGTTTTTCCAGGGACTTGGATTTCAGTTCTCTAAACATGCAGGTTGCAGCTCTCACATACTACAGAGGGGCGCATTTGGACATAACTTTAAATTTTCTTCCAGGTAACCTTTTTATCTTGAGGGGCATCAAGCATATTAAGACTCCTCTAAAGATTCCTGTTTCATCTTAGGACCTGAATTTGGTTTTGTCCCTTTCTGGTGGAGTCGCAATTGAATCCTGTTGGGGATGTTTTCTGAAAGCTGTCTACATTGAAAACTGTTTTTCTAGTGACCTTTTGTTTGGCCCGAAGGATTTTAGTTACAAGCATTTCTTGTAGAGAGCTCTTTTTGTTAATTACTTAGAAAAATGTTGATACATTTTCTTCTTTCTTCCAATGGTGGACTCTGTTTCCACTTGCATTGACCAATTTGTTTACCTTCATTCAGTAACTGTTTAAATTGGGTGAGTACAGACCACTTCATTCCTTCGATATGTGAGAAGGTCATTGAGGGTTTTCAAGGTTTGATCTTCTTTTTGGGTTATAGTGGAGTGCAAAAGGGTGAGGCAACAACTTAGCTCGTTGGATGAATGAGGTGGTTATAGATTTTGGTGTTCCCCTGCCTGGTTGGGTGAGGGCTCATTCCACAAGAGCTCAAGCTACTTCTTGAGCACAACTGAGGTTGGTATCTCTTTTGGAGATTTGTAAGGCAGCATCTTGGTCTTGTATTCCTTTCTAAATAATTCTTAGAGGTGAGTCAGAGAAGGAGGCTTCTTTTGTATCCGAGATGTTAAGAACAGGTTTGGCAGTCTCCTGCCCTGTTCAGGAGTAATTTGGGTATATCCCATTGTCTGGACTTGTCTGGTTGAAAAGGAAGATGAAATTAGTTCTTAACTTGATAGTTTCTTCCTTGAGTCCAGTAGCACCAATCCAGGACCTTCCCTGTACTGCCAAACTAGCATATATTTCCATCCCCAACCTGATTTGATAGTAAAGTGCTGTGATTTCTGCTTCTGTGCAGGTGAGTGATTTCACTTGTGTTTCAGAAACTTTCTATTTTTTTCTCCTTGCTTCCATGTTTTTTTGAAGCCCTTGGTTTATTAAAACATTCAAATTTTTTTAAATTGACTGAGTTGCTGTTGTCTCGTTATCTTGTTAGATAATGCTGGCAGGCAGAGGTATAAGGGATGACATTAGCGACCCTGTTGGTCTCTGTCTGGTCTGACTGGATTCAAGGAAAGGAAATTATCCGGTAAGAACTAACTTTCGCCTCCCGCCAACTCTCAGATCATTGTTGTGTAGCAGTGTGCTGTACTGTGGACCTGTGGGCAAGTACAGGAGAAGTTAAACTTTTCAGCAGGTCATTTGTAATGATCTATGATTTCTGTTTTACAAATCAGACCAGTGTTGGGGCAGTTCTATCAGATTTATCTTGGTCTTCCAGATCTGTCTTTTCACTTCAACAGTTTCATTTAACTTCTGTTTCATAACAGAATTTCTGAGTTGAAATTCCTTGCTGGAAATGGTTAGAGATTTTCTTGTATAGCTCTCCCTTGCTTTGTTAGAATGAATTATCTTCATTTTCAAATGTTTAGACAGCTGTTACTTAGAGGAGCCCTAGTTTTTGAAAGCAGACAAAACAATCGCAACCTGAGAGGTTAGATGGGTCAAGAGTATTTGTACAACCATGGAATTTTCTTTCACCTGACTAAATGAAGTCTTAATGAGTCAATCAGCTTTTTGGGCCTTATTAACAGCTTTAAAAAATAGGAATCAATCAACTGAAAGGGTGTCCACATTTTTGCACCTACTATGTTTACTGATAATTTATTGTTACTCTGCTAAAATCAACAAATAGTAATTTTGCATTAAAATTGTTTGTACCATGTAGAGTTTTAGCTTTTGTTCATTTAGAGATACTTTGAAATACAAATTGACCAGGGGTGCCTAAACATTTACACGCAACTATATAAACCTGTTACTTTTTAGTAATCTTTGTATATCTTCAACGTTGAGAATGAAGTGTGAATTGCCAGTATAATTATAAGGTTTTGGTAATTTTGTCATCATTTTGCATTTTTTTCAAAGGGCAAAGAGAAAATGGCAGATGCTAGAAGAAAGGATTTATCAAAGAACTCTAAAAGTGATCATCTGACTGTTGTTAATGCATTTCTGGTGAGCAATCTTTTGTTGCTATTAACTGGTTTATGATTAGGGACCATCATTTTCAGCTTTTATTGTAATTTTCCTGGGAATTTCAATATTATAAAAAAAATCAGTATAAAAATTACTTTCAGGCCGATACAGTACAGTGCGCTCCAGCGGAGCGCACTGTTAACCTGCGGTTGGAAGCGCATTTTCGACGTGCTATTATCCCTTACTGAATAAGGGGTAAAGCTAGCACGTCGAAAATGCGCTTCCAACCCCCCCGAAACTAATAGCGCCCGCAACTTGCAAATGCATGTTGATGGCCCTATTAGTTATTCCCGCGTGATTCAGAAAGTAAAATGTGCAGCCAAGCCGCACATTTTACTTTCAGAAATTAGCACCTACCCAAAGGTAGGTGTTAATTTCTCTTGGCACCGGGAAAGTGTACAGAAAAGCAGTTAAAAACTGCTTTTCTGTACACCCTCCGACTTAATATCATGGCAATATCATTGGGCAACAATGAAAGTGTTACTGACCTAAAAAGGTCCTACTCTGTAGTATCTTGATGTGCTGAACACGAATATGACCATGAAAAGTTTTTATTGGCTCTCATTTTGAAGATATTTAATATAGTTCACTTTCTATGTTTAGTCATGTAAATTTATCCAGTAGGACTGTAAATAAGCCTAGAATGATGTAATATTGCATCATATTGCATAATACCATCATGCACATATCATCCAGAGTTTATTGCATCATTTTCTGATTCAATGCAGTTCTACTGCCATGCTGCTGCTGAGTAAGCTGACGTCAGCAGTGTACTATATGAAGCCCAGTCAGAAAGGGTGAGCATTTGAAATATTCATGCTGGCTGACTACTGCTGGACACTCAGCAGAGATGCTCCCGAACAGGTGTTCAAGAGTTAAGCAAAGAAATCTAAGACGTAGTCTATGACTTCATTTTTCAAACAGCATTAACTGTAGGTCTCCTACTATTGGCATACAATTCAAGATGTAATTATATTATTGCATATTACAAAAAACCTAGAGCCAGTTTTGCATTTTCACAGTCACATTCATGTTTACCACATGGAAATGTATAAGAATTGACTAATTTCATTTCAGTAACATGACTTTTGTGAAAATTTGTTGCCCAGTGAGCTATTGGCATACAGTTCAAGATGTAATTATATTATTGCATATTACAAAAAAACTAGAGCCAATTTTGCATTTTCACAGTCACATTCGTGTTTAGCACATGGAAATGTATAAGAATTGACTAATTTCATTTCCGTAACATGTCTTGTGTGAAAATCTGTTGCCCAGTGTATTAAGTTGGAGGTCCCAAAAGTAAAAAATTTAAAATAAAAAAATTTAAAATCAGCCTGCGGCTCGCGAGTTGAAAACCGGACGCTCAATTTTGCCGGGGTCCGGTTTCCGAACCCATGGCTGTCAGCGGGCTCAAGATCCGACACTGGCAAAATTGAGCGACGGCTGTCAAACCCGCTGACAGCTGCCGCTCCTGTCCAAAAAGAGGCACTAGGGATGCACTAGTGTCCCTAGCGCTTCTTTACCACGGGCCCTAATTTGAATAATTTTATTTGCTGAATTGCGCGCACAGGAGAGCGGGCACTCGCCCGCTCTTCCGCATTTCTTTCTGTATCGGCCTGTTTGCTATAACTCACAGGAGAAAAATCAGTGGAAACATTTCTTCAAAAACATTTTTTTTTTTGTTTTGTTTTTTTTTCAATTATTTCTTTATTAGTTTTCCAAAATTTCACATAAAACACAAAATATGTTTAATTCACATTTCTATATATAATCTTAACTTGGGGACACAAAAATTATTTCAAATAATAAACAATATATGAATATTCAAAATTTCCCAAGTTAAAGATAATAATAATGAGGGGGGACCTGTATATCACAAATAACCTTCTATAATTACTCATTTTGTGAAGGGACACCATCTTTTTTAACTTCTATTGCTTCTCCAAGTGTCAATTCTTGGTTACAGTTAGGACTTGACTTATCTTTCAAGAAATTCTCTAGCTGTAACGGTTCATTGAAACTGAATTTCTTGCCCTGGAAATTTAAAAAACATCTAGAAGGATATCTCAAATAAAACGTTGCTCCAATTTCCAGAACTTTACTTTTCAGTGCCAAGAACTGTTTCCTACGGACCTGCGTAGGTCTAGAAACATCTGGGAACATATAAATCTTTTTACCACAAAATTACAGGTCTTTATTTCTAAAAAATTTCTCCAATACACATTCCTTATCTCTCTCAGCCATAAAAGACACAAAGAGAGTTGCTCTCTTTGTGTCTTCTAAGATTCTTCTAAGAATGTAGTGATTCCCATACTATCGATTCTTCTAAGAATGTAGTGATTCCCATACTACTTTCCTCATTTATCCTATTTCTTATATCGGATCTAGACAAGAAGTAATGTATCTTAGAGAAAGTTGGTATATCACTCTCTTCATACATTAAGATCTCTTTTAGATATTTTATTAACATCTCTAGGGGACAATAATCTGGTCATTGGAAAATTTACCAACCTTAAATTTTTTGCTCTTACCAAATTCTCTAAATTTTCCAAATCAGTATGTATTAAAGTGTTATCTCTAATTAATACATTATCCAAATTTTGAATATTATTTATTTTCCCCGAGACTTCATTCAACATTACTTCTACAGCACTCAATCTTTTACCTTGTTCCAATATTGAAGTTCTATGTGTTAACCAGTGATGTGAGAGAGGAATTAACTTGGGTCAAATTCAAGTCCAATTTTACCAGTACCCTCCAGAGGTCCGAGAGTGTCACATTGGAAGAATCCACAGAACTAATCTGTATATTACCAATGGTCACAACTAGGTTCCCATCTTGTGCCTCAACTAAAGAATCTTTGAGGCAATTAGTGGGATTCAGGCCATCCGCCGCAGCATGCACCATATTTGCACTCACATTGGATGATTCCCTTTCGTCCAGTTGTCCATCTCTCGGATCCTCATATGGTTGAGGGGGAGTTGCTGCGTTGCCTGGACTAAGCGAGGCTTCAGACGAGTCTCGCATGTTTTAAACTAAAAATGAAAGTCCTTATTTATGTTTTTATGTAAGATGGTGCAAATAAGAAAATTATTCCTTACCTGCTAAGTTTTCATTCCTGTAGTACCACAGATCAGTCCAGACCATGAGTTATATCCCCATTCCAGCAGAAGGAGAACAGAAGGGAAAACTTGTGAGGTTGCTCTGAATTACCCCATGAGCACCCTCTGTGTCCCATCAGTATTAAGAAGTATCAAAGCAGAACAAAAAACTCAGAACCAACTGATGAATGGATCATAGCAAAAAAAACTCCCAATCAAATAGGGAACTATATACAGTTTGCCGTTAAGGCATATAGTGTCTGTAGCCCAAAAACTTGCAAATGCAAAATCTCGAAGCCTTCAAGAAAAATCTTGCAACCTCAATATACCACCAAAGAACAGGCTAACTGTTCTGAGGAAAAACAAGATATTGGACAGAAAAGTGCTATCTAAAAGTGTGGGTGGGCATGTGGACTGATCCATGGTACTACAGGAACGAAAATTAGCAGGTAAGGAATAATTTTCTTTTCCCTGTACGTACCCGGATCAGTCCAGACCATGGGATGTACCAAAGCTGCCCTACATAGGGTGGGCTCTCGATAGCCCTGCTCGAATTACCTGATTGCCAAGCGAACCCAACCCCGGAGGTCTTAGATTAAGACGATAATGACGCACAAAGGTATGTAGTGACTTCCATGTAGCCGCTCTGCAAATTTCTTGAGGAGATACAGACTGACTTTCCGCCCAAGAAGTCGCCTGAGAACGGGGAGAATGCGCTTTTTGAGATACGGGCACCAGTAATGAATGCAGTATTTCAAGTGAAGCATCTCCAAGGACCTGAACAAGGGCATTATCACTTCTTTTTTTTTCTTACTGGTTATTCATCTCTCTATACAGCCCAGCATTCTTCTGGATTTAGCTATCATCTTGTCACATTGCTTCGCCACCTTCAGATCATCAGACACTATCACACCAAGGTCCCTCTCCCAGTCCCAGCACATTAGACTATCCCCGCCCATCACATACAGCTCTTTTGGATTGCCGCAACCCAGATGCATGCCTCTGCACTTCATGGCATTGAATCCCAAATGCCAAATCTTTGACCACTCTTCAAGCTTTCTTAAATCACATTTCGTTCACCCTGCTCCTTCAGGCGTATTCACTCTGTTGCAGATCTTAGTATCACCCCAAATCGACAAACTTTACCTTCTATTCCTTCCACCAGGTTGCTCACAAAGATATTGAACAGAACTGGTCCCAAAACTGATCCCTGTGGCACTCCACTTATCATTCTTTCTTCAGAGTAGGTTCCATTTACCATTACATGCTGTCTCGTCAATCAATCAGTTTGTAATCCACGCTGCTACCTTGGCAACCATTACCAAGCTTCTCATTTTGTGCATGAGTATCCTATCGGGATCATATCAAAAGGTTACTTAGATTTAAGTAAATCACATAGTGTGCTCTTCCCAGTTCTCTAGTCACGCAATCAAAGAAATCAATCAGATTTGTTTGACAAGATCTTCCCTGGTGAATCCATGCTGCCCTGGGTCAAGCAACTCACCAGATTGTAGATAGTTCACTATCCTTTCCTTCACTAGAGTCTCCATTAATTTTCCCACCACCAAGGTGAGGCTAACTGGCCTGTAGATGCATTGGGTGACTTTCTTTTAGAAATCACTTCAAAATCTATTTCCTAGCGTGTAGCAGATGGACTCAGAACAAATGGGTATAGTGTGCTCGTGCTAGCAGTTGGAGACTGATCTGACGTCAGCACGGGGTACATATACCCCCGCAGGAAGTGCAGCTACTCAGTAATTTCCGTCTCCAAAGCAGTTTGGAGCTACCTCACACTCGCTGAGCGTTTTTCCAAATTCTAACAACTAAATTCATAGAAGAAACCTACCAGAAGACGAGCCCCGCACTCCTGCGGTGATACCATTCGGTCCCTCCCCCAGTTGTCTTTCCCGAGGTGATTTCCGTGGTCCCTCGGAGGTAAGAGCCTCGGTCCGGTGGCCGACTTGCGGCAGGGACCTAGCCCCCGAGTGAGAAGGGCTCGGGCGCGGCATAGAAGCAGCCTCGGTCCCGGTGAGAACTTGGCCCCCGAGCGAGACGAGTTCGGGGGCGGCCTAGAGGCAGTGGGTGCACTTCCTCGAGCGCGGCGGTGACGGTACTCACCCTCTCCCCCTGCAGCCGGAGACCGCCCGGGTCGCAGCCGGGAAGTGCCGAAGACAAGGTAAGGCGTACATCTTTACTTGCTGGTCTCCGAGGAAGTGAGGATTAGCGGGGTCTACCTATGTGGCAGCCCGCCAAGGAGGTCGCCATTTTGCCTGCCTGCTCGCCGTCGCCATCTGCCCTGGTTCGTCGCCTCACTCTAGCGCTCAGGCCAGACTGGGCGCATAGCCGACGGGCGTATATGTTAGGCACCCGAAAAATACTTGGGCACATATTCGATAGAGGCGTACATTGAAGTCACCTTGATTCATGTTGAAAAGTGCACGTTGCTAAGCACGTTGATAGGCGTACGTTGCTAAGCGCACGCGGATAGGCGCACGCTGATAGGCGCACGTTGCTAAGCGCACGCTGATAGGCGCACGTTGCTAGGCGCCCTTTGATAAGCGCACGTTCCTAGGCGCACGTGGATAAGCGCATATTAGTAGATGCACAGCTTTCGCGCATATTACAAGGCTCATACTCCAGCTGGGAGGAGATAACAGACGAGATGGAGCGTAAGAGAGCTCATGTGTCTGCAGAGCCGGCACCTCCAGAATCAGGCATAAGAGCTCTAAGCCTCTACTCAGCATGCAACCTCAGAGCCACACAGAGCGAGGATGCAGACTCCCTATGGGCCCATGTGAGGAGGCCCTGGAGTCCCAGGCCAGGACCGGTCCCAGCCCAGCATTCTTGCCAGTTCCTCAGGGAACACCCCGGACCTAGCGGGCCACGGTGAGCAGCCAGGGAACCCGAGAGACCTGGTGCCCCTAAGGCCAGATCCTGCTTCGCTCTCCTGGGTGGAATTATTCAAGGGGATTCACGCCATTGTCAAAATGCAGTCTGATCCCCGAACGGGTCCATACGTACCGGATGACCCAGCCCCTGGACCCTCAAGACCTAGGCACAGCCACTCGCCACCCGGAAGCCCCACTTATGGGGATTCAGATTGCTCTGAGGAAGATGACGAGCCCCCTGAGGAGGGAGAACTTCCCTCGGGGATAGAGCCATATCGGACCATGAGACGCTTCTTTCTGAAAGAGGATCTCCCAGGCCTGGTCTCTCAATGCCTGTCGGAACTGGCTATCCTGGGCCAAGACACCCCAGGGGAACCTAGAATGAACCCCCTGCTAGAAGGCCTGCGCCAAACGGCTCACCATTTTCCCCTCCTACAAGCAGCACAGCAGCTAATCGATCTGGAATGGAATGCGCCGGAGGCCTCATTCAAAGGGGGTCGGGCCTTGTCTGGCATGTACCCCCTGGACCCGGCGACCAAGGAGCTGCTGGCATGCCCCAAGGTAGACGCCATAGTTAGTGCAATTGTGAAGCGCACCACCATTCCGGTGGAGGGGGGAGCGGCCCTCAAGGATGCACATGACCGGCGCATGGACGCCATTCTGAAACAAGCCTTTGAGGTGGCAGCCATGTCCCTACGAATCGCGACCTGCTGCACCGTGGTGACACGTTCCTGTTTATCACAAGCTAGGAACAATCGATCTGGAATGGAATGCGCTGGAGGCCTCATTCAAAGGGGGTCGGGCCTTGTCTGGCATGTACCCCCCTGGACCCCGGCGACCAAGGAGCTGCTGGCATGCCCCAAGGTAGACGCCATAGTTAGTGCAATTGTGAAGCGCACCACCATTCCGGTGGAGGGGGGAGCGGCCCTCAAGGATGCACATGACCGGCGCATGGACGCCATTCTGAAACAAGCCTTTGAGGTGGCAGCCATGTCCCTACGAATCGCGACCTGCTGCACCGTGGTGACACGTTCCTGTTTATCACAAGCTAGGAACAACACCCCAGGAGAAGAAATGGAATCAGCTCTCTCGTTCCTCACTGACGCAGCCTCTGACCTAGTCCGGACGGCAGCCAAGGGAGTGTTATCCTCAGTGGCAGCCAGGAGACAGCTCTGGCTACGTAATTGGTCGGCCGACTCCTCCTCCAAGACACGCCTCACAAGAATGCCCTTTAAGGGATCCCTCCTGTTCGGCAGCGATGTCAAGAAACTGGCTAATAGATGGGACGCCTCTCCATTACCCCGTCTACCAGAAGACTGGTCAAGGAGGAGCCAGTGCCCATTTCCTAGGCCACCCCACAATGAGAATCAGCATCAGCCGACCCATCTGAGGGTAGAAGCCATAGGGGGCAGGTTAACCCTCTTCTACCGCAGGTGGGTCGAGATTACCTCGGACCTGTGGGTCCTCGCCATCATCCGAGAAGGGTATTACCTGGACTTTCTTCGGCTCCCGCCGGACAAGTTTGTGGAATCTCCTTGTCCACCCCTCAAGAGGGCGGCACTGGAAGTTACCTTGTGGAGGCTCCTGTCCCTAAAAGCCATAATCCCAGTGCCTGCAGGGGAGATAAATTCTGGGCATTATTCCATTTATTTCATAGTACTCAAGAAGGAGGGCACGTTCAGGCCCGTCCTGGACCTCAAGTCAGTCAACCGACACCTACGGGTCCCCAGCTTTCGCATGGAAACTCTGCGGTCTGTCAAAAGTGCAGTACAGCCAGGGGAATTTCTCACATCTCTAGATCTGTCAGAAGCCTACTTGCATATCCCAATCCATCGGGATCACCAGCGCTACTTACGCTTCAAGGTCCTGAACCAACACTTCCAGTTCTGGGCTCTACCCTTCGGGTTAGCCACCGCGCCGCGGACCTTTACCAAGGTCATAGTAGTAGTGGCGGCGTCCCTCAGGAAGGAAGGAATTCTCGTCCATCCCTACCTGGACGATTGGCTGATCAGGGCAAAGTAACTGGAGGAGAGCCACCAGGCAACCAACAGAGTTATATCTCTTCTGGAAAGCCTAGTATGGGTAGTCAACACAAACAAGAGTTCCCTACAGCCTTCCCAGTCGCTGGAATACCTAGGAGTCCGATTCGACACCGAGGAAGACAAGGTCAGCTTGACCTCCAAGAGGAGATCAAAACTCCGGAATCGTCTGCAGGCCCTGCTGAGCGCCACCCGGCCCACAGCTTGGGATTACCTACAGGCATCCACTCTGGAGGTGGTACCATGGGCGCGGGCTCATACGAGACCATTACAATGCGCCCTCCTATCTCGATGGAGCCCACGATCACAGAACTACACCATACACCTACCTCTACCAGCCAGAGTGCGGAATCAGCTACGGTGGTGGTTGCAGCCTGGCTACACGAGCCGGGGGTCAAAAATGTCCTCCCCAACCTGGACCCTGCTCACTACAGACGCCAGCCTGAACGGATGGGGAGCACACTGCGAAGAACTTACCGCCCAAGGGCGGTGGAACAAAAAAGAGTCGGGGGTGGAACATCAACCGACTAGTGGCACGGGCAGTCAGGCTAGCCTGCCTGCGATTTGCCCACAGACTTCGAAACAGGGCGATCAGAGTGATGTCGGACAACGCCACCACGGTGGCATACATCAACCGACAGGGCGGAACCAGAAGCCGACAGGTATCCTTAGAAATAACCCCCCTGTGGCTTGGGCGGAGGCGAATCTTCAGGACATCTCCGCCGTCCACATCGCCGGGAAGGACAACACCACGGCAGACTTCCTCAGCAGAGAAAGCCTAAACCCGGGGAAATGGCAGCTGTCGCCCACAGCTTTCCAGATGATTGTGGATCAGTGAGGGACTCCGGGCATGGACCTACTAGCGGACAGGTCCAACGCTCAAGTACCCAGATACTTCAGTCGCAGACAAGATCCTCTCTCCCACGGGATCGACGCTCTAGTACAGCCATGGCCTCAGGGGATCCTTCTATATGCTTTTCCTCCATGGCCCCTGCTGGGCGCCATTATACACAAGATTCAGCGGCACAGAGGCCTAGTTCTTCTAGTGGCCCCGGACTGGCCAAGAAGACCCTGGTACGCAGACATGAGAAGACTGCTGGCAGGGAATCCACTACCCCTGCCTCCACACAGGGACCTGCTGCGGCAAGGTCCCATCCTCCACGATGATCCAGCTCAATTCTCTGTTACGGTCTGGCCATTGAGAGGGCTAGACTGAAGAAAAGGGGATACTCGGGGCCGGTAATAGATACACTCCTCCGAGCACGCAAATTCTCCACATCACTAACATATATAAGGATCTGGAGAGTATTTGAAACCTGGTGCGACACTCACAGCACCAATCCACGTGCCGCTAAAATCCCTATCATTTTGGATTTCCTGCAAGATGGACTTCAGAAGGGTCTGTCCCTCAATTCCATCAAGGTTCAGGTGGCAGCGCTATCCTGCTATGGTCCCAGGAGTGAAGGCAACAGCATTGCCACACACCCAGACGTTTCACGTTTCCTGAAAGGAGTCAAACACATTCGCCCCGCCACTGAAGTGGCCAGTGCCCCTGTGGAACCTCAACCTAGTTTTGGAATTTCTAGCGGGCCCCGTCTTCAGACCCCTTCGAGGCCTGTCCCTCCGATTGTTAACCTTGAAGATAAGATGGTGTTCCTGCTGGCCGTATGCTCAGCACGCCGCATCTCAGAGCTACAAGCGCTGTCCTGCCGTGATCCGTTTCTCAGAATCACTCCAGAGGCTATCCATCTTCGCACGGTTCCTTCCTTCTTACCCAAAGTAGTCTCACACTTCCACCTTAACCAAACCATATCCTTGCCAACCACGGAAGGTTTGAAGAAGTTGGAAGAAGGTCGAATACTACGCCATCTCGACATCGGCAGACTGCTGTCCAGATACCTGGAAATATCAGAAGCAGTACGAAAGACGGACCACCTGTTCGTCCTTCACAGCGGGAAGAAGCAAGGGGAAGCGGCCTCACGGGCAACCATCGCCCGCTGGATCAAAGAAGTTATCAAGGCGGCCTACATAGAAGTGGGAAAACCACCACCTCTACGGGTCAAGGCTCACTCTATCAGAGCGCAGGCGGCCTCCTGGGCAGAAACTAGGATGCTGTTGCCGGCAGAGATATGTAAAGCGGCAACGTGGTCCTCCCTCCATACCTTCTCCAGATTCTGCCGTATGGACGTCCAGGCCAGGGAGGACACAGCATTTGCGAGGGCAATCCTGAACGGACCTCGGGCAGCCTCCCACCCAGTCCGGGAGTAGCTTTTGTACATCCCATTTGTTCTGAGTCCATCTGCTACACGCTAGGAAATGTAGAGATTACTTACCTGATAATCTCGTTTTCCTTAGTGTATGCAGATGGACTCAGCATCCCGCCCGGCTGCCTGTATACATGGGGATTCACCGACTCACGGTAAGCCATGTTTCCATATATAGGGCATCCACCCTCCCGGGTGTCGACGCCTTCCGGCTGAGAACACTGGCGGTCTCCAGCTACTATCAATCGGTCAGAGTAATCATGTTCCTTTAATCGATTGGTCAGTTACACATATATCCATAAAGCTTTTGCAAGGAAGATTACTGAGTAGCTGCACTTCCTGCGCGGGTATATGTACCCCGTGCTGACGTCAGATCAGTCTCCAACTGCTAGCACGAGCACACTATACCCATTTGTTCTGAGTCCATCTGCATACACTAAGGAAAACGAGATTATCAGGTAAGTAATCTCTACATTGCTGAGGTTTGTTCATTCTCCAGTGCAGAAAAGGCATTATGTAGGGGTAACAGTGGGTGTCTCTTCATCACAGGCCTTATTCTGCCAGAGTCTACTGTTATCCAATTGTTCCTGGGTTTTTGAATCCTGAATGATGGGTGAGGTACATGTAGATATGTTTGTGGTGGTGTAGTTTCAAAAGGGAAACTTTGATAAAATGAGAAAAATTGTTAGAAAAAAACTGAAAATAGCAGCTACAAAAGTAAAAGGTGTGCAAGAGGCGTGGTCATTGTTAAAAATAAATACCATTCTAGAAGCACAGTCCAGATGTATTCCAGACATTAAGAAAGGTGGAAAGAAGGCAAAACGATTACTGGCATGGTTAAAAGGGGAGGTGAAAGAAGCTATTTTAGCCAAAAGATCTTCATTCAAAAATTGGAAGAAGGATCCAACAGAGAAAATAGGATAATGCATAAACATTGGCAAGTTAAATGTAAGACATTGATAAGACAGGCTAAGAGAGAATTTGAAAAGAAGTTGGCCGTAGAGTCAAAAACTCACAGTAAAAACTTTTTTTAAATATATCCGAAGCAGAAAGCCTGTGAGGGAGTCAGTTGGACCGTTAGATGATCGAGGAGTTAAAGGAGCACTTAGAGAAGATAAGGCTATTGCGGAAAGATTAAATGATATCTTTGCTTCCGTGTTTACTAAAGAGTATGTTGGGGAGATATCCGTTCCGGAAAAGGTTTTCATGGGTAATGATTCAGATGGACTGAACCAAATCACAGTGAACCTAGAAGATGTGGTAGACCTGATTGACAAACTGAAGAGTAGTAAATCACCTGGACCGGATGGTATACACCCCAGAGTTTCTGAAGGAACTGAAAAATGAAATTTCAGACCTAGTAGTAAAAATTTGTAACCTATTATTAAAATCATCCATTGTACCTGAAGACTGGAGGATAGCTAATGTAACCCCTATATTTAAAAAGGGCTCCAGGGGCGATCCTGGAAACTACAGACCAGTTAGCCTGACTTCAGTGCCAGGAAAAATAGTGGAAAGTGTTCTAAACATCAAAATCACAGAACATATAGAAAGACATGGTTTAATGGAACAAAGGTCAGCATGGTTTTACCCAAGACAAGTCTTGCCTCACAAATCTGCTTCACTTTGTTGAAGGAGTTAATAAACATGTGGATAAAGGGTGAACCGGGAGATGTAGTGTACTGGATTTTCAGAAGGCATTTGACAAAGTTCCTCATGAGAGGCTCTCTAGAAAGTAAAAAAGTCATGATATATGTGGTGATGTCCCTTCATGGATTGATAACTGGCTAAAAGACAGGAAACAGAGAGTAGGATTAAATGGACAATTTTCTCAGTGGAAGGGAGTGGGCAGTGGAGTGTCTCAGGGATCTATATTGGGACCCTTACTTTTCAATATATTTATAAATGATCTGGAAAGAAATACAACGAGTGAGATAATCAAATTTGCAGCTGATACAAAATTGTTCAGAGTAGTTAAATCTCAAGCAGGTTGTGATAAATTGCAGGAAGACCTTGTGAGACTGGAAAATTGGGCATCCAAATGGCAGATGAAATTTAATGTGGATAAGTGCAAGGTGATGCATATAGGGAAAAATAACCCATGCTATAGTTACACAATGTTAGGTTCCATATTAGGTGCTACAACCCAAGAAAGAGATCTAGGCGTCATAGTGGATAACACATTGAAATCGTCAGTTCAGTGTGCTGCGGCAGTCAAAAAAGCAAACAGAATGTTGGGAATTATTAGAAAGGGTATGGTGAATAAAACGGAAAATGTCCATGGTGAAGACCGCACTTTGAATACTGTGTACAATTCTGGTCGCCGCATCTCAAAAAAAGATATAATTGTGATGGGGAAGGTACAGAGAAGGGCAACCAAAATGATAAGGGGAATGGAACAGCTCCCCTATGAGGAAAGACTAAAGAGGTTAGGATTTTTCAACTTGGAGAAGAGAGGGCTGAGGAGGGAATATGATAGAGGTGTTTAAAATCATGAGAGGTCTAGAATGGGTAGATGTGAATCGGTTATTTACTCTTTCGGATAATAGAAAGACTAGGGGGCACTCCATGAAGTTAGCATGTGGCACATTTAAAACTAATCGGAGAAAGTTCTTTTTTACTCAACACACAATTAAACTCTGGAATTTGTTGCCAGAGGATGTGGTTAGTGCAGTTAGTATAGCTGTGTTTAAAAAAGGATTGGATAAGTTCTTGGAGGAGAAGTCCATTACTTGCTATTAATTGACTTGGAAAATAGCCACTGCTATTACTAGCAACGGTAACATGGAATAGACAGTTTTTGGGTACTTGCCAGTTTCTTATGGCCTGGATTGGCCACTGTTGGAAACAGGATGCTGGGCTTGATGGACCCTTGGTCTGATCCTGTATGGCATGTTCTTATGTAGTGGGAAGGGTGGGTGTATGTGTATGTTCTTCCCCCACCTTGCACAATCCATGTTCCCCACCCCTCTTCTCACCCGAGTTGGAATGGTTTGTATGTGATATTTTTGTGAATGTTGGATGTATGTGTGGGGGGCAGAGAACCCACATCCATTTTCTACTCATTCTCCCTCTCTCTCCTTCCCTGTACAAGTGTAGGGGAGCGAGTGGGGATGCATGTGCACTTCCCCCTTTCCCACACTGCACTCCCCATTTCCCCCTCCTCCATGTGGCAGGGTACACTACTATCCATCCTCTCTCGGGGTTCCTCAGGGCTCCTCCCTCTCACCCATGCTCTTTAATGTTTACCTTCTCCCACTCTGCCAATTGCTAACTATGTGGCTACGGGGGTAGGGAGGGATATGTATGTTGTGAGAATGAGGAGGTATGTGTCTGTTGAGGACAGAATCTTTCTTTACCCCTTCCAATCTCCCCTCTTGTGTGTGGGAGAGTGAGAAGATTTTATTTATTTATTTAGTGTTTTTTATTATACCGGCATTCATGACAGGTATCACATCATGCCGGTTTACAATTAACAGGTTTTGAAATATTCAGAGAACTAAAAATTATAACAAGTGCATGGTTAGAAAATTGGAGTTACATTAAAACAGGGTAGAGCACAACTGGGAGCTGAAGGGAGAGAAGAAGGAGATTAATGAAAGCAAATTATTTACAATGATGCAAATTAATACAGTGAGGTAGATTTGATGTAGTGAAGGAGATTGTTAACAAAGAGTTTGTAATGTCTGAATAAGTGGCTGGAAGATAAGGATCAGTTGAGGTCTGGATAAGCTTTTTTAAAAAGCCATGTTTTCAGCCTTTTCCTAAACGTTGGTAGGCATGGTTCCTGTCGCAGGTCAGATGGGATGGAGTTCCATAGTGGTGGTCCTGCTGTTGAGAATGCTCTGTCTTTGAGGGATTTGTGTTGAAAGGTTTTGGCGTGAGGAACATGAAGTGATTCTTATAAGACTCTCTAATGGGTCTGGAGGAGGTATGTTTTTTGAAAGGAATTTGTAACTTGAGCGGAGCGTGGTGATGGATGACTTGTAATGGTGGTGATGGCCTTGTACATGATTCTGTAGTGTATTGGCAGCCAATGAAGTTCTTTGAGAATTGGGGAGATGTGGTCAATTCTCTTAGAGTTAGTCAGAATTCTGGCTGCTGTATTCTGAACCATCTGTAGCGGTTTGGTTTGGGATGCAGGGAGACCTAATAAAATAGAGTTACAATAATCTATCTTAGAGAAGATTATTGCTTGTAAAATTGTTCTGAAGTCCTGAGAGTGAAGAGTGGCTTAATTCTTTTAAGGACATGTAATTTGTGGAAACAATCTTTGGTAGTTTGGTTGATGAATGATTTTAGGTTAAGACGGTTGTCTATGATGGCTCCTAGGTCTCTTACGTGAGAGGTTTGAAGGTTGGCTGGTGGGTTTGAAGTGATGATGTTGTTTTCCGGGGGATATAAGCAGGAATTCAGTTTTTGAAGCATTGAGGATTAGGTTTAGACTGGTAAGGAGGTATTGATCTCTAGTAGGCAGCTTTCCCAGAATTCTAATGTACATCGTCTGCGAATAGGAAATGTTTCAGGTTTAGTTTAGTTAGCAATTGGCAGAGTGGGAGAAGGTAAACATTAAAGAGCGTGGGTGAGAGGGAGGAGCCCTGAGGAACCCCGAGAGAGGATGGATAGTAGTGGGATTCTTTATTATGAATTTTGACCTTGAATCCTCTGTTCTCCAGGAATGTTTTAAACCAGGCCAGTACTGTGCCTGTGACGCCGATGTGTGCCAGCTGATTTAGGAGGATGTGGTGGTTGACTGTATCGAATGCAGCCGAAAGGTCGAGAAGGATTAATAAGTAAGCGTGACCTTTATCAATGCCGGTGAGGAGGAAGTCTGTAAGTGAAAGGAGTAATGTTTCGGTGCTTAATGCTTTGCGAAATCCATATTGATTAGGGAACAGAATTTGGTGATCCTCAATGTAATTCGATAATTGTGAGTTTACTAATTTTTCCATAACTTTAGCAATGAACGGGAGGTTGGAGATGGGACGGAAATTATTGGGATCGCTGGTGTTAAGGTTCGGTTTTTTTAGGAGAGGTTTGATTGAGGCCGTTTTAAGATCATCTGGGTAGATACCCTGGGATAAGGAACAATTTATAATGTCTGCCAGTACTTTAGAGATGGTATCCGGGATTAGTAGAAGCAGTTTAGATGGGATTTGATGAAAAAGGTGTGAGGGTGGTTTCAATTTCTTCAGAACAGCTTGTATCTCTGAAATAGTGATGGGCTCAAAGTCATTGAAAGAGATGTCTTTGTTTGGGTGGAGATATATACTAGAAGATGAGTACGTATTTGGTGTCAGTTGTTTCAGCAGGTTGGTAATTTTTTTTGCTGAAGTAGAGAGCCAACTCCTCTGCTTTTGTCTGGGCTAGGTCGAATGGAATGTCTGGAGTGTTGGTTTTAGTAAGGTTGGAAACGTAGGTGAACAGAGTTTTGGAGTCGAAGATGAGATTGTGGATCTTGTGGGCATAAAAGTCCCTTTTTGTTTTTAAAGTGATGCTCTTGTATAGGTGGAGGGAGCGTTTGTATTCAGATAGTGAGGGTGGTGAAGGGGCTTTGCGCCATTTTCTTTCTTTCTGCCTTAGTAGATGTTTGAGTTTTCGAAGTTCCTCGTTGAACCAAGGTTGTCTTTTTGTCGCATTGTGTTTGAGTTTTTTTGTTGTCAGGGGACAGAGTATGTTTGCTACTGATTTAGTTATTTTGGACCAGGATTTGAGGGCCGAGTTAGGAGTGGAGACGTCAATGAGAGAGAGATCTGGGGCTAGGAGATTGGTGAGGTGCTCAGAGGAGCAGGTTTTCCTGTAGAGAAATGATGGTGGGGAGCAGTGATTGTAGCCCGACAGTAACAATGAGAAGGTAGTAGAGATTAAGGTATGGTCTGACCAAGGGACTTGTTTGCACACTGGTTGCTCAGTGTGTGAAATGCCTGAGTTTGTAAAGATGAGATCCAGCGTATGACCCGCTTTGTGGGTAGGTTTGTTGATTAACTGCTTAAATCCCATGGCTGACATGGCGGTGAGGAAAGCTTCGCAGTTAGTTGAGTGAGGGGATTTGTCTACATGTAAGTTAAAATCTCTCAAGATTATAGCTGGGGAGTCCAGATTTAGATGAAATGCTATTATTTCGAGAATGGGTGAGGCATTCGAATCTAGCAGTCCTGGGGGGGCATAGACCAGGAGAATTTGAAGATTTTCTGATTTAAACAGGCCTGTTTCTAGTTTGATGGATGCTTTGATTTGATATTGTGTGAATCTCAGTGACTTTTTGACTGCTAGGAGAATACCCCCGCCTCTTTTTTTTTGCCTTGGGACGGAGAACAAGTCGTAGGTCTGTGTTGGTAATTGGTTTATGAGAGCGATGTCCGAGGTTTTGAGCCATGTTTCAGTTATGGCGCAGAAGTCTAGATTTATGTCCAGAAGAAGGTCGTTTAGTATCAGTGTTTTATTAGTGAGCGATTGGGCGTTGAAAAATATGATGGTGAACAGGGTGAGTCCTAAGAATTGGGTAGTGGGGGAAATCATGATGGGGATGAGGGATTTGTAGGTGCGTGGGCGGTTAAGCATTGTAGCTGGTCGGAGAGTCTGCTGTGGAGGTCGAGTAGCAGGTGGTGGTGGAGGGTAGGGAGCGTCTTGTAGATTGGGAGGTGTCCGTTTGAGGTTAGAGAAGGAATGATGGCCTTGTCTCGACGAGCTTTCGTGTCGAGTGCAGAGTTCCAGGCAGGTTCTTCTTTTACTGTAGGGTCGTCGGTAAAGAGGGGACAAAATTATGATGTTTGCGTCAGGTGAAAGTGTTTCCCTGTTAGCGGGGGGCCGGCAGTTGGCGCTTTTTTGATTTAGATTAGTGGTGTTGCTGAGGTTGAATTTTAGTCGTATTTGCTGCCCAGCGGGGCTGCACAAATGGGGCAGGCCCCTTTGTCGTGCTCCTTCGGCGCGTGGCGCCGGCGTGGGGTTGAATTTAAAGGCCTCTCGGGCCTGCCTCTGGTGGGCTGTCCGGGTGTGGGCGTGTCCGCGCTGATTGGCTGGTCCCAGGAGGGACTGGCTGGAGGCGTGCTCTACCTGCGGGGAGGACGGCGCCAAAGCCTCGCGGTCGGCGGTGGACCCTCCGAGGGTGAGGGATTTTAGGCCTTACCCCGGTGGGTCTGCGGCGCCGATTGCGCAGGCCTGCCCTTGGTGCGGTCATCGGTCGCGGTGGGATCAGCGTCGAGGTCGCCGGTCTAAAGAGGGAAGCGCCGGCGTGGGGTTGAATTTAAAGGCCTCTCGAGCCTGCCTCTGATGGGCTGTCCGGGTGCGGGCGCTGATTGGCTGGTCCCAGGAGGGACTGGCTGGAGGCGTGCTCTGCCTGCGGGGAGGACGACGTCGAAGCCTCGCGATCGGCGGTGGACCCTCCGAGGGTAAGTGAGGGATTTTAGGCCTTTTTGTATTTGTTTTTGTTATGGGGTAGTGTTAAGTGATATTAGGGATGAAGTGTGTATGTGTGCCTATTGCAGTGAGCTGAGTGAGTGTGTGCACGCCCTAAAGAAGCAACAAGAACAGTACACTCCCCCTTACATTTTCTACTCTGCCCTTCCCCCAAGGTATGTGCAATGGGGGCTTTGTATGAATGACTGATGTCTGTGGGTTGATATGGGCTGGGGGAATTTTGAAGAGGGAGGGTGTATGGCTGTGGGGATGCATGTCTGTTGGATTACATGTGAGGATTTGTGTGTTAGGGGGTGCATATATATGGGGGGATAAGAGGGCTGCATGTGTGTGTCGGGAGGGGTGCCTGTGTGTGACTGCAGGGGGGCTGGACATGGGTGTATGCATGGTGGATAGTGGAGGGTGGAGGTATCAGGATGTGCACGCCCCCTCCCCACTGCTCCAACTCTTCCCCCCTCCCCACTGCTCCAACTCTTCCCCCCCCCCCCTTCAAGGAGGCTGTAGTACCAGGGGAGAAGGCCTAGGAGGCGAGAATGCCTAGGATGCAACAAGGCAAGGCGAAACAAGAGAGCAAAGCAAAGCAAGGTGGGCCAATGTAAGGAATCAAAGTGACTCAACGAAGAGGCCCTGAGTTGTGAGAGAAGCAAGGCTAAATAGGGCTGGCCTTGCCGCGGCATGGAACCATCAAGTAGGTGGCTAGAGCGGGAGAAAGCATGGCTCAGTGAGACCCTCTGCTGGTGGTGGGGGCGGGGGCTGCCTAGCAGCCAGAATAGTTATACAACTGTCTTTCTCCAAGTTCTTCTTTAGTGAACAAGAAAACCAAATAGAGAGGTAAGTGAACCACAGAAATAAATACGATAGCAACAAGAGTGGCACACAAAAATAAAGAATAAAATAAAATATTAAAAATGTGTGATAAGAGAGATTACAAATTTAATATAAATAAAGGCATATTTACAATAAAATCTAACATAAAATTAGCACTGTGATAGATCCAATATATCGGACAAGCCATGTTTCGACAAGATGTTTGCTTCAAAGGTGATTATATATTTGATCATCCTTATTTCCTCCTAGCTAAGAGAGAAGAGATGAGCACTGGACCATAAACAAGCTTAAAAGCCACAAATCTAGAAACAGCTATAAAAATTCCAAGGCACCCTAAGAGGCACAAGAAATGGCAAATTGAAAATTCTTCCTTACTTATTTGCAAACAGAAATCACAGCTTGCAGTGGATAGTCTGCAGCAATTCATACACTTTAAATATTTGTTTATTTCTTTTTGTGTACTGTTCTTGTTGCTTCTTTAGTGAACACCAAATTGAAGTATTTATTTAATATTTCTGATTTTTCCTTATTATTCTCCACATAATGACCCTTGATTCCTTTCAGTCTTACAATATCACCTCTGGCCTTCCTCCTCTGATATATTTATTTATTTATTTAACATGTTTTGTATGCCGTCATTCGGTTTCGCCATCATAACGGTTCACAATAGTTACATTAGTTAAACATTGATTCACCATCATAACGGTTCAGAATAATTACATTAGATAAACAAAGATTGAGTTGTATTAGAGAACATTGTTACATCATATACATGTTTTATATCTGAAAAATGTTTTGTCACCTCGCTTTACCTGCTTGACAATTCTTTTGTCCACTCAAGCTTTTGCTGTCCTAATTTCTTTTCTCTTTCAGCTTCATCAGATATTCTTCCGGGTTCCTCTTTTTCAGTTCCTTTGTACTTTTTAAATGCTCATCTTTTACCTTTATTTTACAAGCCACTCTCTTAACATAGCTGTTTCCTTTTTCTCTTACTTTTATTTATTTTTCTTTCATAATTTGTTGCCTTTGTTATATATCCTTTCCTAGTGTGTAGCCAGATGGACAGGGGTTATGTGCTCCCCTGCTAGCAGATGGAAACGGAGCCAGGTTTCAAAGCCGACGTTAAAAGATTTAAATTAGATTTAAATTAGAATTTAAAGAGTTTTTACTCCACCGTGCTTATAATATGTAACAGCCTGAAGTATGTGTAATTCAGTTATCAGAGAAAAGAATGTGAGAACACGGTTATTAGAAAAATAAGAATAATGTGAGTAGAGTAATTGCTATGAGTTCTCGTTAATGTCAACTGACGAATAAATAACTTGATCTAGGGACATAGATACCAGTATGTGGTAGTACTTTTCTCCAGTTTCTGTGAAAAAATTTTTGACTGAAGTGTATGTTCATTATTGTTTTTACTATGTTTGTATTTTTGTTCATCGCCTAGGCCTACTTTGTGTTAGGCGATCAATAAATTTTATGAAATGAAAAAATGAAAAAAAAAAAAAAAGAAATGACGTCACCCTAGATATACTCCTGCAGTGACCTCAGCCATCCAGTATCTCTCTGTTTCCTAGCAGATGTGGACGCTATCCCCACACCAGCAACGGTGTTTAGCGGGATTGCAGCACTTGTTAGATGGAGAAATTACCTTTAAATTGAAAGGAAGATCGAGCTCTACTCTCCTGCGGTGATACCTAAGGGGCCCTCCCCCAATTGAGAATTCCTGAGAAGATTTCTGAGATCCCTCAGAGGTGTGCCTTGGTCCTGTAGCTGGCTCCCAGCATGGACTTTGCTGCTGAAGCAGCTAAAAGGCAGCGGGTGCAGAAGCCAAGTGCAGCAGTGACAGCCTAAGCCCTTCCCCCCCGCAGCTGGAGACCATCTCTGTACTCAGCCGGTAAGCGCTGAGACCAGGTAAGTAGAGAAGAACTCCTCCAATCCAGAGTTGTGGAAGGACTTCAATAAGTCTTTCCTCCGGTCTCCTTGCTCAGCACACCGTACCGACATCGTCCCCATTCCCGTCTGGGCGAGGGAAGGGGGTTCCAAGTGGCCCCCCAGTGGGCTAGGCCCCACTTCAGGCTCGGTGGACTCTCCACATGGCAATCCATGGCGGCGCCATGCTGCGCGCAGTTTGGTGTGGTACCATTTTCCCCCCTTCGTCCGTCGGTACGCGTGGTGTGGGCCAGCCTTCTGTGCGCATAGGTGCACGCATAGGCGCGCACACACTTTTGCGCTCAACCAGCTGCTTACATCTTCGCACGCCGAGGCAAGTGTGTGCTCACTCGAGAGGCATCAGTCAGTTAAACACACAAGCTACAGAGGTTATGGCCCCGGCAGCAAAGAAGCTCAGACGACACTCCCTTTGCACTGCCTGCCATATTAGGGCTGCACAGTCTGACCTGGAATTCTTCCTGTGTCAGCACTGTGAGGAAGCCCAGGGAGGGCTGGATTCTCAGAACTTTTCCAGTCTGAGGACGGGTCAGCCACGCCCTTATCTGGCAGTACCCCGGACCTGAGCAGTTTCGGGGCTGCGTCCTCACCGAGAGAGGGCAGTTCAGCAGTCCCCTACCCTAGTTCCTCCTGGACCAAATATGGACCCAGTGGCCTTCTTTTGATTGGAATTTTTTCAGGGCCTTCAAGCCTTTGTTCAGATGCAGTCAGCTCCTGCCCGGGCTGAGTCCCAGTTGAGAAGGCCTAGCCTTCCCAACCCTATCAGCATGCCTCAGGACATGCCTCGTCTCACCAAGGGTATCCCTGACAGGGACCCAGACACCACAGACGATGGGGATTCATTGGAGGAGGGGGAAATCCCTACAGTCCTGGAGCCATACTGGACCATGCTTAGGTTTTTCCACAGAGATGAATTACTGGCCCTAGTCTCCCAAACCCTGAAGACTCTGGGAGTTCCAGGCACAGACCTTATGTCGGAGCCAAAGAAGAACCCCATCCTGGTGTCTCTGCAGAAAGCCTCTTGCTATTTCCAGATGCTGGTAGTCACACAGGAGTTGACTTGGAATGGGACGCCCTGAAGGCAAGTTTTAAAGTAGGTGAGGCCCTGTACCCTCTGGACCCAGCGGTCACGGAACACCTGCACTTCCTGAAAGTGGACACCCTGCTCTGCGCTATCTCAAAGCGAGCAATTATCCCTGTAGTGGGAGGAGCAGCCTTGAAGGATGCTCACGATAGGCAGTTGGAATCCATCCTTAAGCAAGCTTTGACGCGACAGCAATGACACTGCAGATTGTTTCCTGTTATTCCCTGGTGGCTCGCTCATGTCTGCTTCTCTCGAAAGAGGCAGATAGCTCAGGTGCGCATACTGGATAGGCGATCGAACCCACCACATCCTTCCTGGTGGATATAAGCTCGGACCTAGTGCATACGTCAGCCATAGTAGCCTCAGGGTGGTGGCCAGAAGGCAGCTATGGTTGCAAAATTGGTCAACGGACGCAACTTCTAAGGTGAACCTCACAAAGATGCCCTTTAAGGGATCCCTTCCATTCGGAAGCAAATTGGTGAAGCTAGCCAGTAAGTAGGGTGAATCTCCAGTGCCCCGGCTACTGGAAGATAAAAGAAAAAGAGGTCACCACACCCCTCACCCATGAGGGTTTGGGCCAGGGCCTCTCAGCGCTTCCGGCCCTACAGAAACTTGTCATTTCAGTCATCTCGACCCTCAGGAAGGGCTCAGTCCTTTCGGAACCGACAATCAAAAAGAGGAACAGGTTCGGGCTCAGGTTTGACCCGAACTTCCCAATGAATTTGGGCCTGACCCATCCATGGGACAAGGAGATAGGAGGCCAACTATTCCTTTTCTATCAGTGGTGGGATGAGATCACATCAGACAAATGGGTACTGGACATCATACAAGAAGGTTATGCTCTGGAATTTCGCAGCACCCCTCTGGACAGGTTCATGATGTCGCCTTGCCACTCCCAGCACAAGAAACTGGCAGTGGAATCCACACTGATAAAGCAGTACCTACACCCCAAGTAAATAAGGGGCGTTATTCCATCTATTTCATCGTGCCCAAGAAAGAGGGTTCATTCCATCCTGGATCTCAAGAGCGTCAACCGTCATCTGCAGATAATTCACTTCTGCATGGAAACTCTTCGCTCCGTCATAATGGAGATTCAACCGGGAGAGTTCTTAACCTCCCTGGACCTCTCGGAGGCCTACCTTCATATTCCAATCAGTCAAGACTACCAGCGTTTTCTACGCTTTGCAGTACTGGGCCGCCATTACCAGTTCCAGGCATTGCCCTTTGGCCTGGCAATCACCCCCGAACATTCTCCAAAATTATAGTGGTCGTGGCAGTGGCACTGAGGAAAGAAGGTGCACCCTTACTTGGACAACTGGCTGATCCAGGCGAAGTCGGAAGAGAGCTTCCAAGTGACCAGCAGGGTCAAGTCCCTCCTACAGGAACTTTGTTGGGTCGTGAATATGGACAAGAGCAGCCTCAAGCCCTCCCGGTCCTTAGAGTACCTGGGGGTCTGATTTGACACCAAGCAGGACAAGATCTTCCTCCCTCCCTCCCTCGAGGAGAAAGAAACTGATGGACCAAGTGTGTTGGTTGACAAACACAATGCACCCCAGGGTTTGGGACTATTTCCAGGTCCTTGGCCTCATGGCATCAACCCTGGAAGTAGTACTGAGGGCGAGGGCACACATGCGGCCTCTCCAATACTCCCTACTGTCACGCTGGAACCCACTGTCTCAAGACTACTTGATTCACCTCCACCTACCGATGGAAGTATGCTCTCGGCTCCAGTAGTGGCTACAGGAAGCTCACCTAAGCAAGGGCATAAGCCTGTCCCCACCGAGCTGGATCGTCCTCACGATGGACGAGAGCCTCCAAGGGTGGGGAGCTCAGTGTCAGGACCCGACAACCCAGGAATGAAGGACCTAGGAAGAGGTGAACTGGAACATAAACCGCCTGGAAGCGCGAGTGGTCAGATTAGCATGCCTGCAGTTCAGCCACAGGCGCCAGGGACAAGTAATCCGCTTGGTATCGGAAAAACGCAACAATGGTTGCCTACATCAACTGCCAGGGAGGCACCAAAAGCCACCCTATCTCTGGAGATAGAACCCTTATGGAATGGGCAGAGATAAACCTTCAAGGGATCTCGGCCTCCCACATCACGGGAAAAGACAACGTCAGAGCAGACTCTCAGCAGGGAAAGGCTAGACCCGGGGGAATGGACGCTGTTGACCAGAGCCTTCTCACTCCTAGTAGATCGCTGGGGCCTCCCATTCATCGACCTGCTGGCTACATCTCACAAAACGAAGGTTCCCCAGTTCTTCAGTCGCAGATTAAATCAGCGCTCCCAAGGGATTGACACCCTCGTCCAGACCTGGTCAGAGGAGTACTTACTGTACACCTTTCTTCCATGGCCTCTACTGGGCAAGATCATCTGCAAGATTGAACACCACAGAGGATTAGTCCTTCTGGTGGCCCCATATTGGCCCAGAACGCCCGTAATATACAGACATGCAGAGGCTTCTCGTAGATAGTCCCCCTTTGCCTCCCCCTGCAAAGGGACCTTCTCCAGCAAGGGCCCAATTCTTCACAAGACCCAACTCTATTCTCTCTTATGCTCTGGCCTTGAGAGGGCTCACCTGAAGAAGAGTGGATATTCGGCGGCGTGATCTCCATCTTGCTCCGCACGCGGAAGTTCTCAATGTCCCTGGCATACGTATGGATTTGGAGAATATTTGAGGCCTGGAGCGAATGGCCAAGATCCCCATGATCCTGGAATTTTAACAGACAGCCTGAGCAAAGGATTGTCCCTCAACTCCTTGAAGGTCCAGGTGGCGGCCTCTCCTGCTTCAGGGCCGAAGCAAATGAACCCATATGTCAGCACATCCAGACTTGGCCCGTTTCCTAAACGGGGTCAAACACCTCCGCCACCCTTCAAGTGGCCGGTCCTCCTATGGAACCTTGATCTAGTATTGGATTTCTTAGCAGGGGCCTTCCTTCAGACCACTGTGCAGTCTGTTGCTACGTCTATTAACACTAAAGACTGTATTCTTGGTGGCGATATGCTCAGCTTGTCGCATCTTTGAACTACAGGTGCTGTCATGTCTGGAACCGTTCCTTCGATTGACTCCAGGAACAGCACTCCTTCCTATCTAAGGTAGTATCTGAGTTTTACCTGAACCAATCCATTCCTTACCGTCCCTGGATAGACACAAGGACATGGAAAGACTAACCCCCTTCTTCGCCAACTAACGTTGGTAGACTTTTAGTGCTATATCTGGAACGTTCAGAAACGGTGAGCAAGACAGATGCTTGTTTGTTTTTCACAAGGGGTAAGAAACAAGGCGAAGCAGCTTCGCGAGCTACCATAGCTCGCTGGATCAAGGAAGTGATCACGGAAGCTTACTAGAGGCAGGGAAGCCTTTACTCCTCCAGGTTAAAGCTCATTCTACTAGGGCCCAGGCTATATCCTGGGCGGAAGCTAAGTTAATGTCTCTCGCTGACATCTGTCAAGCAGCGACGTGGTCCTCCTTACACACCTTCTCCTGGTTCTACCACCTGGACGTCAGGCCCGAGAGGACATAGCCTTTGCAAGGGCGGTGCTAACCGGATCACACGGGCAGCCCTCCCATCCCGTTCAGGAGTAGCTTTTGTACATCCCATTGGTCCTGAGTCCATCTGGCTACACGCTAGGAAACGGAGAAATTACTTACCTGATAATTTTGTTTTCTTTAGTGGGCTCAGCATCCGGCCCACGGCTGGATGCTGAGCTCAGATGGGCTCAGTATCCCGCCCACGGCTGCCCATGTACGGTACCAAGAAATCGCCCAGGAGGCGAATCTCGATTCTATAGTATTGCTGGGATCCAGTGCTTTCGTGATTGAGTACAGTTGCGGTCTCCAGTTTTTTAATCAAGTATTAAGTTGTATCCAAGTTCAAATTAAGTTTTTCAATAGTATGTCCACAATGGCTTTGGAAAAAAATACTGAATGGCTGAGATCACTGGAGGAGTATATCTAGGATGACGTCAGCTTTGAAACCTGACTCAGTCTCCTGCTAGCAGGGGAGCACATAACCCATTGGTCCTGAGTCCATCTGTCTGCACTAAGGAAAACAAAATTATCAAGTAAGTAATTTCTCCATTTTAATTTAGCCCACCATTGTTCCACTTCACCCATCTTTTCGCAGCCTTCTACCGCCTCAAAGTACTTCCTCATTTTAACAAAGTCTGTATTCTGAATTCAGGTCTTTGATTTTTGTGTGACTTCTTTCAGTCTTGGCCCCTATATCAAACCATACCATCTGATAGTCACTGATGTGCAAATGGCTACCTACCCATGGCAGGTGTCAATTTCCAAACTAAAGATGTTACTACACTAGGAATTAAGATTGATTCTATACTAAAGTTTGATAATCACATCACTATTTTAATGCAAAGTTCTTTTCTTTTTAAGATTTATATGTCTTCGATCTTTCATAGATCTACCTGACCTCAAAATACTTGCTCACTCATTTACTCTATCTAGATTAGACTACTGTAGTGTTCTATTTCAATGCCTTCTCTTTTTGGAAAATCTAAGTTTGATCATTATTCTCTTCTCATGAACTGCAGTGGCTTCTGGTATCTCTCTGAATTCATTTCAAGCTTGGATACCTGACCTATAAAGCCTTACATTGGGGTGTACCCTCCTACCTCTCCACACTTCTCAGTCCTTACCAACCCACAAGGTCATTGCAGTACTCCCAGCAAGAACTACCAGTGCTTCCCTACGTTAGGGAGATTTGCTTTGAGAGACTCTGAGAAACATGCTTGTCCAAAGACTTGGTCCCAAGTCTTTGGAATTCCTTTCCCCTCTCCATTCATCTTAGAATGACTAATTAAAATTTAGAAATTCCTGTATTTTCTCCAAAGCATTTCCATTTTAAGACTTTTATCAACTTTAGTTTTTTCTTTTCCTTGATTTATCTTTAATTTTATGATTTGATATGTGTACACACACACATACATAAACAATGTGTGTTTAATTTATTTTTTAATTTATTGGTGTTGCTTGTTTTTAGTTCTAAATTATTTTATATCATTTTATTGTATTTTACATTATTTAGTTGATAGCATTATGACTTTTATTGTACATTGTTCTGGTTTACTTTGAAATAAGATGTGATTAATCAAAGTATTGAATAAAGATAATCATGAAATCAGTAGTTTTGTTGCAAATAAAAAGCTAACATTAAGAAATTCTGGTTTTATTAAAAAGGCAATTATTAAGAAAATTATTAAATGCAAAGCTTAGCATTTGGAGTTTGGCCATTCTGTGGGAATTGATTCACCAAAATGTGCTTCCCCAACTATTATCCACCAGTTTACAAACACTGCTTCTTTATATTGAACATAACTTTTTTACCTTTTACAAAGTTGAAAAGTTTAAACTTTTGTTTTTCAGGGCTGGGAAGAAGCCAAGTGGCATGGGTACAGAGCAGAGAGAGACTACTGCTGGGAGTATTTTCTATCTTCAAACACTCTTAAGGTACCCTGATGTCTTAGTAGATTATGAGACCTTGCAAAAGACCAAGTTAGACATTTGTCTTCATCCAATCAGACTAATCCAGATAAATGGGTTATGTCCACCGATCAGCAGATGGTGACAGAAACTAACAGGCTTGCTGATGTCGCTGCTTATAGACATCTATGCTGACCTCAGCTTGCCAGTATTCTCTGTCTTCCACATATGGTAGATGAGCATCCCATGATGTAAACTAAGGCCTGGTTTGGCGAGTAGAGGATTGGTGGTAGTGTATGATTTCTGAGGTGACAGACTAGTTCTCACTCTCTCATAGTACCATCAGGTAAAATTTGTATTGTAGCAGCTCCTGAGGTGAAAGTCTGGTCTTCTTCCTCAGTGGAGCAGGTCTGGGCCAGGAGCTACCAGGTTTGGTCTTTTTCTCTGTGATTTTCATTCTTCCCCCACCCCCACCCCCAACCCGATCTTGCCCCCTTTCCTGCACTTGCCATCTTTAAAAAAAAAAAAAAGTTTTATTACCTACTCAGTAAAGGTAAAAAAATAAAGACAGAGGGCCAGCAAGGCTTCCGAAGGTAAGGCAAGTTCAGGAAGGTAGAACTGGAGGGATGAGTGCAGCATTTTTTCTTTGTCCTTTTCTACTGGGGCACATGATACTGTGCAGGACATTTTAGAGAAGTATGTCAGCAACAGCTGAGCACAGGAAGTCCCTGCTTTGCTGTGGAGCCCATAGACTTCAGACAGGGAGGGGGATGGGAGTTGGCCAAACTGTGCTACTGTTGTGGGTATGAAATAAATGCTTAAAACCCCTTATTCCGCGCTTGTTCTGGTGATGAGGGAACCAGCTTTAATGGTGACTTTTGTGCTGCAGGGTTGGGGACTTGCCTCAGCAAGACAATCTAAACAGCTGATTCTCACCAGGGACTCCAGCACTGAGGTGTGAATGGCAGCCATTTTGGGGAATGTGGGAAGCAGTCATGGAACCAGAGCCCCCCTTTCTCAGCTCTGAAGCAAGAGTCCAGGGGCATAGCTTCTCAAGGAGCTGCTCAAAGGGATATGATGCCTGACCCTTCTCCCTTCATGGCTAGTTCTTTGGCCTTGGCTGATATGGGAAAGGAATTAGTAAATGCATGCCACATGTATTTTCTATAGGGCAGAGTTCAGTCCCATGCAGCTCTCTGAGTTTTTCTGCTGAGAGGGTATCTTCCAAAAGCAGAAAGAGGTTAGAAAGGATGAGGATGTTCCCTCCAAATGGAGGGATTCCTTAGATGATTTTAAGGTCCCATGGAATAATGATAGTGAAGAGGAATTGGAGGAAGAAGAATTCCCTCCAAATGTAGAAGATGCTTCTTCCATGGTCCTTTTCTTTTGAAGAGAGAAGCTCCCTTTTCTTATTTTGCAGATCTTAACAACTGTGCATATTTCAGAAGGAAGGTAGGAAGGAAGTCTGGACACTGTGGAAGACCCTATTAAGATCAATATAAAGAAGACTTCTGAATCTTTTCCTCTGCATAAAGTGATGGACTGTTACCTGGAGTGGGTCTTTACTGCTGTAAATTTTAAAGGGGATGCTAGATATCCAAGTTGTACCCCCTTGGTGCTCAGAGATTTAGATTCCCAAGGTGGATACACTGGTTCTGTTACTAAGAGAACAACCATTAGGGGGAAGGCAGTGCTGCCTTAAAAGATGTGCAGGTCAGAAAGATTGAAGCTATTTTGAAACAAGCCTTCAAAGTCTCTAGAATAGCACTGCAGATATTGCTTACAATGTTATCAGAGCCAGGTCTGACTTATTTTTATTTATTTTATTTATTTAGGGTTTTTATATACCGGCATTCGAGAACGCAGTCCCATCATGCTGGTTCACATTAAAACAAGTGTGCATCGTAAACAAAACTAAAACAATGGTGCGGAAAAAGGCAGTTACAAATAACAGGGAGATTAGAACTTGGCAGAGAGAGAAGAGAAAGGACAGGTTATTAATTCAAACATGTAACGATAGTGTAAAATAATATAAAATTCAAACAAGAAGGTTTGTCATGGTGTATGTGAAGGTAAGGATTGGCGTGGAAGATAGATCAGTTTGAGTCCGGGAATGCTTGTGTGAATATCCATGTCTTTAGTCTTTTTTTGAAGGTTGAGATGCATGTTTCAAGTCTGAGGTTTGAAGGGCTAGAGTTCCATAACGGTGGAATGGCTGTAGAGAATGCCCGATCTCTTAGTGTGATGTGTCTGGTAGATTTGGACGGTGGTACCTGTAGCGATCCTTTGTATGCATCTCTTGTTGGTCTTGTTGAATTATGTAGTTGGAGAGGGATCTGTATGTCGATGGGAGCCAGTAGGTGGATATTTTTGTATGTGGTAAGGATGGCCTTGTAAAATAATTCTAAAGTGTATAGGTAACCAATGGAGGCTCTTTAGGATGGGGGTTATGTGATCCCTTCTCCTGGAGTTTGTCAGTATTCGTGCAGCTGTATTTTGTACCATCTGAAGCGGTTTAGTATAAGAAGCGGGAAGACCAAGTAGGATGGTGTTACAATAGTCTAATTTTGAAAAAATGATTGCTTGCAGGATGGTTCTGAAATCTTGGGCATGGAAAAGAGGTCTAATTCTTTTCAGCACCTGTAGTTGGTAGAAACAGTCTTTGGTTTGTTTTGTTAATGGTGGCTTTGAAATTCAGGCGATTGTCAATTAGGACTCCTAGGTCTCTCACTTGTGTGATTGTTGGTGTGTCTTGTGTTGGTGAAAAGGTGCTGTTCTCAGAGGTGATGAGCAGGAGTTCAGTTTTGCCGGAATTTAGTACCAGGTTTAGGCTGGTGAGGAGGAGTTGAATTTTTTGAAGGCATGTGTTCCAGAAAGTCAGCGTTTTTGCAAGGGAATCCTTAATGGGGATCAGGACCTGGATATCATCAGCGTACAGGAAATGTTTGAGGTTGAGGTCGGTAAGAAGTTGGCATAATGGTATGAGGTAAATATTGAATAGAGTAGGAGACAGGGAAGAGCCCTGTGGGACTCCTACTGATGAAGTTGTGTTGTGAGGATTCTTTGTTCTGTAATTTGACCTTGTATCTTCTGTTGCTGAGAAATGATATGAACCAGGAGAGTGCTGTGCCTGTGATACCCAAGGAGGCTAGCTGGTTGATGAGCAGGGAATGGTTAACGGTGTCAAAGGCTGACGAAAGGTCCAGTAGGATCAGTAGGAAGGCTTGTCCTTTATCAAGGCCCAGGATGAGGTAATCTGTTAAGGAGATGAGGAGGGACTCCGTGCTAAGTGTTTTGCGGAATCCGTATTGTGATGGGAATAGGAGGTTGTTTTCTTCTATGTAGTTTGAGAGTCGGGTGTTCACCAATTTCTCCATGATCTTGGCTATGAAGGGGAGGTTGGCGATCGGTCGGTAGTTGTTTGGGTCATTAGGATCTAGGTTTGGTTTCTTGAGTAGAGGTTTGAGTGAGGCCAATTTGAGGTCATCTGGGTAAGATCCTTGAGTTATTGAGCAATTTATTATGTCTGACAGGGATTTTGAGATAGAGTCTGGAATTGATAGGAGCAGTTTCGAAGGGATGTGATCTGATGGGTGAGAGGATGGTTTCATTTTCCGTAGAGTATCTTGGATCTCGATGGAGGAGGTGAGTTCCAGTTCAGCTAAGCATTTATCTCCATGGAAGCGGTTTCAAATATTAGTGCGGAGGTTAAGTAAGAGACTTACAATTTCGAACCAGGCATGGTGTACCTGGTGGATGCTTCCTTTGACTTAGTGTGGTCTACGGTGAAGAGCATGGCCTCTATATTAACAAGAAGGTTTCTCTGATTGCAAAATTGGTCAGTGGATTCTATTTCTAAAACCAAATCGATGTTGAAGACCTTAAAAAGATTGCCAAAATCTGGTGGGATTCTAAAGTCCCGAGACTTCTGAAAGATAGGCCTAAAGGGGTATCCCATTCCATTCACTCCCATAATAGGTTTTGGGATTCAAGAAGATTTAGGCAATGGCTTGCGTCTACTGTCAGAGGACTTGGTCATTTGAGAGGTCACAGTCCTTTTGAGTGGCAAAAAAGGTGGTAAGGAGGGATCTGTGGAGTCTTTGGGATCCTCCTGGGTGTCCGAATGAGTTTTGTGGGACCCAATATCAGATTTGAGGGATAGGCAACCCTCATCAGATCACTGGGTTTTGGAGATAATACGAGAAGGTTACATCCTGGAAATTTCCTGTCCTAATTGACGCTTCTATAGTTTCCCCTTGTCACTTAGTCAAGAAGAAAGGCAGTGAGAGAGATGTTTCAGAGACTTCTCTGCTTGAAAGTGGTAATTCTCCTAGGACAAGCAGGATGGTAGTCCTCACAGATGGGTGACATCATCAGATGCAGCCCAGCACAGAAAACGTTTGTCAAAATTTCTAGAAGCTTTGACTGGCACACTGAGCATGCTACTATCCGTACGTCCACGTGAGGTCCCCTTTCAGTCTCTCTTTTTCCACAGTGCAAATGCCTCACAGTTCATGGAGCTCTGCTTCTTTCTTGTTTTTTGTGTAAAAAATCGAGTATTTTTCCCGTCCCATCGGATTGCCCTTCGCGGTCTGTGTCTCCTCGGCGCAGTAGGTTTAAAAATCTTTTTTTCCTGCTGCTTTGTGGTCGATTCTTGGCATCCCACTTCAGTGGCTGCCGGTCGTCGACTGCATGTCTGCTTTTTTAATGGCGTCATCCGGCTTTCGTCGGTGTAACCAGTGCCCGTAGACCATGTCCATCCTGGATCTGCATAAAGTTTGTATTCTCTGCCGGGGGGGGGGGGGGGCTTTGCACGACATCCGAGGGTGTCAGCTGTGTGACCAGATGATCCCCATGGGCCGTTGCATGCTGCTTGACAAGATGGAGAAACTTTTTGGTTCCAAAAGGTCCACTCCATCCACACCCACATCATTAACACTGGGGGTCGAGGGGAGCCCTTCGATGTGCTCCTTCTCGCTACTCCTACTGCATCTTCAAAAGATCGAGGGAACGGCGACCGATCCTCCATGATCTCACAGGTTTCCAGGTCATCAGGATTCTCTGCTTCGTCAGAGTCTGGGAAAGACCGGGCTGAGCACCATGGGAGATTCTGCAAGCATAGACACCAGTTGCTGGCAGCGCTGGCAGTGCACAGCTCTTGTTCCGGGGTGGAACCAGCAGCTGCCATACCGTCAGCAAAACGGCCCTGTGACTCGGAGGCCCCATCCTCCGATATACCCGGGAATCCCAGGTGTTCCCCACCAGTATCAGTGCCGGGTACTGTTTCTGTTGCGTCCGTCGCTGCTCGACGCCCTCACTCCGTTTTCTTTACCTCTGTGGCGACTCCCTCCCTTTGGCAAGTTAAATGTAAGACATTGATAAGACAGGCTAAGAGAGAATTTGAAAAGAAGTTGACCATAGAGGCAAAAACTCACAGTAAAAACTTTTTTAAATATATCCGAAGCAGAAAGCCTGTGAGGGAGTCAGTTGGACCGTTAGATGATCGAGGGGTTAAAAGGGCACTTAGAGAAGATAAGGCCATCGTGGAAAGATTAAATGATTTCTTTGCTTCAATGTTTACTGAAGAGGATGTTGGGGAGGTACCCGTACTGGAGAAGGTTTTCATGGGTAATGATTCAGATGGACTGAATCAAATCACAGTGAGCCTAGAAGATGTGGTAGACCTGATTGACAAACTGAAGAGTAGTAAATCACCTGGACCGGATGGTATACACCCCAGAGTTCTGAAGGAACTAAAAAATGAAATTTCAGACCTATTAGTAAAAATTTGTAACCTATCATTAAAATCATCCATTGTACCTGAAGACTGGATGATAGCTAATGTAACCCCAATATTTAAAAAGGGCTCTAGGGGCGATACGGGAAACTACAGACCGGTTAGCCTGACTTCAGTGCCAGGAAAAGTAGTGGAAAGTGTTCTAAAACATCAAAATCACAGAACATATAGAAAGACATGGTTTAATGGAACAAAGATGAACCAGTAGATGTAGTATACTTGGATTTTCAGAAGTCATTTGAAAAAGTTCCTCATGAGTGGCTTCTAGGAAAAGTTAAAAGACATGGGACAGGTGGCGATGTCCTTTCGTGGATTGCAAACTGGCTAAAAGACAGGAAACAGAGTAGGATTAAATGGACAATTTTCTCAGTGGAAGGGAGTGGGCAGTGGAGTGCTTCAGGGATCTGTATTGGGACCCTTACTTTTCAATATATTTATAAATGATCTGGAAAGAAATACGACGAGTGAGATAATCAAATTTGCAGATACAAAATTGTTCAGAGTAGTTAAATCACAAGCAGATTGTGATAAATTGCAGGAAGACCTTGTGAGACTGGAAAATTGGGCATCAAAATGGCAAATGAAATTTAATGTGCATAAGTGCAAGGAGATGCATATAGGGAAAAATAATCCATGCTATAGTTACACAATGTTAGGTTCCATATTAGGTGCTACAATCCAAGAAAGAGATCTAGGTGTCATAGTGGATAACACATTGAAATCGTCGGTTCAGTGTACTGCGGCAGTCAAAAAAGCAAACAGAATGTTGGGAATTATTAGAAAGGGAATGGTGAATAAAACGGAAAATGCCATAATGCTTCTGTATCGCTCCATGGTGAGACTGCACCTTGAATACTGTGTACAATTCTGGTTGCCGCATCTCAAAAAAGATATAATTGCGATGGAGAAGGTACAGAGAAGGGCTACCAAAATAATGGAACAGCTCCCCTATGAGGAAAGACTAAAGAGGTTAGGACATTTCAGCTTGGAGAAGAGACGGCTGTGGGGGGATATGACAGAGGTGTTTAAAATTATGAGAGGTCTAGAACAGGTAGATGTGAATCGGTTATTTACTCTTTCAGATAATAGAAAGACTAGGGGGCACTCCATAAAATTAGCATGTGGCACATTTAAAACTAATCGGAGAAAGTTCTTTTTTACTCAACGCATAATTAAACTCTGGAATTTGTTGCCAGAGGATGTGGTTAGTGCAGTTAGTATTGCTGTGTTTAAAAAAGGTTTGGATAATTTCTTGGAGAAGTCCATTACCTGCTATTAATTAAGTTGATTTAGAAAATAGCCACTGCTATTACTAGCAATGGTAACATGGAATAGACTTAGTTTTTGGGTACTTGCCAGGTTATTATGGCCTAGATTGGCCACTGTTGACAACAGGATTCTGGGCTTGATGCCATACTGGGTCAGACCCTTGGTCTGACCCAGTATGGCATGCTCTTATGTTCTTATGATGGACGGCTGGCTACCATGGCGTCTCCATGCTGTCTCCTTCCGGTGTCCCCGGATCGGCTTGATGCTGCGACTCCGCCATCTTGTCCTGATGCCTAGGATGCGCGCGCGCACGCGCATCCCAACTCTTGTACCAGCAAGGGCGCGAACCTCAGGGGCGTCCCCCTGAGATGAAGTCATCTACTTCCAATATTTAAAGGTCTTTGAAAATGCTAACAAATCAAGTTAACAAGGATTGAATAAGGATACGAACACGGATCGTAAGGGGATTCATCCAAGCTACTCTGCCTCCTCGAACTTACCAGAGGTACCCGCTCCTCGGGGGGCCTCGCTCTTTTCTTTATTTTCAGATTACAGATAGGAACCGGTACTCACTCCTCGAGGGCCCATGTTCCTGGACACTCTGAAGATTCTCAACTGCCTGGAAGCTATCACTGCTACAAACAAATATGAGTTACTCTCGCTCTCTCACAGCTTTTCCTGGAACCAGGTACTCGCTCCTCGAGGGCCTAGTCCTTTCCTTTCCAGCTCCTGAGCCTACTTGAGACCTTACGTGAGTTTTATCATCTAGTTCTATTCATGAACTCTGCCTACTCACTTTCTACAGTTTCTCAACAGCTCAGCCATCCTGGGATCGTTGTTCCTGTACCTGAGGGACTACAGCTCTGCCGGGCATATCAGCTCACTACTGCCACCTCTGGTGGTTTCTAATAACTTGTTTAATAAAAAAACTAATGTGTGTCTGTCTTCATATTCCAGCCTAGCCTGTGGTCCCTCTCGGGGTATCCTCTCAAGAGCGTGGTCATCTGCCATCGGCCCAGGGATCCACCCACAACTATATTTATTTCGAATTTTTCTATACCGATATTCTTGAACAAAGATATCAAATCATATCTGAGAGGTCCCCATCACCGAAATTTTCCAGGCAGTGACGTGGAGTTCCTTACACATGTTTGCTGCCCACTACTGTTTGGACAAGGATGGTTGACTGGGACAGTGCCTTCAGCCAGTCTGTCCTTCGCAAACTCTTCCATGTTTAGACCCTGTCTAACGCCCCTGTTTGGAACCAGGCCATCTCCCTGCTGACCAGCAGCACCCCAGTTCTGCCCGTTGGCACCTTGTTCAGTGACTGTTGGTCTTAGTTGTGACCGGGAGCAGCCTAGAGCTTGGTCTTTACCCATCTGTGAAGTCTACCATCCTGCTTGCCCTAGGAGAAAGCGTAGTTGCTTACCTGTAACAAGTGTTCTCCTAGGATAGCAGGATGTCAGTCCTCAGGAAACCCACCCGCCACACCGCGGAGTTGTCATCATGCACTTTGTTGTTTTATTTTTTCACTCGTATTTTTGCTATGTTACGAGACTGAAGGGGCACCTCACGTGGACGTGCGGATAGTGGCATGCTGGGCATGCTCAGTGTGCCAGTCAAAGCTTCTAGAAACTTTTTTCCATGCCGGGCTCCATCTGATGTCACCTATCTGTGAGGACTAACATCCTGCTGTCCTAGAACACCTGTTACAGGTAAACAACTGTGCTTTCTGGTCCCAAGGCCTTAGTGGGGTCAGAGACAGTATTTGATTTACGTTGTGATTCCCGAAAAGGAAGGGATCTTTATTCCGATTCTGGACTTGAAGCAAATAGGTTTGTAAGTGTGTTTCATTTTCAAATGGAAACCTTGAAATTGGTCGTCATGGCAGTAAGGCAGGGAGAATTCCTGACCTCCCTGCATCTTATGGAAGCCTTTCTACAGATTCCAATCTAGTAGTGTCATTAGAGATTTCTTTATGCAGCACTAGTTACATTTTCAGTTTCAAGCTCTGCCATTTGGGCTAGCCACCGCTCCTTGGACCTTTTCAAAGGTGATGGTAGTAGTGGCAGCAGCTTTGTGAAGAGAGGGAATCTTGGTGCCTCCATACCTGGACAGTTTGCTCATAAACGCAAAGTCAGAGCAGGAAAATTCCTTGGCCACCAACAGAGTGATGGCATCCAGGAGCTTAGTTTGGAAATAAACTTTTATAAAAGCAATTTGTGGCTTTCTCAGATGCTAGAATATTTGGGAGCTCTATTCAATATGAAATTTGCTCATGTTCATTTGATGGAACAGAGTTCAGAAGCTCTGACTGCAGCTTCAAGTAGGTGTGGGCAGAAGTCTGATAGTATGGAGTTACCTACAGCTTCTGGGATTGATGGCAGCAGTCTTGTATCTGACCCCTGGGTGAGAGCACATATGAGGCCTCCTCAGAAAGCATTATAGACCAGATGGAAGCTTCAGATATGAGTATTTTATCTGTCTTCTGGTATCAGAGCAAGTCAAACTTTGGCCTGGTGGATGGACTCCAGGTATTTGTTGAGAGACCATGGAGCTCGAGACCCCAGCTTGAGTGATGGTGACAAAAGATGCCAGTCTTTCTGGATGGAGAGACCATTGTAGCAGATAGCTCAAGGTTTGTGATCAAAGGAGAAGAAATGTCATCCATCAATCACTTGGAAGCCAAGACCATTTCTTTTGCACTGTTCAGGTTTGCTCCCCTTCTCAATAGTCAAGCAGTGAGAGTGATGTCAGAGAATATCACTGCAGAGGCATATGTAAATCAAGTAGATACCAAGAGCCTTCGAGTGCCAGAAGAGAGAAAATTGTTACTTCACTAGATGGAAAAGAATCTGAAGATATCGTATTGTAGGAGTGGAGAACATTCAGGCGGATTTTTTTCATCAGGAACATGGTCAATCCCAGAGAATGGTGGTTGTCTTGAATGGTGTTCGAACAGAGTACAGAAATGGGGAACACCAGTGATGGATCTGATGGCAACCAAGGTGAATGTAAAAGTGAACAGTTTTTCAGCAGGAGAAAGCAGAGAGGGTCATCTGGGCTGAGTGCCTTGGTTCAGCAGTGGTCACTGGGAGAGGTGTTGTATGTCTTCCTGCCATTTCCATTGTTAGGACTGCTGATTCAGAGAATCTCAAGTCATCAGCGCCTGGTCATATTAGTGATCTAGCCTGGCTAAAGTATCCTTTTGTGTGCAGATCTTGGGTGGACAGAACTCTGCTGCAGTTTGCTCAAGACAAGGACATGCTCTTGCAGGGACTTCTTTATAGTGGCCTGTGTTTTTGTTTTATGGTTTGGCCCTTGAGAGGGCTTGTTTGAACAAGAAGGGTTATTCTTAAGCAGTGGTGGATACTGTTTTGAAAGCAATAAAATCCTCTACTTGCTCAGCTTATGTGAGAATTTGGAGGATTTTTGAACAAGAGTATTCCAGGAGGTAGGTGGTGCCCTGTGACTTTGTTTTATAGCAGGGTCTGACCAAGGGCTTGGCTCTGAATTCCTTGAAGGTGAAGCTATTCTGTGTTATAGGGGCCAGGTATTTGGAAGGCTCCTGTCTTCTCAGCTAGATGTTTCTTGTTTCCTGAGAGGGGTTAAGCACATTAAACCTCCGGTGAGGAATCCATTTCCTTCTTAGGATTTGAATGTGTTCTTGTCCTTGTTTGTTAGGTCACAATTTGAGCCTCTTAAGTCAATTTCGCTAAAGCTTTTTACCTTGAAGGTGGATTTTCTGGTGGCAATTCTTCAGCCAGAAGGTTCTCAGTTGCAGGCTCTTTTTAGGGAACCCTTTCTAGTGATTACAAGGGATATAATGAAAATTCGTACAGTTCCTTCCTTTCTTCCAAAGGTGGTGTTGGCTTTTCTTTTAAATGTCTGTCTGCTTACCTTCCTTTAGTAAGAGAGGGAGTATAGTAAGTTTCATAGTTTGAATGTGCAAAGACCACTTTTGCAATATTTGAAAGTCACAAATGGATTTAGGGAATCTGATCACCTCTTTGTTTTGTTCAGTAGTGCTAGAAAAGGTGAGGCAGCATCCAAGGTTTCGGCTATGGTTTCAATTAAGGAAGTCATTAAGCTGTGTTTATTGATAAAGGAAAGCCCTTGCCTAAGTCAGTCAAGGAACATTCCACTAGAGCTCAAGCTGTCTCTTGGGTAGAGCTCCAATTGTTTTCACAACAGGAGAATTGTAAAGCAGCAACTTGGTTTTCCTAGTGTGTAGCAGATGGACTCAAAACAAATGGGTATAGTGTGCTCGTGCTAGCAGTTGGAGACGGATCTGACGTCAGCACGGGTACATATACCCCCACAGGAAGTGAAGCAACTCAGTAATTTTCGTCTCCAAAGCAGTTTGGAGCTACCCATGCTCGCTGAGGGTGTTTTCCAAATTCTATCGACTAAATTCTTAGAAGAAATCTACTGCAACAAGCCCCGCACTCCTGTGGTGATACCAGGCGGTCACTCACCCAGTGGAGTTTCCCAAGCTGACTTCCGTGGTCCCTCGGAGGTAGGAGCCTCGGTCCGGTGGCCGGTTCGCGGCAGGGACCCAGCCCCTGAGTGAGAAGGGCTCGGGGGCGGCTTGGCCCCCGAGCGGTTCGGGCGTGGCCTAGAGGCAGCCTTGGTCTCGGCGTGGACTTGGCCCCCGAGCGGTTCGGGCGCGGCCTAGAGGCAGCGGGTGCACTTCCTTAAGCGCGGCGGTGAAGGTATTCCCCTCTCCCCCCGCAGCCGGAGACCGCCCGGGTCGCAGCCGGGATGCACCGAAGACAAGGTAAGGCGTACATCTTTACTTGGTCTCCGAGGAAGTGTGGACTAACTGGGCCTGCCTATGAAGCCGCCCGCCTGGGAGGTCGCCATTTTTGCCTACTTTCTTTTCTAATTAAGCGTTTTTGGCTTGTTCAACGCACGTTGTTCGCGATAGGCGCATGTTGATAGCGCACGCGATAGGCGCATGTTGTTAGCGCACGCGATAGGCGCGTGTTAACGCACGCGATAGGCGCATGTTGTTAGCGCACGCGATAGGCGCGTGTTGTTAACGCACGGGATAGGCGCATGTTAGCGCACGCGATAGGCGCATATGGTTAGCACACGCTACTAGGATACGCGCACATATGCTAAGACGCCCGTTATAGGCGCACGTTCATACAGCACCCGTTCATAGGCACACTGTTTATAAGCCGCCCGCTATAGGTGCACATTTATAAGACACCCGCTATAGGCGCACATTTATAAGTCACCCGTTCATAGGCGCACTGTTTATAAGCCACCGGCTATAGGCGTACATTTATAAGACGCCCGTTCATAATAAGACGCCCATTCATAGGCGCACTGTGTTTCAGACGCCCGTTCTCGGCGCAGGCTGTTACACGCCCGTGTTAGGCGCTTTTGAGGCAAATGGAGGCTCATTCTACCAGAGCACAATCAGCCTCTTGGGCAGAAGCTAAGCTGCTGTCGACTGCAGAGATATGCAAAGCGGCGACGGCTTATAAACGGTGACTTATAAACAGTGACATCACTCTCACTGCTTGACGTTCAGGCCAGGGAGGACACAGCATTTGCGAGGGCAATCCTAAACTGTCCTCGGGCAGCCTCCCGCCCAGTCCGGGAGTAGCTTTTGTACATCCCATTTGTTTTGAGTCCATCTGCTACACGCTAGGAAATGTTAAGATTACTTACCTGGTAATCTCCTTTTCCTTAGTGTATGCAGATGGACTCAGCATCCCGCCCGGCTGCCGGTATACATTGGGATTCGCTGACTCACAGTAAGCCATGTTTTGCTTATAATAAGGCTTCCACCCTGCCGGGTGTCGACGCCTTCCGGTTGAGAACACTGGCGGTCTCCAGCTACTGTCAATTGGTCAGGGTAATCCTGTTGATTAATCGATCGGTCAGTACACATATGGCTATAACAGCTTTTGCAAGGAAGATTACTGAGTTGCTTCACTTCCTGTGGGAGTATATGTACCCGTGCTGACTTCAGATCCGTCTCCAACTGCTAGCACGAGCACACTATACCCATTTGTTTTGAGTCCATCTGCATACACTAAGGAAAAGGAGATTACCAGGTAAGTAATCTTAACATTTTATTGCATTCTTTTTTGAAACATTACCTTTTGGATGTGAGAGTGAGGGAAGAGGCTGTCTGCTATGGAAGTATAAAAAGGTTTGGCAGCTTTCCTCCCAGTTCAGTAGTAGCATGAGTGCATCCCATTCGGCTGGACAGGTCTGACTGGATAACGAGGAAGGAGAAATTTAATCTTACCAGATAATTCCTTTTCCTTGAATCCTGTCATACCAGTGCAGAACCTTCCCTCTACTGCCAAATGTATTTTTCTTTTCCATCTTCATTGCAACCATTAAGAGATTGCAGTTGCATATGGTTCATGAGGAAGCATTATGGTGCAGAAGAAGATATGTATAGTTTTTCTCCTGTTTCTTCCTTTTTTGTTTCTGTTTTGGAAAGCCCTCTGATTATGGGGTATGTTGTAAATTCCTAACTTAAGGCCTCATTTACTAAGCATTTTTCCCATGAACACAGAATGGGATAAGGCCTTAGTAAATCAGGCCCTTAGTTTGTTACAGGTAATACTGACAGGCTGAGGTCAGCATGGATGCCTGTAAGGAGTGTCATCAGTTGAGCTTTTAGCCTCTGTCTCCATCCGCTGGTAGGTGGACATAACCCATTTGTCTGGCCTGGTCTAACTGGATTCAGTGAGAGGAAACTATCAGATAAGATTGTTTCTACATGTACTGTAATTCATTAACTTTTGAGACCCAGATATGGTATTTTGATGGAAGTGTTGCATGGTCACAGGCTAATTGTTCATGATTGGATGTGCCTTGCTGACTGAATATACTTAATCAAGGACACTAATTAAATATATGTATTAAGTTTGATTTAAGAACATTTTGATTAAATATAGTAAGCAATTTCTACTTTTTGGTGTTGTATTCTAGATGCTGCAGAACATGAAAGGACAATTTGCTGAACATTTGCTTGTGGCTGGGTTTGTGAGCAGCAAAAACCCGAAGGATCCTAAATCCAATATCAACTCAGGTAAACAAAGAAAAAAGAAACCCTTTGTAAAGCCTTACTCATATTTAGTTTAACTGCAGTGTTTGTGTATCATTCCTTCCAGATAATGAAAAGTTGATTAAAGCTGTCATCTGTGCGGGTTTATATCCAAAAGTTGCAAAGATCAGACCAAGTTTCAGCAAAAAGAGACAAATGTAAGGATTTTACTTTCTAGATTCTTTTTGTTTATACACATTCTGGTCTGTTCTGAACATTGAAAATATATTTGAGCAATTATTCAAAAAGTTAACACATTATGTAAAAAGAATTGCAAATTCTTCTTTTAGCAATATTTGCTAGAAAAATTAGCTGATCAGATTCACTGATTTAAGAATATTAGAAGCTATCACTGAAAGTCATACAAACAAAAAGCATGAATTGATTTCCTGGTACTTTATATTAAGAATTGCAAACAAAATGGAGTATTTCATTGCTTTAAGGTACTTTCATAATTCCTGGATTTGATGTCAGCATTGTGGTTGCAACCACAGAAATAGCTTTCTTTCTTTAGTGTCTTCTCTTTGGGATTACTGAAAAGTTTGTATTCAAATACATTTCTAAGCTAAAAAGTTATCATCTTATATAAGTAGTGGCAGCTAAAGATTAGTTAGCTTACTAGATTGAACTGAAATGTATTCAGATATTTTCAGTTACAGTGCATCTCCCATTGCTAGAATTATATGTTCTGTTCGTACCCTAGATCAGTCCAGACAAGTGGGTTTTGCATCCCCACCAGCAGATGGAGGCAGAGAACTAAAAACTTTGAGGTACTACTACATAACCGACAGGCCTATACAGTAAAGCACGGCCGCGGTTACCCTGATTCTAACCCGCTTTGTACCCACAATTTGCTGCTGGAAGCATGCAGTAAGTTTATTTTTGTTACAATTTCTATTTGCTTTAATAACATGTCGAGTCTATTTTCGCCCTGCACCTTGCTTCGGGAGGGGGGGGGGAGAGAGAGGACTGGCAATCCCCGATGTCCGAGCGTAGGAGAACCATCCACTTCCTGGTACCTGTCATTTCAAATGACATTTGAAATGACAGGTACCAGTGCACCCAGGATACTGTATAGGCGCTGTATAGCGCTGTATACAGTAAAATGGATTGCGCTTCATGGACGTGCTTTGGACGCAGCTTGCATTTGCGTCTAATTTAAATACTGTATCGAGTGGTATGTGATCCGAACTGTGCGCGTGGCAAACGAGCGGGCGCCCGGCACTGCCGCACTTTTTCTTACGCGCCCTTACTGTATCGGCCTGCGAGATAGCCATCTGCAGTCCCTCAGTAGTTCTCTATCTCCAGCAGATGGTAGAGATGCAAACTTGCAATTAAGAAAAAAGAAAGGAAGAAGGGACAGAAAAAGAGAAGTTAGAAGACACTTCCTGAAGTGTTAGGTTCCTGCGTAGGTTGAGCCGGGTAAGCAGGGGGTTGGTAATCCCTGATCAGCTTTAGCCTGCAACAGATCCAGGGATCTGGCAGTCAGTGGTTCTGGTTCCCTCTTATCCCCTGAAGGCTCATTTCCAGAGGTGTTGCTAGCAGGGACGTATTCCTTTTTTTGCTTGAATTTCTTCCTTTGCTGTGGCTGATGTTTCTTTAAAGAAAAAAAGTGTTACATTTTTCTTTCAGCAGCAACCACTCCGGCTGTTTCTGGTTTGAATATCAGGGCAGGCCCGGGCTGGGGGAAGGAAGCAGTGTAGCTCCTCTGTTCGTGGCTTCGGGCTGTTCGGGGAGCCAGAGGCTGCATTGGGCCGTGTTCCCCTCCTGTCCCGCTCACTGCGATCATGCGGCTTCTGTGCCTCTGCAGCAGGCCCGGCCGCATGGAGTCAAGATGGCTCCGACAGCAATTTCCCAGCGTGGGAAAGGTTTGGACTGCTTGGAGAGCCAGAGGCTGCATTGGGCAGTGTTCCCCCTTCTCTCCTGTGTGCCACAATCATGCGGCTTCTGTTCCTCTGCAGTAGGTTTGGCCCACATGGAGACAAGATGGTGCTGGCAGCGGTTTCCCAGTGCACGAAAGTTTGTCAGGCCAGTAGCCTGGCTCGGGGACAGCTGAATACAGTGGCACTATGCCATGATTTGTTTCTGGAGGGGAGGGGCCCTCCGGCGGGGAACTGGTAGGAGGGCCACAGTTTCCCAAGGCCCTGTCTGGATCAATACTGGGAGCCTAAACAGCCTGTCACACAGGAGAAGGGCTACAGCTCGGAAGGTGACAGACTCCCGGGAGCCCAGGGCCTCCCCTCCCCCTTTGTCTCTGGTAATCTTGACAGGGGGGTAGGGGGAAAATGCAAGCTCTGGGCCAGACAGGGGAGAGGATGATGTGGAGTTTTCCTCAGAATTTGTCTTGCTTATGCATATGCCTTTTTAACCAGGAAAAGCACTGGCTATAAAAAGGTATTTCTGTTAGCCGTCTCGTCCCGCTGCAAAGAGGCCGAGGGGCTCCTTGCCGGCTGGGCCTGAACCATCCTGAGGGGCCTAGCGTCTCAGATGATTCGGACCTGGATGACCCAGAAGATGGTCATGAGGTTGGCCTGGAGTGGATCAGGATGACCTAGCAGATCTCACGGTGGATGTCAATCAGTCTGATCCTGAAGAGGTCCCGATAACAAAGGGAGATGACACGCAGGTGGTTCGTCTGTTCTGTAAGGAGGAGTTGAGGCCCCTTATTTCCCATGTTCAGAAGAAACTGGTTATTAAAGTGGTCCAGGAGGAGTCTGACAATGAAGGGGTGGATCCAGTGTTGTTTGGACTCCAGGGCCCACTGAAAGTCTTTCCTCTTCCTAAAAGGAACAAGAAGCTGATGAACCAAGAATGGGACTTCCCAGAGCCGATCCCTAAGGTGGCTAGAGCCAAAGTATAATTGTATCCCCTCATGGAGGATATCCTACAACTGTTGGTATTGCTAAAGGTACATGCTTTGGTCTCGGTGGTCACTAGCAAGTCAACCATTCTGGTTGCAGGTTTGGCAGCGTTAAAGGACACGCAGGACTGTAAGCTAGAGATTCATAGGGAGAGTATGCTGAAGTCTTGGCGCTAAGCCAGTGAGCAGCAATCTGTGGAAGTCTGATGCAGAAGGCTTGTTTATGCTGGCCTTCTGCATCAGAAGTCTTCAGCAGACACTGGTGTTAATAGCCAGGCAACTCAGGTATGAGGCTAACACACTTTATGACTTGAGCTGGACTTTGGCCAGGAATGTGGCCGCGATGGTCTCTGTGCAATGTCTGCTGTGGTTGCAGAATTGGTCTGCTGATACGTGGTCCAAGTCTCAGCTCTGTAATCTTCCCTTTAAAGGAAGGAAAATTGTTGTTCAAGGAGGACCTGAAATCCGTTGTCAGAGGAGTTTCATCGGGCTTTACCGCTGCAGGATACTTCCAGGTCCAGTCTCTTGTGGTGCCTGTGGCGGCCCAATTTTGGAGAACGAGATGGGCCTGGAGTTTCTGGACTGGGTTATAGGGATCACGGATGCCAGCCTCAAGGGTTGGGAGGTGATCTGTCAAGAATGACTGGCACAAGGACTGTGGTTGCCAGTGGAAGCATCCTGGTCTTACCAATCGCTTTGAAATGAGAGCAATGTAAAGGGCATTGGTTCCTTCCACAAGTCCAAGGTCGAATGGTCAGAGTGTTTTCGGACAATATGACAACAGTGGCTTATATCAATCGGCAAGGGAGAACGAAGAGTCGCATGGATGCCCAAAGAGTCCAGGATCTTTTAGCCTGGGCAGAGTGACATTTGCAGGGGATAGCAGCTTCACACGTTGCGTGAGTGGACAACGTGCAAGTGGACTATCTCAGCAGATAACAGTTGGACCCGGGAGAATGGAAGCTGTCTAAGGAGGCCTTCAGCCTTATCCAACCTCATTGAGGCAGTCCCCATCTGGATCTGAAGGCGACAAGGAGCAACGCCAACAAGGCAGCAAGTTTCCTTCAGTTGCAGATGATAGGTTGCAGCCGAGGTTATAGACACTTGGGTTCTTCCATAGCCGACAAGGATCCTGCTATATGTGTTCCCTCCATGACTGTTAATAGGTCAAGTGTTTAGGTACATCGAGAGGCATCCGGGCCAGGTGGTACTGGGGTGCAGAGAGGCTGCGTCATCTGTGGTTCACAGATCTGGTTCAGCACACAATTGGCGGGTCCCTGAGATTGGCTCATTAGCAGGGGCTGTTAAGGCAAGGTCCTATTTTCTCGGATAGAGCACACCACTTTTGTATTGCTGCTTGACTTTTGAGAGCAAGAGTTTGAGACAAAAAGGATATTCTGAGCCCATGATTTTCAAGAGCTGTTTACAATTCCTTGCAGGTTCAGGTGGCAGCCTTGGGGTGTCTCAGAGGTATACTACCAGGAAAAGGTTCGCCTCACTTCCGGATGTTGTGAAGTTTTTGAAGGGGGGAGCATCTGTGGCCAACATGGTGCATAGATTGGGTCCGACATGGAGTTAAATTTGATCTTGCAGGTGCTTTGTGGGCCCCTATTTTGAGCCATTGAGGAAGGCATCTTTAAAGGACCTCATGCTGAAGGTGGTATTTTTGGTGGCAGTGTTTTCATTCAGAAGGATCTCAGAGCTGCAGGCTTTGTCCTGTAGGGAACCATTTTTGAAGATTTCAGATGTGGGGGTGTCTTTGCGCATGGGAACTTCATTCCTATCTAAGGTGGTATCTTTGTTTCACCTGAATCAGACTGAAGTTCCTGCCTTCCCAAATTGATCTGCTGAGTTACCAGAGGCAAAAGTCACAAACAGTTTTCGACAGTTTGATCATTTGTTTGTATTGTTTGGAGGTGCCAGAAATGGATGCAAGGTCTCCAAGGGCACGATAGTGAGTTGGCTGAAGGAAGCTATTGTTTCGACCTACATTTGTAAGGGGAGAAGAATTCCAGAGGGGTTGCGTGTGCACTCTATTAGAGCGCAGGCAGCGTCGTGGGCCGAGTGTCAATTAGTGTTGCTTCACACTTTATCTTACCATTAATATTTAGATATTCAGGCTCCAGGAGAGCCAACCTTTGGCGAAAGTATGTTTAGAGGGGGTCTTTCATGGGCCCACTCAGTGAAGGGGGTGCTTTGGTACATACCACTTGTCTGGACTGATCTGGGGTATAAACAGGAAAGGAAAATTGGTTGTTCTGCTAATTTTCATTCCTGAAGTACCGCAGATCAATCCAGAGACCCAGCCCCTTAATGTTCTCAAGACCGTTACGGCAAGTCCATGTTCTGGCATGCTTACTGAAAAGACCTGTCAGAATGTATATATGCAGAATCTAAAGAAGTTTGCCAGGTTGTGGTTAGCCCCTTGGGTTGATTTGTGGTTTTTCAGTTTGGGGGGGCTCCAATTTTTGGGTTTGGCTTTCGCCCTCATTTAGGCGGTTGTTGAGGAGTTGTTACTCTATAGTTAGCTTGGGTACAATCAATACTGAGGGACTGCAGTGGCACTCTTGGTTATGTAGCAGTGCCTCAAAGTTTTTCGTTCTCTGCCTTCATCTGCTGATGGGAATGCAAAACCCACTTGACTGGACTGATCTGTCGTACTTCAGGAATGAAAATTAGCAGGTAAGAACCAATTTTTCTCTGGTAAAGGCTTCCTTAGCCAGTTTCATGAACCAAGTCAGTCTTTTTTTTTTTTTTTAATGCATTAAGACCTTTCATTATTCCTAATTTTAATTGCAAAGGGTTTGAGGAATATGGCAAAGAGTAGTGGTGGTGATAGAGGGCATTCTTGCCTAGTACCCCAACCCACTACAAAATCATTAGAATACCCCCCATTGACTCTCACACAGTCTACAGGGCAGTCATATAGTTTGTCTATCCAGGTTCGAAAACCTGCTCCAAAACCCATGCCCTCCAAAACTCGAAAAAGATAGTGCCAATGCACAAGGTCAAAGGCCTTTTCCGTGTCTATAGAGAGAAATCGGGTCTGGCTGTGTTCATTATGTACCCACCACATTATGTCCACAAGCCTTCAGACATTATCGCCAGTCATCCGGCCAGGGATAAATCCTACTTGGTCTTGATGTATTAGCTTAGCTATGTGGGCATTAAGCCGGGCAGCTAGTATTTTAGCTAATATTTTGAGATCCACATTAATTAGTGATATGGGCTTATTGGACCCGCATAGTGTGGGGCCTCTTCCGGGTTTGGCAATTACCGTGATGCCCGCCAAATTGGACTTTGGCATTAAGGATCCCCCCCGTCCTTAGAAAATTGTACATTTTCTGCAAGGGCACCACTATATAGGGGGCAAGCTGTTTATAAAAGTGTGTTGTCAGCCCGTATGGGCCTGGGGCCTTGCCTAGACATAAGTCCTTAACAGCCAACAATATCTCAGGCGTAGTAATTTCCCTGCCCAGTTCGTCTTGGATTTCCTATGATAGTGAGGGAGGAGTAATATCCTTAAGAAAGTCTGAAATAGCATCAGGGGAAATATTGGTATCCGAGCTATAAAGATTCTCATAGAATTTCAGAAATCTGCTTCTTATTTCGGCTGGGTTAAACAGCATGTCTTCTTTCTCGTCTTTTATTTTAAGCACTAAATTTTGGGACATTATTTGCTTCAGCTTTCGTGCCAAAAGTTTCCCTGCCTTATTACCTGATTCAAAGTGTTCCTGTCTCCCCAGATTCAATGAGTGAGCTAAATTAGACACTTCTTCCCGTTTCAGTTCCTCCCTAGCCTTAGTCAACTGGGTCAGGATACAGGGAGTCCCTTTCAATGCATGCTGGTGGTAAAGGGACTGTATGGAGCGCCTTAGCTCTTCGCACTTCCTTGTCTTACATTTCTTTAATATAGGCTACTCTGGAAATAAACACCCCACGTACATAGGCATGAAACTATCCCATACTACTGTGGGATGAAGTTCTCCAGTGTCATTTAAGGAAAAAAAAGATTGGGTATCTTTTTGAAGTTAGGGACTAGTAACAAAGAGTCATTGAGGCATCAAAATTTAAGCTCTGGATCAGAATTTGCAAACATTGTATCAAACCACACAGGGGCATGGTTGGACCACATAATTGCTTCTACCCCTACTTCGCGCACTTTAGTACAAAATCTCTTATCTATCAAAACATAATCAATCCTTGAATATTTATTGTGTACGGGTGAGTTGAATGTATATGAGTGTGAGGATGGGAAAAAGGATCTCCAAATATCAATCAAATTCCAATCTTCCATAAAAATGAAACTGAGCCCTATGAGACGGGGGCAGGGCAGATACTCCAGAAGGGTAACTAGAGCAGGTACTCGTACTATATTAAAGTCCCCCCTAATTATCAAGTTTTCCATAGTAGTAGAAGATAGCACTCCAAGAAGGTCCAGGAGGAAGCTTCCTTTACCCTGGTTAAAGGCATGCAGATTGACTAAGGTGTACGGGACTCCATTAACTAGTATTTGTAGAATTAAGTACCTTTCCTTTGGGTCTTTGGTTATGCCTTTAAGGTCAAATATGAAGTTCTGGGAAAATAAAATACAAACTCCAGAATATTTAGATCCTTTATCAGAAGGGGTAAAGTAGGCACGGAGAAAATGGGGATGCTTCAAAAGATGTTCATCGCGTGCCTTAAGATGGGTCTCTTGTACTAGGGCTACATCCACCTTGTTGCGTTCCAGTTCCTTATATAAAAGGGAAATTAAGCCCTTTCGCGTTTATAGAGAATACTTGAAAGGTGGCCATTTTAAAGACTGGGTAGTATCCTCATGCTCAATTTCAATATTAGCACACTCAAGCTATCCTCAATTCCCTCGTCCCTCCCCTGAGAACAGATGTTACACACTGCACCACCATAAATCATTGCCATATCAAACATATGAGATGAAGCCAACTTGTGTTTATCTTTGAACAGACATTGAGAGCTAAACCCCACCCACCCAACCTCCCCCCCTCCCCTCCCTTTCTCCCTGATTCCCCACGGGTCTGCTTAAACCTCCATGCAGATCATACCCATTCATCTCTTGGGAGGAAGCACGGCCACACCCAAAGACAGTGTCCGCAACCCACCCGGCAAATCAGTACAACGCGAATTATGTGGTAGAAATGCTTACACAGTGTTACCAGCCTAACCAGATCTATTTATACAAGATTCTATAATTCAACAATGAGCATGATAAGGTTAATGAAACCCATTTTTCAAAATGTACCATATTTAGCTTTGCTCCATTAAGTTTCACACAATGGGATATGGTACAAAGCGTGAAAAAATAACCACCTTGTTCGAATAAATCTTTTTTCCCTGTACGTACCCGGATCAGTCCAGACTGTGGGTTGAGCCTCCTTTCCAGCAGGTGGAGACAGACTAAAACTTGAAGGATGCCCTATATCAGGACAGAGCCTATCCTCTAACCCTTCAGTATTCGTCTGTCTCCAGCAGGTGCAGCAGCTCACCCTTTGTTCTCTGCTCTAGGCTGGTCAGCCTTTTCCTTCTTCTTTTCCTTACGGATCAAGCAAGTACTTATTCCTTAGGGATTTTGTGATTTGTTCTTCCTGTTTTAATAACATTGGCAGGTTAGTTAGAAAGTCTGCAGAACTTTTCTTCAGGAGACTGCTCCGTCTTCTGGCTCTTGCCGGGCTCAGGGGGGCTTTGCCCCTTTTGCGCTGCATAGCCTGAGTCCGTGTACATTTCCAGGTGTGGGGACCGAGGCTCTCGGGTTCTTGTTCCCCCCTCTGGCTGCCGAGAGGGTTTTTGAACCCGCTGCTGTGCAACTTATTGAAGTTTTAAACTTCAATAAGTTGCAGGTACTCACCTACCTCTAACTTATTGGCAGCAGTTGACCAGCATTTTTTCATTTTTCTGGTCATAGCAGGCCTTGAACCGGCAGCCAGACAGGCAGGAGGCAGCAGGTTTCCCTCCTGCTCTCTCCGGCCCTGCAGGCTGTCAATCATGTTTCTCTCTGCAGCCTTTTTTCTCCTCAGAGCGGCTCTATTTTTGCCGCGGGCAGGCAGCCTGCCTCTTTTCTGCCAGCCCCCATCAAATTTTTGCCGTGGGGGTTCCTTCTCTGCCTCCCTGCCGGGTGGGGAAGGTCCCTCGGCAGGGAAGGCAAATTTAGCCCGGGGATCTTCTCCCCAGAGCTTGGCCAGGCCGTTCTCGGGTCAGACAGCCCGGGAACAGTGGCCATTTTGGATTTTTTATCGGCGCCGTTTTCGGAGCTCCCTGGGGCTGGGGGGCTGATTTTTTTGCAGCTTTGATTTGAGCCCCCCCAGGGAGGTTTTTTTGTCACACCCCCCCACCCGGGATTTTTGGGGTCGTTTTTTCTGTGTTTTTTCCTCCTCCTGCATAAATTCCCTTTAGTGAGCATGCAGTAGGAGGTGGAAGGTCGTCCATCCGTCCCCCCCCCCCCCCCCGGGGACAAATCAATTAAAAAAATTTAATTAAAAAAAAATTAATTAAATCAGTAAACTAAAATTTTCCCACTTCGTGCCATTGCTAGTTCGGCCGGCTGCTGAGCCCCCGGGGTCCCTTGGGGCGCGGGTGGTCCCGGAGGTGCCCCCTCCCTGTTCCCCGATGGATCCTGGTACTCCCGGATCCTATAGCCAACCCGGGTGCATTAGCTAATCTTCCTGGTGCCGCCTCTTCTCCACACGGATGTGGCCCCGGTCCTGGCAGGATCCTGGTTTTGTCAGGCACCTTCTCCTTCCTTTCCCGCCCAAACAGTTGTGCCTGCGGTTTCGCAGGCTCCCCGGTCGGGCCATGCCCTGAACGAGCTCCCCTCTAGGTGGCATGCTTTGTTTAAAAAAAAAAAAAAAAAAAAAAAAAAAACCCATAATCACTCCGTGGACTCCTTCTGCGGTCGCGTTTCAGGAGGGTTTTTCCGGTTTTCAAGCAGCCCCGGTCTGCCTGCTGACCATGGTTCGCGAGGCTCTTTGAAGCGCACTCTGATGTTTTAGCACCGTGGATGTGTTCCACTATTTGCTGCAGTTCCTGCTGTGCGCAGGTCTCTCATGGGGTCAACGGCATGATTCCTCTGCGCCCGGGACCTCCCGTGGCCAGGTGCTGAGCATTCGACCCTTCGCTGCCTCTAGCCGGAGGCGATTGCCTCAGAGATGTCCGCCACACGGCTCCTGTAGCCGCGCCACTGGTCGGCCGCTCCGGCCTCCTCCGCACGGTGGGGTACGTTGCCATTCAGAGGTAAGCTGTTCCTTGTCCAGGACCTTGAGAGACTTTGGATTCTTTAGGGGACGGTAGGGGCCATCAGCTGCCGGTGGCCCGTCTGCAACCATCCTGGTCCTTTATATCCTCTAGTCCATGCTTCGGGGCCAGAATTGGTAATACCCCACGTGGGCACGGTTCTCCTCTGGGGGGTGTCTTTCGTGATCACAGTTTTTTGTCGCAGCATTCTGTTGGGTGCCTTCTCTTGCGTGAGGTTAGCCCACGCTCTCAATCCTTACGCCTGCACATACTCCGGAGTATCTTTGCCTCTTCCTCTTCTCCGTGGACTGGGTCGGGCTCCGGTCAGACCAGGGGGTCCTTGTCGTTCTCAGACACGGGCACGTCTTCGCCTTCCTCGTGTTTGGCGGGATCTTTTTTCTGTTTCCCCTGGTGGTCGGTCCCTGCGACATACGGTGCAGCTACCCCCGCCAAGCTCCTGTGTCTGGGCGCGGAGGCCCTGGCCCCAGCCAGCGTACTTGCTGCAGGCCACTATCCTATTTACTTCGTTCACTCTTAGACCTCACAAGAGTCCCCGGGCTCTCAGTTCCCGCTTCTCCGCAAGCACAGCCTGTGAACATACTCGTGCCGTCCTCCCCCCAGGGCATCCCTCGGCCCACTTGTTTCTCTCAGTGGCATATTCCATTTTCCGTTTCATCATGGCTGCCATAGTCTCTTCGTGTTCGCGTCCTCCGCCGGGTCTCCGAGTTCTGAACGCTTCCCTTTGATCTCGCGACGGAACCCTGCATCTTCACCAATGTGTAGGTGTTGATGGCCGCAGCTCTCCGCCGGGCAGGACTCCTCGTCTACTCTTATCTAGGCCTCTGGCACGTCAGGGCCAAGGTGGAGGTTCTTTGTCGGCGGTCGGTGTATCGCGGGCTAGCTTTCTTTGCGTCCCTGGGGTGGATACTGTATTTCTCGTAGAACAATCTTCCACCCTTCCCGGAGTTAGAGTACCTGAGACTCCGCTTCGTCACCTGGGTAGGCAAGGTCTTCTTGCCTTGTGTGCGGGCCCTCAAGTTGTTTGGCCGGTCTCAGAGTCTGCCCTTGCTCCCTCCTTTGACGGCTTGTGTCTGCCTGTAGGTCTCGGGCTCCTCGGCTCCTACCCTCGCCCTTGTCCCTTGGGCCCTTGCTACAATATGACTGTTCTATATACCTTTGCTGTCCCGTTGGCAGCCACTGGCAGAACAGTCTCACACAGTTCTCCCGTTCTTGGGCTCTACCGTCGCCATCTCGCAGGGGTGGATTCCCCTTGCTTTTTCTTTTGCTACTGGGCCTACCTCTCCAAGTTCCCCAGTGGACGATAGTGCCCACGGATGCTAGTCTTTCAGGCTGAGGAGTGGTCGGCCTCTCCTAGTATGCCCAGGGGACCTGGCCAGCATCTCTGTCTCGCTGGCACATTACGGAGTCTTGGGCAATGTTCCTGGCTCTTCTGGAGTTTCTTCCTCTCATACGCGGCAAGACGCTATGGGTCTTGCCCGACAACTCCACCATCGTGGCTTGCTTCCATCGCCCAGGGGTGCTCGCAGTCCGTGGGTGGCCCTGGACACCAGCCTTCTCTTCACCTGGGCAAAGCGACACCTACAGTGCCCGGCGGCCTCCCACTCCGCGGGCTAGGGGGAATGTTCAGGTTGCTTTCTCAGTCAGTCGCTGGATCCCCGGGAGGGGGGACTCTTGGCTCAACCATGGTTTCCTCATCGACAGGTGGTCCCCCCCCCCCCCCCCCCCCCCACCTGGGCCTCATGGCGGCTTTTCTCAATACCATGGTAGATTGGTTCTTCCGCTGGAGGGACCACAGCTCAGCGGGTGTAATTGCCTTGGCTCTCCCTCGGCCGGCGGAACATCTTTTCTACCCCCCCCGTGGTCTCTGGTCGGGAAAGTTCGTAGACAGATAGTTCTCCACCGGTGTTCCATGGTCCTAGTAGCACCCGAGGGGCCGTTTCAGGCCTTGGCTCACAGTTTTTCTCAACTTAGCGACGGTCGGACCCCTGCGGCCACGCCATCTTCCTCGGCTCCTTAGTCAGGGCCCTGTATTTTTTTCGACCAGGCCGTTCATGCTTGTCTAGCGCCCTGCCTTCTTTGAACGGCGATATCTTCGGTGTGAGGGTTTTTCGGAGTAGGCCATCTTTGCCTTCCTTCGGGCCCGGAAACGGTCGACTCCCTGGCGTGTATGCGCATCTGGAACGTGCTTGGGTTTGTTTGTGCGAAGTCAGGTTTTTCGGCGTACTCCGCACCAATCTCCTTAGTCTTTTCTTCTCTGAGGCAGTCTCTCTGAGGATCCTTCCTTCGTTCTTGGCGCGTACCAGTCTACCCCCTCGGCTCTCCTGGGTCGAGTGGCAGGTCATCCCTGAGCGGCCACCCGTGTGCAACTTGGACTTTCAGGGGCGTCAGGCATCTACATCCACCTTCTCGCCCACTTGTCCGTCGTAAACTTTTCACTCGGCGGTTTGGACCCCTCTGTACGGCTCTGTTCGACCCTCTCTGTCGCGTCACCCTGCAGGCCCTTATGCTTAAGACTGTCTTCTGGTCTTCTCTCCTCTGCTCGTCGGATCCAAGCGCTGTCCTGGCGGGATCCTTTCTTTGCGAATTTCCGATTTCAGGGTAGCCCTCGTACAGGTTCTTCCTTTTTTCGTGGAGTTTCGTCTAATTTCTTTGTCCTTCGGTCAGCGGAGCTCCCCGCCTTCTCTCCTGCGTCTGGGGACGGTCTCCATTCTTTGATGCCATACGGGTCTTCGTTACCTTGCTTCCATACGAGTTCTCTTGCTCTTTTTCCTGGTCCCCAATGGCTTCGTGCATCTGTCCATCTTCCTGTTCCCTGGAGTGGGTCCAATCGGGTAAGCCGGCTTCTGAGTCCCCTATAGCGTGCTAGTTGCAGGAAGTGATCTCTCGGTTGTTGTTTGTCATGGCCTGGCGGTTCCCCGAGGGTCTTCCGACTCATTCTTTTGTTCTCTCCGTGAACGATTTGCACTGTTCATACTTGGGCGTCCTTATCTCTTTTTGCTCGACACTATCGCCTAGCTGTGTAAGCTCTGCTTCGGTTCTTTGGGCTACCAGTGCTTCGAGTGGGACTGTCTTGATCTCACCCGTTTTAGAGAAGCTTTGGTACATCCCACAGTCTGGACTGATCCGGGTACGTACAGGGAAAAGAAAATTAGTTCTTACCTGTTAATTTTCGTTCCTGTAGTACCACGGATCAGTCCAGACGCCCTTCCTTGTTTGTCTTTTTCTGTCCTCGAAGCTGGTTTTGTTTCTTGCAGTTCTACAGACTCTATCTCATTTTTGTACAAAAATACTGAGCAAAAACACCGGAAGCCTTGGTTGTTCTCATGCCAAGAATATGCAAGTGCGGGTAGTTAGGCCATGTTCCTTACATTTTTCTACAGTTGCTCCATTTAAGCTTTATGGTTACTTGCTTGATCCTACTTTGATCCTACTTTGGTCTTCTTGTTTTCTGCTTTGACATACGGTATACTGAAGGGTTAGAGGATAGGCTCTGTCCTGATATAGGGCATCCTTCAAGTTTTAGTCTGTCTCCACCTGCTGGAAAGGAGGCTCAACCCACAGTTTGGACTGATCCGTGGTACTACAGGAACAAAAATTAACAGGTAAGAACTAATTTTCCTTTGCTCAAATCAGCAATTCTGCAGGGCATGCCTGGTCAGGAAGGATTGCTGGCATTTTGTCTCCAAAGGCAACTATTTCTTTGCTGACTCGCTGCCATGTCTGAAGCATGTTTCTAAGAAGTCGACTTTTATCCAATGGTGCAGGTTGCGTAGCACGGGCAAAGCCTCGTGGTTTTAAGATGGCAATCGCTTCAGCGGTCGTGCAGATTTTAGAAGTCCCATCACAGGTAAATAAGAGGCTGAAAGGGTGCAGCCAGCGATATTTTATATTTTCCTTAAGGACATATGCAGTGATTTCCTTGAGTTCTAGGCGCCTCTGCAGGGTCGCTCAGGAGAGGTCTGCGTATATGGAAATTTCTTGATTTTTCCCAGGCCCATATTTGTTGCAGTCACGATTTTTTCTTTTATGACGTAGTCATGAAAACAAATTACTACATCTCTCGGGCAGTTGTTAATTATCAGACCAAGTGCTCGATGTGCTCTTTCAATTTTAATTTCAGGTATATTTCGCTGCCTCAGTGTTGCAGGCGACGAGAATGAAATGACAAAACCTCTCAGCACAATCGGCATTCTCCGCCATTTCCTGGATACCTCGGAATCGCAAGTTATTTCGGCGAGACCTGTTTTCCAGGTCTGCAAGTTTTTCTTTTAGGGAGGCATTATCTTACAAAGTGGCACATATTTCTTGCAGATTCTTGTACTTCTCTTTTTGGCAGTCCAGCCTCGTGTCAAGCTCATCTACACGGTGGCCTAAGGAGGAGATTTCCTCTTTAATTTCTGCCATACTTTGCAGCAGCTCTTGTTTGTTATTTTTAATGTCTCTTCATAGTTCGCAGAACCAGTCTCTAAACTCCTCTCTAGTTGGTAGCTCTGTGGCAACTGAAGGTGTTGTCTCTGTAGGGTCTAGGCCTGATTCGGCCTCTCCAGGCCTATCCTCAACGCCATCCTCTTCATCCGGTGTCTCATTTTTTCAGTAGGAGAAGTGGCAAAAGTCAACTGATTTTCTCTTTGCAGCCATGGTTTCGTCTTATACTGCCCAGGTAGCCAAAAAGAGAGTGTATAATTAAAGTTTGGAAGCTTTGATGCTGTAGATTCACCGGGAGGTTGAGAAGCTTCACAATTAGGCTGCTGCCACCATCGGTGACGTCACTTCCTCCCATATTAAGACCTTTCAAGGTGAATGCTAATCAAAAAATTATTATAAGCACCCTAAAATCTTTCTAAAAGTATTACACAAAAATTAAAACAATCATGTTGAATCTTATTCCAAGACCATGGTTAAGAGAGAGCTCCTGCAAAAAGAATATTCAAATAATTGCTCTCAAAAATTCCATTAACTACAGTTATATCTGCTTAAAGTCCTATTATAATTTTAAATTGATAGAATTATGCTATCAAATACCAGGCCCTAAAAACAGGAACAACTGCTGTTTAACTCATATCTGTTTGCTTGTCTCCTTTATTGGTTTTCATACAAACTGGTGTTGTGAGCTGTTTGATCCTTTTCTTTGTCATGATATTACAGAAGCCCCCTGTATGTACCCAGATCAATCCAGACTCCTAGGTTTTACCTCCCTGCCAGCAGGTGGAGACAGAGAAGGTTTCATTGACACTATACATAATCCAGTGTGCCACCTGCAGTCCCTCAGTATTTCTCTGTCTCCAGTAGGTGGTAGATAGTGTAAAACCTACAGTCTGGAAAGAGAGAAAAAATAAGATTAAAAGACAGAATTTCTGGGTCCCTCCAGGGGGTTGTGCGGTCCTGGTGGGGCCATCCCCCCTGGTTTGAGGTGGACGAGCAGGGGGTTGGTGACCCTTCTGATAGCTCGGTCCAGAGGTCCATGGGGTGGACATCTGTTGGTCCAGTGGTTTGGCTCTTTTCTGATCTGCCTTGCGGCCTGCACTCCTGGAACCTGAATCTCTGCACCAGAAGAAAGTATTGGTTTCTCTGTATCTTTATTTGTTCTCAGAGTAAAAAAAAAAAAAAAAAAGAGAACAAGGAACTAGTTAGAGGAATCTGTACAGCATCATGTTTCTGGGGGGGAAGCTACCTTGGCAGCTCGGGGAGCTCAGCGATGAGGTTTTTCAGCAGCTTTTTTGCCTGTGGAGGAGACCAGGTGTTAGCTCCATGGCGCTGAGGGACTGTTCCCCTGCTTGCCCTTGAGGTATAAGATACAAGAAGAAGATATAAGAACATGCCATACTGGGTCAGACCAAGGGTCCATCAAGCCCAGCATCCTGTTTCCAACAATGGCCAATCCAGGCCATAAGAACCTGGCAAGTACCCAAAAACTAAGTCTATTCCGTGCTACTGTTGCTAGTAATAGCAGTGGCTATTTTCTAAATCAACTTAATTAATAGCAGGTAATGGACTTCTCCATGAACTTATCCAATCCTTTTTTAAACACAGCTACACTAACTGCACTAACCACATCCTCTGGCAACAAATTCCAGAGTTTAATTGTGTGTTGAGTGAAAAAGAACTTTCTCCGATTAGTTTTAAATGTGCCACATGCTAACTTCATGGAGTGCCCCCTAGTCTTTCTTTTATCCGAAAGAGTAAATAACTGATTTACATTATCTCATTCTAGATCTAGACCTCTCATGATTTTAAACACCTCTATCAAAAAAAACCCCTCAGCCGTCTCTTCTCCAAGCTGAAAAGTCCTAACCTCTTTAGTCTTTCCTCATTTTGGTCTGTACCTTCTCCATCGCAACTATATCTTTTTTGAGATGCGGCGACCAGAATTGTACACAGTATTCAAGGTGTGCGGTCTTACCATGGAGATACAGAGGCATTATGACATTGTTTTATTCACCATTCCCTTTCTAATAATTCCCAACATTGTTTGCTTTTTTGACTGCCCCAGCACACTGAACTGATGATTTCAATGTGTTATCCACTATGACGCCTAGATCTTTCTTGAGTGGTAGCTCCTAATATGGAACCTAACATTGTGTAACTATAGCATGGGTTATTTTTCCCTATATGCATCACCTTGCACTTATCTGCACTTTCATCTGCCATTTGGATGCCCAATTTTCCAGTCTGATAAGGTCTTCCTGCAATTTATCACAATCTGCTTGTGATACTGGTGCTGGTGGTGCCGTAGGTGTGGGGAGGAACAGCATATGCGTAAGGCAAAAGCAGAATGGCGTTCGGGGATCTGCATCGATCATGGCTGCACCAGTAGAACGAGACTTGTAGGTGATGTCTTGTGCTGAGGCTTTCCCAACAGCGCGGAAACTGCAGCCATATTCAATTCCCTAGTAGCATCGGCGGGAGAGACAGGGGAATCCCCTCCTCAGCTCATCTCCAGCAGTTCCCTGTCCTGCAGATGTGCAGAGAGGCACTTGCACTGAGTCGTCGTCTCTGGTTCTGGTAGAGGTCTTCTGTTGGTTTTAATTTGCTTATGCGCAAAGCATGTTTAGTGGGATGCTGGCTCTTGGCCCCAGTCTCCATGGATTCTTGGCCAGTCAAGAGGCCTAAGCTGTTGAAGCTCTTCAGGCCAATGATTTTCGGAGCCGGATGTTAAATGGATCCAGGCCTAAACGCGCTGAAGGTGCAGGCAGGCTTTGCTTAGCTGTATGGTTGTCCACGGCAGCGGTTCTTTTCCCACGTGCGTAGGCATGTGCTGTATCTTGACATGTGGCGGTTGCATGCCCAGGGACCTCTGTGTATAAGGCCACAGCCTAGATTTAAGCACGTACTTCTCCTATTTGCCGTGGATACTTGGTACGCATAAGATTGCAATCTAAACTTGAGCATATATTTGCACAGGTACTTGTTAACATATGACCGCAACTTAGTCTTGAGCATGTATTTGCGCACATCATGGAGGGTTGTGCGTATATGCCCGGGTGGAATTGGTGTGTGTACAGGTGGCCACCTAGAGTCGAAGTTCAAGAGAGCTAGGTGCCGGGCACGAACAGGTAGGTCCAAGCGCCTTCATATCTGTGAGGCTTGCCGTCTGATAGCAATTCAGTCCTCACTTTCTCGCCGTTTGTGTCAGCACTGTTTGGAAGCTCAAAGCAATTTGACTGCTACAGATTTTGCCCTTGGTGGGACATCACCTCGGCTTATGGTGTCTCTGGAGGGGAGTGGAATGGGATGCGAGGCAATGGTCAGTTCCCCTCCCCCCTTGTTCCCGAGGGCAGAAACCTCCCCAAGAAAGGTTGGAGAGAGCAAGTTTGGGCCTATGGGCTCAGTTGGCACTGGAAAATATATCCATCCTCCTTCTGAGTGATATGTTTCCAGGGCCTGCAGACCTTTCTGCAGGGGCGTCCAGCGAAGGCGATGCAACCTACTATGTAGGGATCACGTGCTCGGGCCTCCTATTTGTCAGTCATGGCAAGCAAATGCACAGGGAGGCTGTCCCTGGTAATGTTAAGGAGGGTGTGGATCATGAGACATTGGAGGATTCTGATGGGGAATCTGCTTTCTCACCTCTAGAAGAGGGAGAAATTGCATATGATTGAGAGCCGCTTTGGACTTTGGTTAGATTTTTTTCTTTTTTCACAGAGATATCTTGCTGAATTTGATGGCTCAGACCCTGAACACGCTCAGCGTAGCCCGAGTGTTGGCTCAGACCCTAAACACACTTAGTGTGGTCGGAGGTCAATTTTAAGTTAAACGTCCTGTTTCTTTTCCCCCCATATCCAATTCAAGAGATATTGGATTTAAAGAAGGTAAACTCTGAGGGTCAACATAGCGGCAGTATGCAAGGGAGATTTCTTGGCATCTCTCACCTTTTTAGAGGCATATCTGCATATAGCCCTCAGGCCAGAGCATCAAGATTCCGGAGAATTCATGGTTCTAAGATAACATTTTCGGTTTCAAGCCCTTCCCTTTGGCTGGCGATGGCTCCATGTACCTTCATCAAGGTGATGGTGGTAGGGGTGACCGCATTGCGAAAGGAGGGTGTATTGGTGTATCCGTATCTGGATAACTGGCTCATTCATGCAAAATCAGATGACCTTTGACAATCAGTACAAAAGGTACCGATGCGCTTAACGTCTCTAGGATGGGTGGTGAACCTAGCAACAAGCCATTTAGTCATCTTACAACTCTGGATTATTTGGGAGCTCAGTTTGACACACTGACAAAGAGTGTATATCACGAGAGAGATTGCTGAAATTGCAGAGTCAGATTAGATTTCTGCTAGAGCTTTTGGTGCACAGGGACTAGGACTATTTACAGATCCTGGGTTTCTGTGGCATCAACATTGGAATTAATGCATTGGGCATTCACACATATGTGGTCTCTGCGGGGGGGCTCTTCTCTCCCACTGGAATCCGTTATTGGTAGAGTTTCATCTTCCTCTTCCATTTGAGAAGGAAGCCAGGGACAATCTTTTGTGGTGGCTTACTTACACCAATCTCGAGCAAGGTATGGAATTGGAGATTCCGAATTGGGTAATAGTCACCACCGTTGCAAGCGTTTCTGGATAGAAGGCAGTCGTCGCCGGGCCAGTGGTCGAAACAGGAGGCCTCATGGCCTATCAATCAGTTTGAGACAAGAGCAGTACACTTTGCTTTGCTTGCCTGTCTGCCAAGGTTACACGGCCATCCAGTATAGATCCTATCTGACAATCAGGCAGTGGCTCGAGAGGCCCGGAAGTTGATACTCTGAGCAGAGCAGCACTTGAAGTGGCTGGCTGATTCTCTCATTGCCAGAGTGAGCAATATTCAGGCAGATTTTATCAGTCGGATAAAGTTAGACCCCAGGGAATGGGAGCTGTCAGAGAACACCAAAGCGTTCACGGTTTTACAGCCACTGGTACAAAGGAATCGGAACTCTGGAGCTGCCATGGATTTTGAAGGCTTCTTCTTTGTCTTCCCTCCCGTGGCCTCTAGTGGACAAGGGATTACGGCAGATAGAAATCTAACTGAAGTGTACATCTCCTAAGGGATTGTTTTGCACTAATTTACTTTAGAAGCACATTATAAATTAGAAGGAAAGAGCTCAGTAACCCACATTCCACTGGAAACACTGAGAGGAGAGGATCACCTTGCTGGTGGCTGAAAGGAATCAGTAAGTTTTTGCTTGGGACATTGACATTGACTTTTTTTAAAGTATTGGGGCAAAGTTAACTATTTGGGAATATTATTTAGTGTGTTTGTGTGTTTGTGCCTTTAATAGTCAGGCAGTGAATAAACAAGTTAGACTGTTTGCATTTTTAAATACTCAGTCAATAAGGTAGCAGTAGGTAGTGTGTTTATTTTTTAAAAGTCTGCCTGACTATTAAAGTGTCCTCCAGACTTTTAAAGAGCTAAGTGTTTTATTTAATAATAACTGAGTGCATTGTATTGAAAAACAAAAAAAAAACCCACAAAAAAGTAGCCAGAAGCTAGAAATAAGCTAGGAGCAGTATATACCAAAGTAAAAAAGTTGAATAGTTCAGCTCAGTTACTCACCTTGGAAAGGTGTTGAGGTAGTGTGATTAGGTTTGAATAGGGAACAACATTTGTTAATCAAGGGAGCTGTGAGTCACTCAGGCTGACTAACTAAAGTTAGACTGTTTGTAATTCACAACCCTCCCACCCACCCCAAGCTCATCCCTTAATTTATAGGCAGGTGCCACTTGCACAAAAAAAAAAAACAAAAACCCATCAACAAAAACTTTATTGAGAATTCGATCAGACCCCAGTAGGCCACTACCAGACATATAGTGAATTCACTAATACATTTAAAGGAACTTAGACACATTCCTACTCCCATAGCAACCTAAAACTTAACTAGGAACTGATCAAAATTGAGATGAAGGCAGCAGTCCAGCAGCAAGAGGGGGGCTTCCCAGTCTTTTGCATCGAGTGTCACATGTATGATTTTTTACCCACCGGTGAGAAGTTGTACATGTGCATGCGATGCAAAGAGCTCCTGGCTCTCAGAGAACGAGTACGATCTCTGGAGGCTAGAGTGGCAGACTTGGAGGAGCTGAGGGAGACAGAGAGGTATATAGATGAGACCTTCAGGGACATAGTAGTCCAGTCCCAACTTCAGACTGGCAGCCCTGGTGCTGCCTTGAAGGAAGAAGGTCTCATAATGGGAGAGCACCAACCAGGTGTAGCAGGAAAGGATCCTGTAGCAAGGACCTGCTCTCTAGGTGATGCATTGTCCTTTCGCACTGAGGATATCTCCCCAAGGCCTACTGCCCAGGAGGGAAGGGTTAGGTCGGCCGTCATAGTTGGTGATTCGATTATTAGGAATGTAGATAGCTGGGTGGCGGGTGGGCGTGAGGATCGCCTGGTAACATGCCTACCTGGTGCGAAGGTGGCGGACCTCACGCCGTCACCTAGATAGGATTTTAGACAGTGCTGGGAAGGAGCCGGCTGTCGTGGTACACGTGGGCACCAACGACATAGGAAAATGTGGGAGGGAGGTTCTGGAAGCCAAATTTAGGCTCTTAGGTAGAAAGATTAAATCCAGAACCTCCAGGGTAGCATTCTCTGAAATGCTCCCTGTTCCACGCGCAGGTCACCAGAAGCAGGCAGAGCTCCGGAGTCTCAATGCGTGGATGAGACGATGGTGCAAGGAAGAGGGATTCAGTTTTGTTAGGAACTGGGGAACCTTTTGGGGAAGGGGGAGTCTCTTCCGAAGGGATGGGCTCCACCTTAACCAGGGTGGAACCAGACTGCTGGCGCTAACCTTTAAAAAGGAGATAGAGCAGCTTTTAAACTAGAACAAAGGGGAAAGCCGACAGTCGCTCAGCAGCGCATGGTTCGGAGAGATGTATCTTTAAAGGATACTAATGATGCATTAGAATTAGGGCATCCCGACAGTGAGGTTCCAATAATTAGAAAAGTAGTCCAAGTGCCTGTAACTAAAAACTCACCTGAGCTAAAAAATTCTAACTTATCCCTATCAATTAAAAAGCAGAATGAAAATACAAACAAAAAACAAACTTTGAAATGTTTGTATGCTAATGCCAGAAGTCTAAGAAGTAAGATGGGAGAATTAGAATGTATAGCAGTAAATGATGACATAGACTTAATTGGCATCTCAGAGACAAGGTGGAAAGAGGATAACCAATGGGACAGTGCTATACCGGGGTACAAATTATATCGCAATGACAGAGAGGAGCAGTCGGGAGGAGGTGTGGCGCTTTATGTCCGGGATGGCATAGAGTCCAACAGGATAAACATCCTGCATGAGACTAAATACAAAATTGAATCTTTATGGGTAGAAATCCCTTGTGTATCAGGGAAGACTACAGTGATAGGGGTATACTACCGTCCACCTGGTCAAGATGGTGAGATGGACAGTGAAATGCTAAGAGAAATTAGGGAAGCTAACCAAATTGGTAGTGCAGTAATAATGGGAGACTTCAATTACCACTAAAATAAGAACAACTTCACCTGCAAAGCGCGGCAGCGCTGCAGACGAAATTGGAAGCGCGGAGGCGCTCAACACAAGTAAGGCAAACACCGTCCTTTATTACTGTTAACACCGTCACATTCAAAATCATTTTTTTAATAATAAAAAGAAGAAAATACAACAAGAAAAACATTAAAAAGAAGAAAAAATTGATTTAATAATAAAGCGGTATTTTGAGGATTAAAAACTATAAGGGACCGATGATTAAACATGACCCGCTGTGGTTGACAGCTTGGCTTACTGCCTAAATCAACCCTGGGTGGTATGATGGTCCATCACCTTCAATAAGTTCATTGCACAGAAAATTAAAAAAAACCATAGCTAGCGACGTCTTTTGTGTATAGACTTCAGTTACCCCAATATAGACTGGGTAAATGTATCATCGGGTCACGCTAGAGAGATAACGTTCCTGGATGGAATAAATGATAGCTTTATGGAGCAATTGGTTCAGGAACCGACGAGAGAGGGAGCAATTTTAGATCTAATTCTCAGTGGAGCACAGGACTTGGTGAGAGAGGTAATGGTGGTGGGGCCGCTTGGCAATAGTGATCATAATATGATCAAATTTGATTTAATGACTGGAAAAGGAACAGTGTGCAAATCCAAGGCTCTCGTGCTAAACTTTCAAAAGGGAAACTTTGATAAAATGAGAAAAATTGTTAGAAAAAAACTGAAAGGAGCAGCTACAAAAGTAAAAAATGTCCAAGAGGCGTGGTCATTGTTAAAAAATACCATTCTAGAAGCACAGTCCAGATGTATTCCACACATTAAGAAAGGTGGAAAGAAGGCAAAACGATTACCGGCATGGTTAAAAGGGGAGGTGAAAGAAGCTATTTTAGCCAAAAGATCTTCATTCAAAAATTGGAAGAAGGATCCAACAGAAGAAAATAGGATAAAGCACAAACATTGGCAAGTTAAATGTAAGACATTGATAAGACAGGCTAAGAGAGAATTTGAAAAGAAGTTGGCTGTAGAGGCAAAAACTCACAGTAAAAACTTTTTTAAATATATCCGAAGCAGAAAGCCTGTGAGGGAGTCAGTTGGACCGTTAGATGATCGAGGGGTTAAAGGGGCACTTAGAGAAGATAAGGCCATCGCGGAAAGATTAAATTATTTCTTTGCTTCGGTGTTTACTGAAGAGGATGTTGGGGAGGTACCCGTAATGGAGAAGGTTTTCATGGGTAATGATTCAGATGTACTGAATCAAATCACGGTGAACCTAGAAGATGTGGTAGGCCTGATTGACAAACTGAAGAGTAGTAAATCACCTGGACCGGATGGTATACACCCTAGAGTTCTGAAGGAACTAAAAAATGAAATTTCAGACCTATTAGTAAAAATTTGTAACTTATCATTAAAATCATCCATTGTACCTGAAGACTGGAGGATAGCAAATGTAACCCCAATATTTAAAAAGGGCTCCAGGGGCGATCCGGGAAACTACAGACCGGTTAGCCTGACTTCAGTGCCAGGAAAAATAGTGGAAAGTGTTCTAAACATCAAAATCACAGAACATATAGAAAGACATGGTTTAATGGAACAAAGTCAGCATGGCTTTACCCAGGGCAAGTCTTGCCTCACAAATCTGCTTCACATTTTTGAAGGAGTTAATAAACATGTGGATAAAGGTGAACCGGTAGATATAGTATACTTGGATTTTCAGAAGGCGTTTGACAAAGTTCCTCATGAGAGGCTTCTAGGAAAAGTAAAAAGTCATGGGATAGGTGGCGATGTCCTTTCGTAGATTGCAAACTGGCTAAAAGACAGGAAGCAGAGAGTAGGATTAAATAGGCAATTTTCTCAGTGGAAGGGAGTGGACAGTGGAGTGCCTCAGGGATCTGTATTGGGACCCTTACTGTTCAATATATTTATAAATGATCTGGAAAGAAATACGACGAGTGAGATAATCAAATTTGCAGATGACACAAAATTGTTCAGAGTAGTTAAATCACAAGCAGATTGTGATAAATTGCAGGAAGACCTTGTGAGACTGGAAAATTGGGCATCCAAATGGCAGATGAAATTTAATGTGGATAAGTGCAAGGTGATGCATATAGGGAAAAATAACCCATGCTATAGTTACACGATGTTGAGTTCCATATTAGGTGCTACAACCCAAGAAAGAGATCTAGGTGTCATAGTGGATAACACATTGAAATCGTCGGTTCAGTGTGCTGCGACAGTCAAAAAAGCAAACAGAATGTTGGGAATTATTAGAAAAGGAATGATGAATAAAACGGAAAATGTCATAATGCCTCTGTATCGCTCCATGGTGAGACCGCACCTTGAATACTGTGTACAATTCTGGTCGCCGCATCTCAAAAAAGATATAATTGCGATGGAGAAGGTACAGAGAAGGGCTACCAAAATGATAAGGGGAATGGAACAACTCCCCTATGAGGAAAGACTAAAGAGGTTAGGACTTTTCAGCTTGGAGAAGAGACGACTGAGGGGGGATATGATAGAGGTGTTTAAAATCATGAGAGGTCTAGAACGGGTAGATGTGAATCGGTTATTTACTCTTTCGGATAGTAGAAAGACTAGGGGACACTCCATGAAGTTAGCATGGGGCACATTTAAAACTAATCGGAGAAAGTTCTTTTTTACTCAACGCACAATTAACTCTGGAATTTGTTGCCAGAGAATGTGGTTCGTGCAGTTAGTATAGCTGTGTTTAAAAAAGGATTGGATAAGTTCTTGGAGGAGAAGTCCATTACCTGCTATTAAGTTCACTTAGAGAATAGCCACTGCCATTAGCAATGGTTACATGGAATAGACTTAGTTTTTGGGTACTTGCCAGGTTCTTATGGCCTGGATTGGCCACTGTTGGAAACAGGATGCTGGGCTTGATGGACCCATGGTCTGACCCAGTATGGCATTTTCTTATGTTCTTATAGAGAAACATCTGGACAATGTGATCCTGGTAGCTCCAGAGTGGCCACATGCTTCCCAAATCTGATCACCATGACCTGAGGTTAGGACAACGGTCAACTGTTCTCCACCAGGGCTTAATATTTAGGGATCAGGCGGCTCACTTCTGTCACATCACTTTGCTTCTGAGAGGAGACGACTAAGATGGAGGGAATATTCTGAAGCAGTTATTTCCCCCTTATTGCAGGCTAGGCGACCTTCTACATCCTTGACGTATGTGCGAATTTGGAGGATCTTCGAGTCCTGGTCTGCTGTTGACTGAGTGCTGCCTCAGTCTGTTCAGGCTATGGTGTCGCATAATTTGGCTTTTCTACAGAAAGGTTCTGGACAAGGGATTGGCCTTTAACTCTCTGAGAGTCTAGGTAGCGACACTGGGTTGTCTCCGGGGTAAGGTGCAAGGGTATCCTATATCCACACATCCGGATGTTATGCGGTTCCTTCAGGGAGCTAAGAACTTGCATCCTCAGGTGCGAAAAATGTGTCCATCTTGGAATCTGAATCTAATCCTTAGTGGATTGTGTGAGGCTCAGTTTGAACCACTAAAGAGAGCTACGGTTAAGGAATCAATTCTTAAAGTGGTTTTCTTGGTGGCTATTTGTTCAGCCAGGAGAATTTCGGAGCTCCAGGCACTGTCATGTCAAGATCCCTTCCTACAGATGCTTGATTCGGGGGTATCTTTATGCATGGCACATTCTTTTCTGCCTGAGGTAGTCTTGGTGTTCCATCTTAGACAATAGAGCTTCCAGCTTTTATGGATTCAGATTCCTCTGTGCCTCGTGCAGGGGAGCTTAGGCTCTTAGATTGGAGGCATGCATTGTTAAGGTATCTAAAGGTCGCTTATGATTTCCATAGATCGCATCACCTCTTTGTAGATCATATCACCTCATTATACTGTGGGAAACAAGTCGTCTAAGGCTACAGTTGTGCGGTGGCTGAAGGAAGAGATTAAGTTGACTTACATTTCTAAAGGGCTTCCACTACTTGGGGGGGGGGGGGGGGGGGGGTTAGTGTCGCACTTGATGCATTCTCAGGCAACTTCCTGGGCTGAGTCACAACAGGTGTGTCCGCATGAAATTTGCTGGGTGGCTACTGGGACGTCGTTGCACACGTTTGCTAGGCATTATCGCTTGGATGTGGGGGATCTGTCTTCCATGTGCTTTAATGAGAGTGTTCTCACTAAAGCACATGACCCCACCCGAGTTAAAGGGAGCTTAGGTACATCCCAGGAGTCTAGACTGATCTGGGTACATACAGGGAAAGGAAAATTGGTTCTAACCTGCTAATTTTCGTTCATGTAGTACCACAGATCAGTCCAGAGACCCACCCATTTACTGGGGGATGGGGGGGGAGAAGAGTCCGCCACTCCGTACTGTTGCTTTGTATATAGTTCGAGTTGTTGGAGGATTTACAATGCTGATCTCCATTAAATTTGGGAAACAAGTTTTCCATTGTCTTTTTGGGCAACTTCACTTTCTTCTGGCTCATTGGAGGGAAGCGAGTTTTGCTTAGAAATTTAAGATTGCTGTCATTTTGGCTTGGTACAGGTCAATACTGAGGGACTGCAGGTGGCACTCTGGGTTATGTACAGTATAAGTGAAACATTCTCTGTCTCCATCTGCTGACAGGGAGGCAAAACCCAGGAGTTTGAACTGATCTGTGGTACTACAGGAACAAAAATTAGCAGGTAAGAACCAGTTTTCCTTTCATCTTTCAGTTTTGGAGGCACGACAGATTCTGTTCCAATATTGTAATTTGTAATGTGCTAAATAGCTTGAGTAGCCATCTCATCTTTTGATTAACCACAGGCCAGGAATTGTTTATTTTTAATTGCATTAAACCATATCAAGTAATTATGTATTACAGTGCTACTTTCTTGATAGGAAGTCTCAGAATCTCAACAGTGGAAATTGAATAATGCAGGACAGGTTGAAGCATGCAGGCTACCTTGGATCATTTGGCAGGGTATATCTGTCCTGAGCATATGTTTCCCCATCTCCAGATTTTATATCCCTGTCCATATATTTTCTCATACTGTTTGTTGTATAGTCTCTCAGTGGAAACAATTCTTTGTTTTTAAGGGCAAAAGTTTACACAAAATCAGATGGGAGAGTTATGATTCATCCTAAATCTGTTAATGTAGAGGAGACCGAATTCCATTATACCTGGCTTATTTATCACCTCAAGATGAAAACTACTAGTGTAAGTGGAAAACGTTTAGTTCTTATTTTGATATTTCTTTCATAAGGAATAAGTGTCTGCATCGTGTGACTTGCATATATCAGTTGTCCTGCAGATAACGTCTCTCCAGGTTATATGATGTGTTCTCAACTGCATTGATACTGATACTTTGGTGTGATTCAAATAAATTTCAAGTCATCTTGGAGAAGAAAAGCATCTAGTTGCATGAAAGTATCAGGACATTTCTTTCTCAACCTGCAGCACCAGTCCAGAACAGTTGGATTTTGTTCCTCTTCCAACAGATAGAAGCAGATCACATTTTTTCTATATCATCACTATTTACGTGTGGTGCAGGACAGTTAATGCCAGTATTCTCTGAGGACAAGCAAGATGGTAGTCCTCACACATGGGTGACGACATCAGATGGAGCCCCAATGTGGAAAACGTATGTCAAAGTTTCTAGAACTTTGACTAGGCACACAGGATCCCTCTTCAGTCTTTTTTTCCACGGAGCTGTAAGCCTCGTGGTTTGATTGAGCTGTTGCGTTCGTGCCTGTTCTCGCCCTCGCTCCACCCTCTCTACCTTAGTGGCGACTCCCTTCGGGTCTGACGGACAGATGCTGCCGCGGCTTCTCCTCCTGGAATCCTCGGGCTGGCCTGACGCGGATCCGCCATGTTCCTGATGACGTAAGGGCGCGCGCTCCAGAGTTTGTACCGGCAAAGGCACGAACCTCGGGGGCGTCCCCCCATAGTGACGTCATCCGCTTCCAACTTAAACGGTCTTTGCTTGCAACTACGAATCGAGTTAGCATTGGGAATTCTTTCTCCGCTGCTCTGCCTCCACAAATTTACCAAGGGGTACCCGCTCCACGGGGGCCCTGCTCTCTCTTCTTGATTTCAGATTGCTAAGACGGGATCTGGTACTCACTCCTCGAGGGCCTATGTCCCTGAATGCTCAGAAGACTCCTTGCTACCTGGAAGCGATCGCAGACGTGAACACTGTGAGTTCTATTACAGATAGGAACCAGTACTCGCTCCACGAGGGCCTATGTTCTTAATCTCCAAAGACTCCCTTCTGTCTAAGATGTTATCGCATGTACGGAGAGCATGAGTCGTCATTGCAGATAGGAACCGGTACTCGCTCCACGAGGGCCCATGTTCCTAAAACTCTCCAAAGACTCTCTTCTATTCCAGAAGCCATCTCATACACAGATATTGTGAGTTCTCATTCCACATTGCATATAGGAATCAGTACTCGCCTATGGCTCCTGTCCCTGTATATACTGAAGACTCTCTGTTGCATAGAAGCCCTTACAGATACCTACAACTGTGAGTGTATCGTCTACTACTGTTATGTATCCAGCATACCCTGTCTACTCACTACCTATAGTCTCTCTCTCTACAGCTCAGCACCCCAAAGACCCCAAAGATCTCTCCCCACCCGGGGAGAGCTCGGCAACGACTAACGCGGCAAAAAATCTGTAAGCACAGCTTGTTTTTTTTCTTTTCTTGAACCTGAAAGAGAGAAAACCGCGCCGAAAAACGGGAGCCCCGCCCACCGCTCCAGCTCCTCCAATAGGAGCCAGCCCTTGAGGGGTTTTAAATTGGATCCAGCCAGGCACCGCGCGCCGAGCGTCGCGCGCCGAAGGAGCGCGACAAAGGGGCCTGCCCCTTTGTGTGCCCCTTAGTGTAGCCCCGCAGGATAGCCCCATCTTGAAATTTGAAACTACTCAGCCCATTCGGTTCGCAAGACAGCCATTCTTCCCACACCTCCCCATTGCGGTGTTTCAATCTCTCACTGCAACAGGGAGCAGCTGTAACCTGGCACAAGTCTCTTGACAAACCTACTTCCGGCTCCTACACTGCAGATCATCCAGAGAAAGTATACTACAGCACTTAGCACTCAACCAGCACCGAACAACCCACAAGCGGCCAACCTCCTCCCCTAACATCAGACTCGCACGCTCACTTGTTCAGATACCAACCAGCATTCTTCAGACGGCAACAACTGCATTCGCCCAGCATTCCACCGACTGCATTCGCCCAGCATTCCTCCGACTGCATTCGCCCAGCATTCCTCCGACTGCATTCGCCCAGCATTCCTCCGACTGCATTCGCCCAGCATTCTTCCGACTGCATTCGCCCAGCATTCTTCCGACTGCATTCGCCCAGCATTCCAGCATTCCTCAGACTGCATTCGCCCAGCATTCTTCCGACTGCATTCGCCCAGCATTCCTCAGACTGCATTCGCCCAGCATTCCTCAGACTGCATTCGCTCAGCAAGCCTCAGACCTCAACCACCCCCACCTCTCACATCTAACATGGGAATCTTCACTATCCCCATCATCCACAACTACAACTTGAGAGCACCCAAGCCCCCCACTCCTCCCCATCATAACCGTCAGCAGAGACTTAGGCCTATCCTGCTGACACCGATCACACAATTTCTTGGGCTGGCTCTCTTCTCTCTCACACTTTTTAACGCACAATCCATCTCGAAGAAGAGTCATATACTCAATGACTTACTATCCGACACAAAACCTGACATCTGTGCCATCACAGAAACTTGGTTAAAACCCACCGACACTGCTCTAATAAATCAGCTTCCCATCCAGGCATACGATATTCTCTCTATACCCAGGCCTATCAAATATCGAATTTGCGCTCTTCAACTCTAAACACCTGACGATCGGCCTAATTTATGCCCCACCTGGAGCACTGGAAACAGACCCTTCATCAATCATAGATCTCACAGCAAAACACCTAAACTCTGGAAAATCTGCCATCCTCTTAGGAGATTTTAACTTGCACGTAGATGTCCAACCTCACTCCACCAACTGTAAAACGCTTCTCGCCTCTCTCAGCAATATGGGCTTCAGACAGATTGTGACGGAACCAACCCACAAAGCTGGTCATACGTTGGACCTCATCTTCATAAATGAGGGAATCGCAACACATACCATCCCAACTTGCCTTCCAGTACCGTGGACAGACCATTGTATCATATCTTCGGTATTAGATATAAAAAAGCTCCCTACGACATCTACACAACCAATAACTATATCCGTCCGGAAACAGTGCTCAGGAGACCAACTAAGCGAACACCTGGCCAAGGAACTAGTGCACCTAGACCTCTCCAACGCCAACTCTGCAACTTTATCATGGATTAACATCACTAAAAAGATTGCAGATCAAATATGCCCCATGACGACCAAATATATCAACCCTAACAAAGACAACAGGAAACCCTGGTTCACCCAGGAACTGAAAAAACGTAAACAAGAACTGAGAGGCAAGGAACAAAATTGGCGAAAAAACCCATCTTCAACCACCCGCCTCATCTACAAAACGTGCCTCAACTCATACACAAACGACATTAACAAAACCAAAAGAGAATTCTTCTCCAAAAAAATCCACCACCTCATCTTTGATTCAAGGGCACTGTTCTCATATGTTTCAACTCTTACTAAACCCCCTGCGCCTTCCATTCCAGATGATCAAGCTCTCAACAAAGCGAATGAACTAGCTGACTTCTTTGATAACAAAATCACAGCACTCCTAGCCCCTCTCAAAGGAGCAGCTACACTTCCAAACCACGTTCAACAATCATCACAATCAACCATCCAACAATCTTTGCACGCAACAGATCAACAAACCTCGCACTCTAACCGTCCAGCAATCTTCACCTTCACACATGCCAACAAACATCGCACTCAACCACTTTACAACTTAACACAACTCCAACAATGCTCGACAAGTTTGAGCCTACATCCACACTAGAAATAGAGAATATCCTCAAGAAGATAAAACCATCCTCTCACCCTGCAGACCATATTCCATCAAACACCCTGAGTCTGATCACCAACACTATAGCCAAACCTGTCACAGACATCATTAACTGTTCTCTCACCCAAGGCCATGTACCTAACCAACTCAAGTTAGCCATGCTCAAAACCGCTTCTGAAAAAAACCCAACCTTCCCACCTCAGACCCAGCTAACTTCAGACCCATAGCAAACCTCCCTATGATAGCCAAAACTATGGAGAAAGTTGTTAACAAACAACTCACAGAATTTCTTGAAGAAAACAACATCCTCACCCCAAACCAATTTGGTTTTCGCAAGACGAGGAATACCGAATCGTTATTAGCCACTCTATCAGACACTATTATCTTTAACCTAGAAAAAGGCCATCCTTGCCTCCTTGCTCTCCTTGATCTCTCATCAGCGTTTGATACTGTAAACCACCAGTGCCTCCTACAACGACTAACGGACATTGGCATTACAGGAGCAGCATTCAACTGGTTCAAATCATTTTTGGAAAACAGATCATACAAGGTCAAGATAAACAACAATGAGTCCCACGCCATCAAATCCAAAAGGGGAGTACCGCAAGGATCATCCCTCTCCCCGACTCTCTTCAATATATATCTTCTCCCACTCTGTCAATTACTCACCAACCTCAAGCTAATTCATTTTCTATATGCGGATGATATACAAATCCTCATCCCTATAGAAGACTCACTACACAAAGCTATGTCACACTGGAATAAATGTGTCTCAGCCATCAACAACCTTCTCACCAGCCTCAACCTAGTCTTAAACACAAAAAAAACTGAAATCCTCATTATAGCACCGGAAAACTATGTCCCACCCACAACTCTTAATACTAGCCAAAGCCTGGATACCTTTTCACAACAAGTAAAAGACCTAGGAGTCATCATAGACAGCGGATTCAGCCTCAACAAATTCGTCAATAACACTACAAAAGAATGTTTCTTTAAACTTCAAACCTTAAAGAAACTAAAACCACTCCTGCTATACAGAGACTTCCACATGGTACTACAGGCCATCATACTCCCAAAACTGGACTACTGCAACTCCCTCCTTCTGGGCCTACCAGCATGCACCACAAAACCACTTCAGATGGTCCTTAATGCCTCAGCAAGAATCCTCTCAAATGCCAAGAAAAGAGATCATATTACCCCAATCCTTCATCTCCACTGGCTCCCTATTAAATTCAGGATCCAATTCAAATCCTTAATGATGATACATAAAGCCTTGTACAACATCGCGCCTCTCAAGCTAACATTCCAAATTCAACTACACACATCCATGAAACCGACCAGAAGCGCTTATCAGAACAGACTAATCACCCAACCAGCTAAATCCGCGCTGAGAAAACGCACCCTATCCACAGCGGGCCCGTCACTCTGGAACTCACTTCCTACAGACCTTCGCCTTGAACCGTGCCACTCCACATTTAAAAAGAAACTTAAGACTTGGTTATTTAAACAAGCATTCCCGCAGAGCTAAGAGCAGGTAGAAAGTCAGTCACTTATCATCCATTTACCCCAGCATATTTCACATAACTTGTTATCTTATTTACTGTTATTTTTCATGGATGTTTACTGTTAGTTATCTATTTATTTTTCTATTTATTTATTAATTGTTATTTTATCTATTTATTATTACTTCTTAATTGTTAACATTATTATATATATTTTCCTGTTATCTGGATTAACCATGTTCATTGTAAACCGCTAACTTGAAGCGATAGTTACTGTTCATTGTAAACCGGGGTGATATGTATATTATACAGGAACCTCCGGTATATAAACCCTTAAATAAATAAATAAATAAAATTCCAGTATCTGAGGGACTTCAGCCCTGCCGGGCACATCAGCTCACTACTGCCACTTCTGGTGGTTCTACTTCCTGTCTAATAAAAGAACTATCTGTGTTTGTCTCCATACTCCAGCCTAGCCGGTGGTCCCTCTCAGGATATCCTCCTGGGGGCGCTGTCATCTGCCATCGGCCCAGGGATTCACCAATTTATATTAAGTGTTCATTCCTTACACTACTAGAGCAGTATTATACAGACTCCCACTCTGTGGGAAGCCAACCCACTACAGATCATCAACCCCGCCTGCGGAGTATTACAATTGTTAGTTCCTCTCCTTTGGCGGAGTGATCCATAACTGGTTGCCAACTCCCTAGCGGACTTATAACAGATCGCTAACTCCTAGCAGCGGATTGATAATAGATTACTAACTCCTCCCTCTCCTGGAGGAGTTCCATAACAGATTGTTAACGCCTCCCTCTGTGGGAGGAGATTTATTACAGATTGCTAACTCCACCCCCTTTCAGGAGGAAATCTATAACAGATTGCTAACTTCTCCTCCCTCCAGGAGGAGATCTACAACATGACTCACATTGGCTGTTTCCAACCTAGTGAAAAACTTTTTTTTTTAATGTAAACTTTATTGATTTTTTATAATTCATGACAATACATTGCCATAATATATTACGGATGTCTAACTTAACAATACTTCTAAAACCAAAATACTTAACAATAAGAAAAAAGGGAAACATTGTGTCATTGAATTCTAAGAAATTCATATTAAGCTTTTAATTTGTCCCAATATTAGACATCCTATTACAATGAAAATAGGCAAGAATCAAAATTTTAGATTGAGCATATTTCAAAGAAAATTAATATTTAATTAAACTGGAATAATATTTACCCTGCTATTTACTATTATGCGAATACCCTTATTCAGCTACCATGTCCCCAATCAGATTCTTAGCCTCTAGGAACTTTTTTTAAATCTGTAGGTTCAAAATAGATATAATTTGTTATTCAATTTTAACATACATTTACTCGGGTAGCGGATAGTCATTTGAGCTCCCACTTGATCTTCCAGATATTTCAAGGCTAAAAATTCCTTTCTTCTATTTTGAGTCGCTTTTGTGACACCAGGGATGATCCAGATTTGTTGATTGTAATACTTAACAGTCTGGTTCCTCAAATACAATTTCAATACCATATCCCTATCAGAGGTAAAAATAAATTTTACCAGAACTGTTCCTCTCTTTTCAACTGTTTCCTCATTTGATGACTCGAGCAGCTCAGTTACATTAAGAGGCTCCTGTTTCTTCCTCTTTCTCTTTCGATCTTCTTCCAGCTAGGAAATATATTTTTGCCAGTGGTGGTGTAGATTCTATTGGTATCTTTAACACCGTATTCATGTATTGTTTAAATTGTTCTTGAGTCGAAATACATTTAATTTGAGTGAAATTAATCACCCTCAAATTCAAGTACCTCAATTCATTTTCAATTCTTTCCAGCTATTTTTGCTGAACTACTTCCCCTTGTATTAGTCCACTTTGTATTTTTTCTATTTGTTCTACCTTCTGATCCAGTTCTTTCATTTGCATACTCTGTGTCTGATTCTGTTGTTCAATTTTCAACATCCTTTTATTCATATCTGTTACTACATTAGTCAAAGTGGATATAGATTTTTCTAGGGTCGTAATCGCAGTCCAGACATTATCAAGCGTAATTACTGAAGGCTTTTCCACTTTATTGGGTGCAATGACAGCTAAATCTGGGACTCCAACACCGATCAGATCTTTACATGTGTCAGAGATTTCTCCTTCACCTCGGTTACAAGGTCCTACTCCACCTCCTTCTTGTAGAACCTTTTCCCCAGATATTTCAAAGTTGGGCTCAATTACTCGAAGTGGAGATAGTCTATCTCCACATGGAGGGGGAAGGAGTATTCGGCACTCCCAGACTCAATGAAGTGACTGAGGCTGGTGAATCCACATCAAGCTCAGTAGTGGATACCACAGTGCCTCCTACTATGGGAGTATTTCCAGGGACTGTGTTGAAAAAACTTTCAATTTTTGGCTGAGAGGGGTTCACTGGGAGGATGTAATAGTCACCTCTCTCAGTTTCCCCTTCCGTTTTGTGTGTGGCATTCTTAAATACCAAAGGAAATTAATAACAAGGAAATTTGAAAGTTTTCAACTACCAGTATTTAAATATTTTGATTCCTGCTTGGAGGCTTCGGAGAAAGATATACTAATATGAAAAAGAGAAAATAAAATTATTACTTACTGCAGGTGGAGGAGATCTAAATATATCTCCACTGGCCAAAATTCCTGGACAAAGCTGCGCGGCCCTTAGGCGCGCAAGCAATGCCGGCGCACCGCAAGAGGGTCGGGTTTTGAGGAGCTCTCCACCGACTCCATCCTGATGACGTCAGGCCCCGGACGTTCCCTGTAGCTCCGTTGGGGCAGGCTTGCTTTCTCTACCCCCGGTTTCAGCTGTGCAGGAAACGAAGGCGACAGCGATGCCTGGTAATCTCCTTCCTCCTCCACCTCCTAAAAATCGTTTATCATCGTGGTTTTCGGTATCGTTCCATCACCGGGTTCTACTCAGTGCCTCCCTGTAGTGTCCTACTCAGGGTTTTTCAGTATTTCTGGTAAGTTTTCTTTCGTGGTGCCTGCCAGCCGCCGACATAATTTAGTGTCTATGGCCCCTTTTCTTTTGTTCTGTCATGGCCACGTCTAGTTTTTATAAGAAATTGCCATGCTGGCTCAGACCAAAGGTCCATCAAGCCCAACATCCTGTTTCCAACAGAGGCCAAACCAGGCCACAAGAACCTGGCAATTACCCAAACACCAAGAAGATCCCATGCTGCTGATGCAATTAATAGCAGTGGCTATTTTCTAAGTAAACTTGATTAATAGCAGTTAATGGACTTCTCCTCCAAGAACTTATCCAAACCTTTTTTGAACCCAGCTACACTAACTGCACTAACCACATCCTCTGGCAACAAATTCCAGAGCTTAATTGTGCGTTGAGTGAAAAAGAGTTTTCTCCGATTAGTCTTAAATGTGCTACTTGCTAACGTCATTGAATGCCCCCTAGTCCTTCTGTTATCTGAAAGTGTAAATAACCAATTCACTTCTATTCATTCAAGACCTCTCATGATCTTAAAGACCTCTATCATATCCCCCCTCAGCCGTCTCTTCTCTAAGCTGACAGCCCTAACCTCTTCAGCCTTTCCTCATAGGGGAGCTGTCCCCTTTATCATTTTGGTTGCCCTCGTCTGTACCTTCTCCATTACAACTATATCTTTTTTGAGATGTGGCGACCAGAATTCTACACAGAATTCAAGGTACAGTCTCACCATGGAGCAATATAGAGGCATTGTGACATTTTCCGTTTTATTAACCATTCTCACAGGACAAGCAGGATGGTTGTCCTCACAAATGGGTGACATCGAGGATGGAGCCCACCACGGAAAACTTCTGTCAAAGTTTAGCAGAACTTTGACTGGCCCCTACTGGGCATGCCCAGGAAGGCACTGACCCTGCAGCCAGCAGGGGTCTCCCTTCAGTCTTCTTTTTTCCGCGCAGCGGTTGCCACGCGGCGAAAGGAGCTCTTCTTACCACATTCCTGACAGGAATTCGGTTCTTTTTTTCTGAAGAAAATTTGCCCCTCAGGGGTCTCCCTTCGACAAATTTTTTTCAACTTCGCGGAAATCCGGTAAGTTTTTTGCCGATTTTCATCGACTTCCGTCGATTTTGGCCCTCGAGGCCTGTTGGCAATTACCGATCCCGTGGCTAAATTTTGGCCCAAGGCCATGGCGACGGGGTTCCGTAGATGTCCGGATTGCACCCGGACTATGTCAATCACAGACCCCCATAGGGTTTGTGTTTTGTGTTTAGGTAGCGAGCATGATGTCCTGACTTGCACCAAATGTGCCTTAATGACACCCAAAGGCCGCAAAGCCAGGATGGAGAAGATGGGGCTCCTCTTCCATGCTCGCACCCCAACGCCATCGATAGCATCGACGTCATCGGAACCGGCACCGTCAAAGTTGCACCATCACGTCAACCCTCCGGTGACCGTCCACCATCGATGACTTCTCGGCCGTCGACTCCTGTCCCCTCCCCGGATGGGCGAGGAGATCAGAAAGACAAACATCGCCATCGACGGCACAAGTCTCGGCCCGTCGAGGATCCAGAACCATCGACCTCCGTACAGGCCGAGCCACCGACTAAGAAGCCTCGGTCAGACCTGGCACCGTCCATGTCTCGTTCGCAGGCACCGAGGAAACCCTCACCCCCTCCGGGTGTGGGAGCCGTGATCCCACCGGTTACGGTGGTCCCTCCGGCTCAGCCTCAGCCTCCCTCTCCCGTCGAGCCGGGTATCGTTACCCCTGGTCTCCGGGCAGAACTGGACCGGCTGGTCCAGGAGGCCATCGAGAAAGTGATGCAGAGGTTCCAACCTCCACCAGCACTGTCTCCGGCACCGATTCCTGCACCGCCTCCAGCACCGACTCCGGCACCAAATCCGGCACCGACTCCGCCACCGAGGAGGGAACCGACCACCGAGCCTCTGGTGGAAGCTCTAGCACCGCTACTGCGCCGCATGGAGGCGCTTATGACGGCCCTTCCATCGGTGCTTCCAGTAGCACCGACGACACCATCGTCTCCGACAGGATTCTCATCGGCAGGAGAAACACCGTTCCTGATTCCCCCTTCCGGGGTGGTCCCATCGGTGCCTTCTCGTCTCTCTCCACCGATATATCCTTCGGCTCCATCGATTCCAAGACTGGCACCGATTCCATCGGCAGCACCGAAGCCCTCGATGCCATTCCCAGTTCCGCCTGCAGCACCGATGCCATCAAGATTTCGCTCGATGCCCTCGGAGGTTCCTCCTAATATCCCGGATCCTCAACCAGGACCTTCAGGGCTTCAAGCCCCACATGATCCCTACGATACCTGGGGTGATGATACATCTTCTGACACAGATTTACCTTCACCACCATCTCCTACAGAGAGTAGAAAACGTTCTCCTCCTGAGGATCTCTCCTTTATTAATTTTGTGAAGGAGATGTCGGAAATAGTACCCTTTCAGCTACAATCTGAAAACGATGACAGGCACCAGATGATGGAACTGCTCCAATTTCTGGATGCTCCTAAAATCATCGCTTCCATCCCTATTCACCAGGTGTTTCTCGATCTTTTAAAGAAAAACTGGGAATCTCCTTCATCTGTTTCACCAGTTAATAAGAAAGCTGACTCCACATATCTTGTCCAGTCAGCACCAGGATTTCAGAAGCCTCAACTGGATCATCGCTCTGTTGTGGTTGAGTCCGCGCAAAAGAAGGCCAAGCGTCTAAAGCCACACTCTTCCACTCCACCTACCAAGGACAACAAATTCCTAGATAGTGTGGGACGGAAAGTGTATCATGGAGCTATGTTGATTTCACGCATAGCGTCTTATCAACTTTACATGACTCAATATAACAGAGCCATCCTCAAACAGATGCAAGACTACGCTGACACCTTGCCGGAACAATACCAACCACAGCTTCAAGCCCTTCTTCACAAAGGATTTGAGGCAGGGAAGCACGAAATTAGAACGGCCTATGACATCTTCGATGCTTCCACAAAGGTTTCAGCCACAGCTATCTCAGCCAGACGTTGGGCTTGGTTAAAGTCATCCAACCTTCGCCCAGAGGTCCAGGATCATCTATCTGATTTACCCTGCTTAGGGGACAATTTGTTTGGAGAACAAATTCAGCAAATTGTAGCTGAATTAAAAGATCACCACGAGACGTTGAAACAACTCTCATCCACTCCATCTGAGGTGTCCTCCAAACAACCATCTAAGAAGGACTCTAAAAAGTCGTTCTTTCGGCCACGTCGTTATTATCCTCCGTCGGCTAAGCCTCGACCTGCACGGTCTTCCAACAGAGCTCAGCCACGCCAGCCTCGGAAGCAAAGACCTACTGTAGCCCCTCCCCCTGGGCCTGCGGCGGGCCTTTGACTTCCCTGTAGAGAGCACATGCCAAACCCCTCTTCCAGACATCCCTGTGGGAGGTCGACTGTACCACTTTTTAAACCACTGGATACAGATCACCTCAGATCAGTGGGTACTAGCAATTATCGCACAGGGTTACCACCTCAACTTCATTACTCTTCCGGCAGACTCCCCGCCTCTTCAAGCATGGAGTCTAACCAGCCATTTGACTCCTTTACAACAAGAAGTATCCCTTCTTCTGCAATCAAATGCTATAGAACCCGTCCCTCCCTCTCAACAAGGGAAGGGATTCTACTCCAGGTACTTCCTAATACCAAAGAAATCAGGGGGGCTACGTCCCATTTTGCACCTTCGAGCCCTCAACAAGTACCTTCAAAAAGAAAAGTTCAAGATGGTAACCCTGGGCTCGCTTCTCCCTCTGCTGCAAAGGGGGGATTGGCTGTGCTCTCTCGACCTAAAAGACGCTTATACCCACATTGCGATAACACAATCCCATCGCAAGAATCTGCGTTTTCTGGTGGGCCGAAACCATTATCAATACCGGGTACTACCTTTCGGTCTGGCGTCTGCTCCACGAGTCTTTACCAAATGCCTCGTCATGGTAGCAGCATTCCTCAGGAAGGAAGGTGTCCACGTCTACCCCTACCTGGACGATTGGCTAATCAGGGCCTCCACCCAACAGATTGCTCAATCCTTCCTAACATTGACAATTCACACACTCCTTTCCTTAGGGTTTCTTGTCAATTACGAGAAATCTTGCTTAGTCCCATCTCAAACCTTATCCTTCATTGGGGCAGACTTGGATACCTTACAGGCAAAGGCCTACCTTCCGCATCAAAGGGTGCAGACTCTCATGTCCCTAGCTCGCCAGCTCCAGTCTCAAAACACTGCCACGGCTCGCCAATTCCTCATTCTCCTAGGACACATGGCATCCTCGGTTCAAGTCACTCCCATGACCCGACTAGCCATGAGAGTTACCCAATGGACTCTGCGACATCAATGGATTCAAGCTCTTCAGCCTCTGTCCTCCATTGTCACAATTACGCAAGCGCTACGCCTGTCTTTAACCTGGTGGACGACTCAAGTCAACCTCCTTCAGGGCTTACCTTTTCTTCCACCAGATCCCCAAGTAATCCTAACCACCGATGCTTCCCACATCGGTTGGGGGGGCCCATGTGCACGATTTCCAAACTCAAGGACTCTGGTCTCGAGAGGAAGCCGAACACCAGATAAATTTCTTGGAACTGCGAGCAATCCGCTACGCGCTCAGAACTTTCCAAGCTCACCTATCGAATCAGATAATCTTGATCTAAACAGACAACCAGGTGGCCATGTGGTACATAAACAAGCAGGGAGGCACAGGCTCCTTCCTTCTGTGTCAGGAAGCTGCGCAGATTTGGGCGGAAGCCCTCTCCCACTCTATGTACCTCAGGGCCACCTACCTGCCGGGAGTGGACAATGTATTGGCAGACCAGCTGAGCCGTGTCTTCCAACCACACGAGTGGTCGCTCAATCCCTTGGTAGCGACCTCTCTATTTCACAAGTGGGGCTATCCCCACATAGACCTCTTTGCGTCCCCTCAGAACCACAAAGTGGACAATTACTGCGCTCTCACTCGGAGCCAACACTCTCGGCCCAGGGATGCCTTCTCCCTCAAGCGGGCAACCGGTCTGCTTTATGCATTCCCTCCACTTCCTCTTCTGTCGAGGACTCTCGTGAAGCTACGCCAGGACAGAGGAACCATGATCCTGATAGCACCTTACTGGCCACGCCAAGTATGGTTTCCCATACTCCAGGATCTCTCCATCCGCAGGCACATTCCCTTGGGAAAGGACCCGCATCTCCTCACTCAAAACGACGGATGCCTCCTCCATCCCAACCTCCAAGCCTTGTCCCTGATGGCATGGATGTTGAAAGGTTAGTCCTTCAGCCGTTTAACCTTTCCGAATCGGTTTCTCGTGTCCTGATAGCTTCACGAAAGCCCTCCACTAGGAGGTCCTATTCATATAAGTGGAACAGGTACACATCATGGTGCACTTCTCAGTCCCTTGATCCCCTTTCCTGTCCAATCTCGAAATTCTTGGACTATTTATGGCATCTATCGGAATCAGGTCTTAAAACCTCTTCCATAAGGATGCATGTCAGTGCGGTAGCCACCTTCCATAAAGGTATCGAAGGTGTCCCTATTTCAGTACAACCCCTGGTAACACGCTTTCTTAAAGGCTTGCTCCATCTGAAGCCACCCTTACGTCCTCCGGCCCCATCTTGGGACCTTAATCTGGTTCTTGGTCGTCTCATGAAACCACCTTTTGAACCTCTGCACTCCTGTGACTTGAAATATCTCACTTGGAAAGTGTTATTCCTTTTGGCTGTTACTTCAGCTCGCAGGGTTAGTGAATTGCAGGCCCTAGTTACCTATCCGCCTTACACTAAGCTCCTGCAAGACCGGGCGGTACTCCGCACTCACCCTAAATTTTTACCTAAGGTAGTATCGGAGTTTCACATCAATCAATCCATCATACTACCCACCTTTTTTCCCAGGCCCCACTCCAACTCTGGGGAACAGGCTCTGCATACCTTAGACTGTAAACGAGCTCTAGCTTTTTATCTAGACCGTACAGTTCCTCACAGGAAGAGCACTCAATTATTCATCTCTTTCCATCCTAACAAGTTAGGACAACCTGTGGGTAAGCAGGCTCTTTCCTCCTGGTTGGCGGACTGCATTTCTTTTTGCTATGAGCAAGCAGGCATTCCTTTCCAAGACCGTGTCAAAGCACACTCTGTGAGGGCCATGGCGACTTCAGTAGCACACCTTCGATCGGTGCCGCTTCCTGACATCTGTAGAGCTGCAACCTGGAGTTCTCTCCATACCTTTGCAGCCCACTATTGTTTGGACAAAGCTGGAAGACAGGACTCCATCTTCGGCCAGTCTGTCTTGCGTAACCTTTTTCCAACATGATGTACCAACACCCTTCCACCTGCCCGGTAGGGTGCGGATGCCCTTTCCCAAATTCCACCCCAGTTGTTGTGCCTGTTGCACGCCGTTGGGTGCATTTGGTGCAAGTCAGGACATCCTCAGCTCGGTACTCACCCATTTGTGAGGACAACCATCCTGCTTGTCCTGTGAGAAAGCAAATGTTGCTTACCTGATGTAACAGGTGTTCTCACAGGACAGCAGGATGTTAGTCCTCACGAAACCCGCCCGCCACCCCGCGGTGTTGGGTTCGTTCTATTTGTACTTTTTAGGCACTGCCTGTAGCTTTGAAAATCAGACTGAAGGGAGACCCCTGCTGGCTGCAGGGTCAGTGCCTTCCTGGGCATGCCCAGTAGGGGCCAGTCAAAGTTCTGCTAAACTTTGACAGAAGTTTTCCCTGGTGGGCTCCATCCTCGATGTCACCCATTTGTGAGGACTAACATCCTGCTGTCCTGTGAGAACACCTGTTACATCAGGTAAGCAACATTTGCTTTCTCTTCCTAATAATTTTTAACATTCTGTTTACTTTTTTGACTGCTGCAACAAACTGAGCCAACGATTTTAAAGTATTATCCACTATTATGCCTAGATCTTTTTCCTGGGTGGTAGCTCCTAAAATGGAACCTAACATCCTGTAAGTACAGCAAGGGATATTTTTCCCTATATGCAACACCTTGCACTTGTCCACATTAAATTTCATCTGCCATTTGGATGCCCAATCTTTCGGTCTTGCAAGGTCCTCCTATAATGCATCACAATCCGATTGTGATTTAACTACTATGAATAATTTTGTATCGTCTGCAAATTTGATAACCTCACTCGTCGTATTCCTTTCCAGATCATATATATATGTATTGAAAAGCACCGGTCCAAGTACAGATCCCTGAGGCACTCTACTGTTTACCCTTTTCCACTGAGAAAATTGTCCATTTAATCCTACTCTTTTAACCAGTTTGTAATCCATGAAAGGACATCACCTCCTATCCTATGGCTTTTTAGTTTTCTTAGAAGCCTCTCATGACGCTACATCTACCAGTTCACCTTTATCCACGTGTTTATTAACCCCTTCAAAAAAATGAAGCAGGTTTGTTAGGCAAGACTTCCCTTAGGTAAATCCATGTTGACTGTGTTGCATTAAACCATGTCCTTCTATATGCTCTACGATTTTGATCTTTAGAATAGTTTTCACTATTTTTTCCAAGCACTGAAGTCAGGCTCACTGGTCTATAGTTACCCGGTTTGCCCCTGGAGCCCTTTTTAAATATTGGGATTACATTGGCCACCCTCCAGTCTTCAGGTACAATGGTATATTTTTTATTTATCTTTTGAGTTAAAATAGCTCAAATAAAAAATGCAGCTTTATGTGCAACTTATATAGCTGTCTGTGGACCAAGCACTTGCTTGATTCAGAGTTTGTGAGTCCTGATATTGATAGCTCTCTCTCAAAGAAAAAACATTTTCTCAAGGGCTGAGGTAAGCTAATGTAAATTTTTATTGACAGTGAGTGCATATTAACTCTTCCCAAGAGAGCAAGTGTTAAATCTTAAAAGCTGCTTGTATTATTAAGGTACCAATGTTGGCGTGAAGCCACCTCTGTTTCTCCTGCGGCGCAAATTAGCTGTGGGTACAATCTGCTCTCTCTGTCCAGCTTGCCTCCCCAAAGAAAATGACTCATTTGAGTTGCAAGAACAACTCAAATGAGTGAGATTGGATCTTTAGAGGCCAGGACAAGTTCCTCATTTATACCCTAGGACAGGGGTCAGGAACCTTTTTGGCTGAGAGAGCCATAAACGCCAAATATTTTAAAATGTAATTCCGTGAGAGCCATACAATATGTTTAAAACTAAATACAAGTAAATGTGTGCATTTTATGTAAGATCACACTTTTAAAGTACCATAAGTCTCTGAAAATATTACACCAGGCCTTAAGACACCAATACATCTCCTATTAGGAAAACGGACCAAGTCAGGCTGCTATAGAGTCCTACACAGAAACTACACGCCAGCAGAAAACCTTACCTGAATCACGTGCTGTCCCTCACCTAACATAGAATAAAGAGACCAAAACGCAGAACAAGAAGCATGCAGAAAAAACTGAATTGGAAACTGCAACAAGCCAGAGTCTCTGTATGCAGTGTAACAAAGGAAAAAAGAAACATCACCCATCCTTATAAAACAAATCAAGAAATATAAAATCATCAGCAGTAAAACTGTACTAACAAAAAGAACATATTTCGAAACAGCTGATGGGTGGAATATCCAACAATTAAAAACTCATATAAAACATTTCCAGATACCAACAAAATATTTCAAAATAGCAGACACAAAGACCCAGTAATGAAAAATAATAAGGATACAAAATTTTTTTTTGCTCTGCATACCTGGGAACGTTTGATATCCAGGTGTCCTGAGATTGTTCTGAATTAGCAGGAGGCGGGGAGAGAGAGAGTGAATGAGCGAGCAAACACATGCTTGCTCGCTCATTCACTCTCTCTCCCCCCCCCACCCCGGGAATTCGCGGCAGCAGCAGCAGCCTCCTCCCAACGCTAACCTCTTCATTTTCAGCCCTCGCGGAGGCGGCGTCCCATCGGCCGCGGTTGAAGTTCTTCATTTTCCTCCGAGCCGCGCTGCAGTCTTCTTTTCTTCGGGCCGATGCCGAGTGCACTAGCGTGGCCTCTTCTTGCCGCGCAGGCACCCGATACGCTCCACTTCCTCTTCCGGGCCGCGGGGGGGGGGGGGGGGAGGGGTGCGGGAAGAAGAGACCACACTAGCGTGGTCTCTTCTTCCCGCGCATGCACCCGATGCTCACCACTTCCTCTTCCGGGCACGCCGGTGCCGCTGACTCCAGCTGTCCTGCCGCGTTCCGCCCGGGCTGACAGCATTTTAAGCCCGGGCGGAGGAGGACCGGGGAGCAGCTGGGTCAGCGGGGGACTGGAAAGTGTGGCGACACTTGTCTGCGAGCCAGATGCAGCCCTCAAAAGAGCCATATCTGGCTCGCGAGCCATGGGTTCCCGACCCCTGCCCTAGGATAAACAGTAGCCAGAGTTTTTCAACTTCCTTCACCAGGCTTTACAGAAGCCTTCAGTTCATTCAGGGCATAAGCTACAGGACAGCTCCCAAATAAAAGTTTTTACATTTAAAAAAAAAAAAGAAAAGAGAGAGAGAGGCTTTCACTTAATAAAGGTGGAGTAGGTATTTTCAGTCCTCTGAGTCTAGTTATGGACCATGAGGATCCTTATGAAGGTTGGCTGTGACTCTATTGAGGAAGGGAAAATGCAGTCTGAAGGAGAGGAAGATTCAGGTTTTAGACTCTTCCATAAGAATGAGGTTGCAGCATTAATTTCACAAGTAATTTCATCTTTACCGGTAGAATCTCAGGCGACAAATTGGATGAAACCCAAGATTGGGATCCAGTTATTAATGGGGTTTGCAAAACATCAAGTGCTTTTCCCCATCATTCTGAAAGAGAAAATGTTAACTGCATGGGAATCACCACACTTTGGAAACAGAAGACCAAGGTCCTTCTCAAAGCTATATCCATTTCCTCATGATATATTAGAAGAACTATTCCAGATGCTAAGAGTGGACGCTATGGTCTCATCAGTAACTAGAAAACTTTCATACTTGTTTTAGATAAAAAAAAATGTTTATCTCTCTATCCACAAATCTAGGCAACCTACAAAATATATATCCATACATTTATAGACAGACATATCAAAACATTTCCACAAAACCCATAGATACTCAAAATAAAAAATTAAAATATTAAAAATATAAAATATAAAAAACTAAATTATAAATAGGGAAATTAATATGATGTAATCTATCTGGCTGTTACATTCAGTGAATATTGATCAAGATCACTCATGATGGCTATTGAGCCCCAGGGGCAGTCTACTCTGTGCTTTTACGGCCAGGGCAGGCTCTCTTTTAAGTTCCTCACCTGAGTAATCATTATCTTCTATAATCACGACCAGCAGTTTCTAAGAAAAATTCATAACCGTATTGGTTCCCATGTTCAAGAATGCCTTGAATGGAACATTATCTTCCCTCTCTGGACATAGGAAGATAAATCTTATTGTGAGGATGAAGTGACAGAGAAGGCTGGGAGTCCTTGCCCCCGTAGACACTTTAAATTTTATTTCAATTACAAAAAATATTTTAATAAAGATCTTTTCACAATAGTTTACATATTGAAAATACAAAGGAATACATATTTCCAAAAAACAATTAGATAAAAAAAAACATTCATACATCCATCCACACACACATTAAAAATACTTATTAATTATCTCTCTCATAGTGAAATTATTTTTATCCATTGTTATTATTGAGAAAACTCTCTTTATCCTTCTTTGCAAGTCTTTATAATACTCCCGACATGTTTCGCCGTCTCACAGGCTTCTTCAGGAGAGACTGTTTCAATTCACTACTGGACCGATATCTTTCAAACGATCTTTCCAAGTATCCACATGTATTTATATTCCCAATTCCCAACTTTTATTTCTCAACAACTCCACCAAATGAGTGTCCAATTCTCACTTAGCTTTTCTTGCTTCTGGTTGTTTCCTTCTCCAACAAGCTTACTTCCAATTGATTCCTCAAGGGACAAATAAACTCGCCTCTTTGGACAATCCGACTCATTTCTTCTTTAGCATTTCACCGCCATACCTCTCAGGCATTTAAACAAAATTAAAAATACAATAATTTACATATTGAATATACAAAGGAATACATATTTCCAAAATCCCAACCCCCACTTCGCACCCTGTGTTAAAGGTCTCCCAGGATGACCCTCTCCCGCTGTCCCCCACTGCACGGACTCCGAGACCAGACGAATCAAGAGACATGGACACTGATTCTAGCAGTGACGAGACAGGACCGAGGGGATTTTCGCCGTAATTTGTGCTGCTCATGCATGAAGCATTTCTGGCTCGGAAGCTCATGAAGCACAGAGCCCAGGATGGGAGCGTGGGAGTTCCCAAGCGTCCTCATCTGAGAACTAACGGTTGTCCTTCCCGGGCAACTTTGGCTTTGGAGGATCAAGCGGGTGCAGTCGACCAGCAGGGGAACGACTCCACTCCACCCCCGAGGGACACTGCTGCAGATCAGGGTGAGATCCCTCCAGATATAGATACGGGCGACGACGATCAGGATCCGGTAGAACCTAGTGCGGAGGGGACGACCCCTGTGTAGTCCGGCTGTTTAAGAGGGAGGAATTGTGCCCCCTTATTCCCCAGGTGCTTGAGGAATTGAAGGTGAGACCCTCGCTGGAAGATTCCGACAGCGAGGGAGTAAACCCAGTCCTGGATGGTCTCCAGGGTCCACCTAGTGCTTTTCCCATCCCGAAGAAGATTCAAAAGCTCATCAGCCAAGAGTGGGAATCCCGGCTGATGAGGTTGGCCGGGCGATGCAAAAACTCTATCCGCTAATGGAGGAACATTTAGAACGCCTCAGGGTACCTAAGGTGAATGCAGCTCAATCAGCAGTGACCAAGAAGACTACCATTCCAGTGGCGGGAGCGGCTGCTCTCAGAGATGTGCAGGATCACAAGCTGGAGCTGCATCTGAAGCAGTGTTCCGAGGTCTCCTCCTTTGGACTTCAGGCAGCAGTGTGTGCGTGTTTATGTTGGATTCAAAAACCGCAGGACCCATCGCCTTCTGGGACTTTGTCAGCTTCTCAGGCGGCTCGTCTGGAGGCGGCGTTAGCATATGTGGCAGATGCCTTATATGACTTGGTGCGTTCGGTGGCCTGGACTATGGTCTCCTCGGCGGCAGCTCGGCGACTCCTATGGCTCCACAATTGGGCAGCGGATGCTTCCTCCAAGTTGCAACTGTGCATGCTGCCTTTTCGAGGGAAGTTGCCGTTTGGAGAGGATTTGGATCAGCTGATGAAATCTGAGGGGGATTCCAAGGGCAATAAACTGCCGGAAGATAGAAAGCCCTACAGGAAATCATTCAGTCCTCTATCCCGTTTTCGGGATTTCCGAAAAAGCAGGTCGGGGAGGAGTGTTCCACCCTGTGGTTCCAGACGGACCTCTTCCCGTACACAGTCCTTTCGCTGCTCCAGTCGTCCTGCCAGAGGTGGTTTCGGTAAGGGAACCGGAACTGGGAAGCCTGCCCAATGAAATCAGGCCCGCCCACTCCTCGGATGGGATGATCGGGGGCAGGTTGTTCCAATTTTACGAGGAGTGGGCCAGGATCACCTCCGATTGCTGGGTTTTGGAGGTGGTAAAAGAAGGTTACGCTTTAGAATTTTCTCAGCCTCTTATGCCGACCTTTGTGGAATCACAATGCGTTTCCCGCAACAAGCGAGCTGTGGTAGAAAACACTCTACAAAGATTGCTGGCCCTGAATGCGATCATCCCCATGCTGAACGGGTAGGGGACGGTACTCCATTTATTTCGTGGTTCCCAAAAAGGAGGGCACTTTCAGACCCATCCTGGACCTAATGAAGGTGAATCGCTGCTTGAAGGTGTCCCGTTTTCGAATGGAAACACTTCAAACAGTCATAGCAGGGGTTCGAAAGGCGAGAGTTCCTCGCCTCCTTGGATCTCACCGAGGCTTATCTACACATCCCGATTCACAGCGCTCACCAGAGATTTCTACGATTCAAGATCCTGGGTTAGCATTTTCAGTTCCGGGCACTGTCATTCGGACTGGCAACAGCGCACCTTTACCAAGGTGATGGTCGTGGTGGCAACGGCGACCCTCCAGAAGGAAGGGATAATGGTCCATCCTTACCTCGATGATTGGCTGATTCGAGCCAAGTCGGAAGTGGAAGGTGAGCTGATGGTTCTTCGTGTGATCCATTGTCTCCAGTCCCTAGGCTGGATAATCAACGAAGCGAAAAGTCATCTGACTCCATCATAGTGTCTGGAGTATTTGGGAGCTCGTTTCGACACCCTCCAGGGCAGGGTGTTTCTCACGAACGACAGGATGTACAAATTGCAGCAACAAGTGCGTCTGTTGTTACAGCTTCCAATCCCCAGAGTGTGGGATTGCCTACGAGTTCTGGGGTTCGTGGCTTCGACATTGGAATTGGTGCCTTGGGCTTTTGATCACCTGAGACCATTGCAGAGAGATCTACTGTCACAGTGGGACCCAGTGTTGGAGCAATACCAGTTGCCCCTGCCTTTGTCACAGCGAATCAGGTCCAGCCTGCAATGGTGGCTGTCGGAAGACAACTTACAGAAGGGGATGCCCCTCAAAGTCCCGGATTGGGTGATTGTGACAACGGATGCGAGCCTTCAAGGCTGGGGAGCAGTGTGCCTCGGTCATGTGGCGCAGGGAACCTGGTCCTTACCTGAACGGTCGTGGTCTATCAATCGCCTAGAGACAAGGTGTATATATACACTGTGGAAATCCAATTAAAAGCAGGTTATACGGGCCCTAAGCGTAGTCAGTACCCTTTATCTAAAGAAGCACAAGAAGGAATCAAGCCAGAAATCGCATCTCTTTTGAAACATGGGATAATAGAGCCTAGTGGTTCACCATTTAATACCCCTTTGTTCCCAATTTTGAATGGTTCGAGTTTTCTCAGACAATGCCACAACGGTGGGATATCTCAATTGCCAGGGAGGAGCCAGAAGCCGGCCGTGGCACAGGAAGCACACCTCCTCTTCGTTTGGGCCGAGCTTCATCTGGAAGGCATCGCAGCCTCTCACATGGCAGGCGTGGAGAACGTGCAGTCGGACTTCCTCAGTCGTCAACAGCTGGATCCCGGGGAGTGGGAACTATCCCGGGAAGGTTGTAATCACATTTGTGCCCAATGGGGAGTTCCTCAACTGGACCTCATGGCGACCCGTGTCAACGCCAAGACGGACCAGTTCTTCAGCGGAAAGAAGGAAATCAGGGTGGTAGAAGTAGATGCCCTCGTCTGAAAGTGGCCAACCGGAATCCTCCTGTATGCCTTTCCTCCATGGCCCCTGATCGGGCGCGTTCTCCAGCACATTAGAGGACCAGCCCGGTTCGGTAATTCTGGTGGCATTGGAGTGGCCACAGTGGCCGTGGTTTGCGGACCTGGTACGGTTGGCGACAGAGGGCCCGCTATGCCTAGCTCATCTGCCGAACCTGCGACAAGAGCCCATTTTTTTGTATCGGGAGGATCACTTCGAACTCGCAGCCTGGTGTTTTGAGAGGAGGTGATTACGAATGAAAGATTATTCGGAACAGGTGATTTCCACCCTGCTTCAGTCCAGGCGGCCCTCGATGTCTATAGCATACGCTCAAGTGTGGAAGATGTTTGAAGTCTGGTGTGGCCAGAAGGTTGTAGTGCCATTGTCTGTAACCATTCCTCAGGTCTTGGGGTTTTTGCAGCAGGGATTATCTAAAGGTTTGGCTTATAGTTCCCTGCTTGTTCAGGTTTTGGCTCTGGGATGTCTCCTAGGGCAGGTAGGTGGTAGGCCTCTAGCCAGCCACTCAAACATTGTCCATTTCCTGAAAGGGGTGAAGCACCTTCGTCGTCCTCTTCGTAAGTTATGCCTGGAGTAGAATCTCAATCTGGTGTTGAGGGCGCTTTGTGATCCCCCTTTTGAGCCTCTGGGACACGCTTCCTTAAAGGACCTCACCTTGAAGACTGTGTTCTTGGTGGCCATCTGTTCTGCAAGACGTATTTCAGAATTGCAGGCTCTTTTCTGTAGGGATCTCTTCCTTCGCATCTCAGCTGATAGGGTGTCCCTGTGCACAGTCCCTTCCTATTTGCCGAAAGTGGTGTCTGCCTTTCATGTTAATCAGTCCGTGGAGTTACCCAGATTCCCTGATTTGGCTCTTGACCCCGCTATGGGAAGAAATCTTCATCTGTTAGATGTCCGCCAGGTTCTCCTTCGGGATTTGAAGGTCACTAACTCTCTTCGAAAATCGGATCACCTTTTTGTGCTCTTTGGAGGTCCGAAGAAGGGTGAAAAGGCATCTAAGGCATCCTTGGCTCACTGGCTGAAGGAAAAAATTTGCTTGGCCTACATCGGGAAGGGTCGCCCTGTCCCGACTGGTTTGAAAGTTCACTCAACGAGAGCACAAGTGATTTTTTGGGCAGAGTGTCAGTTGTCGCCTGAGGAGATTTGTAGAGCCACAGTCTGGTCTTCCCTGCATACCTTCACAAGGCATTATTGTCTGGATGTCAGGGATCCGGACCAAGAGCTTTTTGGCGAGAGCGTCTTGCGAGCGAGTGTTTCGGGTTCCTGCCCGGTGTAATGTAGCTTTGGTACATCCCACTGGTCTGGACTGATCTGGGTATGTACAGGAAAGGAAAATTGGTTCTTACCTGCTAATTTTCGGTCCTGTAATACCAGAGATCAGTCCAGGATTCCGCCCGGGTGCTACTGCCGAAAGACTGATTTACCTAACAGTTAGCTGCTATACATAGGGAATCTATCAGAATGATTCTATAATATTTTGGTTTTTGTTATGAACCGTGGTTCAAACCTGATTTTCAGATGTCGGGGTTGTTTGTTTCGGACCCTTGAGGGAATTTTTTTCCTGTTCGCACTTGTTTCGTGAATTAGATGGTTTTTTGTCAATTATGCTTTGCTTGGGTATCAATAAATACTGATGAGCTGCAGGTGGCACACTTTGGATACCAGTGCCTCAAAGCTTTGCTCTCTGACTTCATCTGCTGGTGGGAGTGCATAACCCACTGGTCTGGACTGATCTGTGGTATTACAGGAACGAAAATTAGCAGGTAAGAACCAATTTTCCTTTAGAACTAACACATCAGATTTAGGAAGTTTATATGTGGAACACTCACCAAAGTAAAAGTGGTAGTAGCAACATTTTTTTTTTTAATTTTAAATTTATCATTTTACAATTTTACATTTAGTTATCCTTCCATAAATAATTTTACATAAATAATAAGCCAATTTTTGTCATTGATAACATTCTAAGTAATTTTTTTTTAACATAATCCAAAGGAAAAGCGTTTTAACTTTTTATAATATCATACAATGGTAAGGATATTAATTTTAAACTATTCAAACAAAGCCTACAGAGAGGCAACCAAAGTATTTATCAGGAGTGTAATAAGAAAATCAACATGGTATGGGCTTTACTTATATCTGCAGTGATATAATTCAAATAGACCTTCTACCTTTCAGTAATTGGGAGATGACGTTCCAGGCCTATGAGTTTCAATAAACTGCTGGAGCTGCTCAGTTTGGAAAAATACAAAAGTTTCCTCTCCTTTCTTTATTATACAGCGACAGGGATATCTTAAAGAAAATGAAAAACCTAGGGAGATAACATTTTGCCTTAGTAATAAAAATTATTTTCTTCGATATTGTGTTATTGGAGCCATATCAGGATATATCTTAATCTCCTGGTCACAAAAATTTACAGGAAATTTCCTGAAATAACTCCGCATAACAGTTGTGTAACATCTTGGGTTGAAATGAAGGAAACTAAAAGAATTTTCCGTTCTATGACCTCATAATTAGAAGCCTCTAGAAAACTCGTTAAGTTAGTTGGAATTTCAACATTTCTAACTGTTGCCCGGTTTGAAAGAAAACCTGGTGAATAGGGATGGAGGTTATTTCCTTGGAAGCATCCAGGAATTGTAACAGCTCCATCATTTGGTGCCTATCATCTTGCTCAGTCTTTAATTGGAAGGGAACCAATTCAGACATTTCCTTCACAAAATTTATGAAGGACAAGTCCTCTGGAGGAGAACGCTTCCTATTTTCAGTAGGAGAAGGTGGCTATGGTAAATCATCGGTGTCTTGAGATGAATCGTCAGTCCAGGTGTCATAGGGATCAGCACATGCCCCTCTAGGAACCTGAGAAGGACGGGACGATGGTATTCCTGAAGGTCCTGGTCTAGGCTCTGAAGGCAAGGAGGAAGTACTGGAGGCACCGATGAAGGCATCGAGGGCACCGGTGCAGGCATCGATGGATGGATCGGTGGCGCCGATGGGCGCATCGACATCTATGGTTGAGGCATCGGCAGGACTCCCGATGGAGGAATGCGGAACAGTGTTTCTCCTCCCAATGAAAGGGTAAGCGGGGAAGGCACCGGAGCCATCGGTGACCCAGGATCCATTGGTGGAAAAGCAGCTATAAGCGCTTCCATCTTCGAGAGCAGCGGTGCCAATGCTGCTGGAATGGGATCGATGGTCGGTTCCGCGACTGGCAGAGGCGTAGCCGGAGGGACTGGCAGAGGCGTAGCCGGAGGGACCACTGTTAAAGGCGGAGTCGCGGCTCCCGATACCCGTCCGGGTGAGGGTTGCCTCGGTGACCCAGTCGCAGAAAGGGTCGATGCCTTTTCTGGACGGGGTTTCTTCGATGGAAGCTCGGACAATGGCGAGGTCGATGATTTTTGCTGAGGCAGGGACTCTGCAAAGTCCTTTATCTGCTTGAATAAGACCCTATTATATTGGGTCATATAGAGCTGGTAAGAGGCGATCCGAGAGATGAGCATTGAACCCTGGAAGACACGCCAGCCAATGGCATCCAGGAATTTCTGCTCCTTACCTGGGAGGAAGGAAGAATGGGGTTTTGAGCGTCATGCCCTCTTTTGGGCAGATTCTACAACCACCAGCTGAGGTTTCTGGATCCCTGGAGCTGACTGTACCAAGTAAGTGGTATCTGACTTTCGGTTGACTGGGGCTACGGAACCAGGGTGTTCCCAATTCTTTTTGAGAAGATCCAAAAGAACCTGGTGAAAGAAATCTACAAGAATTTATTGAGGGCATATTTTGATCTGAAAAACCCAGGTCTTCAGTCAGAAATCTTTTCCCTTCATCGATGGTCCGACACTTCCGGTGTTGATGCAGATGTTTTTCTCTACGATCCCCTCAGTCCTGAGGGGGAATAGAGGTAGTCGAAGGCCGAGAAGTCATCGACGCCGGACTGTCACTGGCCGGTGGCTGATACTGACACGAAGTGGATGGTGCTGGTTCAGATGACGTCAATGCAATAGACGGCGTCGGAGTTTGAGACGGAAGAGAAGTTCTATTTTCTCCATTCTGGCCTTGCGACCTTTTGGTGTTATTAAGGCACATTTGATGCAAGTCAGGACATCATGCTCGCACCCGAGACACATTACACAGACTTTATGAGGGTCTGTTATGGACATGGTGCGAGTACAGTCCAGGCATCAACGGAACACCGATGCCATGGCCTTCACTGTTTCAACTTAGTTCCATCTCAAACTTTGTCCTTCATAGGGGCAGACTTGGACACAAGCAAAGGCATTTCTGCCTCGACAATAGGCATTTCTTTCATTTCTCTTACACACAAGCTACAGTCTCAGCACCGCTAGACTGCACGCCACTTCCTCATCCTGCTGGGACACATGGCATCCTCAGTACAGGTTACCCCAATGGCTCACTTGGCCATGAGAGTCATGCAGTGGACGCTAAGGTCACAATGGACTCAATCTGTCCAACCTCTATCGACCATTGTCCACATCACCGTCCCACTTTGTCAGTCTCTAGCCTGGTGGAAAAATCAGATCAATCTCCTCCAAGGCCTACCCTTCCAGGCTCCAGACCCTCAAATAATTCTCACCACTGATGCTTCCAACCTCGGCTGTGGAGTTCATGTCGCCAATTTGCAGACACAAGGAGCTTGGTCTCCAGAGGAAGCCAAACATCAAATCAATTTCCTGGAGCTGCGAGCAATCAGATATGCTCTCAGGGTATTTCAGGATCACCTTTCCAACTAGGTCATCCTGATTCAGATGGACAACCAGGTGGCCATGTGGTACATCAAAAACAGGGAGGGGCGGGCTCCTACCTACTGTGTCAGGAAGCTGCACAGATATGGGTGGAGGCCCTCTCCCATTCGATGTACCTCAGGGCCACCTACTTGCCGGGAGTGGACAATGTGTTGGCAGACAAGCTGAGTCGCGTCTTTCAACCGCACGATTGGTGCCTCGACCCCACAGTGGCAAACTCAATATTCCAACATTGAGGTTATCCTCACATAGACCTCTTTGCGTCACCTCAAAACCGCAAAGTAGAGAACTTTTGCGCTCACACTCTCAGCCAAGAGATGCGTTCTCCCTCTCATGGGCAACCGGTCTCCTATATGCATTCCCTCCACTTCTCTCAAAGACTCTCGTGAAGTTACGTCAGGACAAGGGAAGCATGATCCTGATAGCACCTCACTGGCCTCGCCAAATGTGGTTTCCAGTACTTCAGGACCTCTCCATTCGCAGGCACATTCCCTTGGGAAAGGATCCGCTTCTAATCACTCAGAACAACGGGTGCCTACGCCACCCCAATCTTCAGGCCTTGTCCCTGACGGCCTGGATGTTGAAAGGTTAATTCTTCAGCCACTTTACCTGTCGGAGCCAGTTTCCCGTGTCCTGATTGCTTCACAGAAGCCTTCCACAAGAAAATCTTATCTTTACAAATGGAACAGGTTTAAATCATGGTGTTCTTCTCAATCCCTTGATCCCTTTACCTGTTCCACCATGAAGTTTCTAGACTATCTCTGGCACTTGTCAGAATCAGTTCTATAAACTTCCTCCATCAGAATGCATGTCAGCATTCCATAAAGGTATTGGGGACGTTCCTATTTCAGTACAACCCCTCGTAACACGTTTTCTGAAGGGCTTGCTTCACCTCAACTCTCCACTGTGCCCTCCGGCCCCTTCTTGGGACCTCAATCTGGTTTTGGGTCAGCTCATGAAACCACCATTCAAGCCTCTCCAATCCTGTGATCTTCGCTGTCTCACATGGAAAGTGATTTTTCTTTTGGCAATAACATCTGCTCGCAGAGTTAGTGAGTTACAGGCCCTAGTTACCTATCCGCCTTACAGTAAACTTCTGCAGGATCGGGCAGTACTCCGCACTCACCTTAAGTTCTTACCTAAGGTAGTATCGGAGTTTCACGTTAATCAATCCATTATACTACCTACCTTCTTTCCCAGGCCCCACTCCAATCCAGGAGAACAGGCTCTGAATACCCTTGACTGTAAATGTGCTCTAACATTCTATCTAGACCGTACAGCTGCCCACAGGAAAAGCACTCAATTGTTTGTCTCGTTCCATTCCATGAAATTGGGGCAGCCTGTTGGTAAGCAGACGTTCTTCTCCTGGTTAGTGGACTGTGTATCCTTTTGCTATCAGCAAGCAGGCATTCCACTTCAAGACCGTGTGAAAGCACACTTTGTGAGGGCCATGGCGACTTAAGTAGCACCCCTATGCTCGCTGCCGCTTCCTGACATTTGCAGGGCTGCTACCTGGAGTTCTCTCCATACCTTTACAGCCCATTATTGTTAGACAAGGCCGGAAGACAAGATTCCATCTTCGGCCAGTCTGTCTTGCGCAACCTTTTTACAACTTGACGTACCAACACCCTTCCACCTGCCTGTTAGGGTTCAGGATGCTCTCTACCAAATTCCACCCCAGTCCTTGTGCCTATTGCACATCTTGGGTACATTTGTTGCATTTCTCAGACATCCTCAGCTCGGTACTCACCCATATGTGAGGACTACCATCCTGCTTGTCCTGTGAGAAAGCAAATGTTGCTTACCTATAACAGGTGTTCTCACAGGACAGCAGGATGTTAGTCCTCACGAAACCCACCCGCCACCCCGTGGTGTTGGGTTCATTACGTTTTCTTATTTTATTTTTCAGCACTTCCTGTAGCTTTAAACAAGACTGAAGGGGACCCCTGCTGGCTGCAGGTTTATTGCCATGCTGGGCATGCCCAGTAGGTGCCAATCAAAGTTCTAGAAACTTTGACAAAAGTGTTTCATGATTGGGCTCCATACTGATGATGTCACCCATATGTGAGGACTAACATCCTGCTGTCCTGTGAGAACACCTGTTACAGGTAAGCAACATTTGCTTAACTAATGTACGAATCGGGTTCCCCTGAAAACGGATGCAACAGATTTGCGTCCCGACGAATACAAATACCAAATCGGACGAATTCGTCCCTTCTGCACATCCCTAATATTCAGTAGGTAACTGCCCTCTAATCCATGACTTTTTAATTTCCTAAGAAGTCTCTCATGAGAAACTTTGTCAAATGCTTTCTGGAAATCCAGATGCACTGTATAAACTGGCCACTTTATCCATGTTTGTTTATGCCCTCAAAAAAATGTAGCAAATTTGTGAGGCAAGACTTCCCTTGGCTAAATCCATGTTAGCTTTGTCCCATTAAACTATGCTTATCTATATGTTCGGCAGTTTTGTTCTTTATGATATTTTCTAACATTTTACCTTGCACATGCCTGAGACTCACTGGTCTGTAGTTTCCTGGATCACCTTTTGAACCCTTTTTAAAAATTGGCAACCCTCCAGTCTTCAGGTACAATAGCTAATGTTATTGATAGTTTACATATTTCTAATAGCAGGCCACAATTTCATTTCACAGTTCTTTCAGCATCCTAGGATATATATACCCTTTGTTCCAGGTGGTTTACTACTCTTTAGTTTGTCAGTTTGCCCTAGTACATCTTCCAGGTTCACTGAGATTTGTTTGTTCCTCTGAATCATTTCCGGCATGGGTATATCTCTTACATCTTCCTCTGTGAATACCTAAGCATAGTATTAATTTAGTCTCTCTGCTATGGCTTTGTCATCCCTAAGTGCCCCTTTTACCCCGTGGTCATCTAATAGTCCAACTCACTCCCTAGCAGGCTTTTTACCTCAAATGAACCTGAAAAAGTTTTTATTATGTTTTTGCTTCCATGGCAAGTTTCTTTTAATATTCTCTCTTTGCTTTCCTTATCAGTTCTTTGCAGCTGACTTGCCAGTGCTTGTGCTGTTTCTTGTTTTCTTCATTTGGATCTTTCTTCCATTTCTTGAATGATTTTCTTTTAGATGATATAGCCTCTCATCTCACCTTTCAGCCATGCTGGTAGTTATTTAGTCTTCCTTCCACCTTTTCTAATGCGTGAAATACGTCTGGTCTGGGCTTTCAAGGCCTGAGCTAAACTCTTAACCTTTTCAGTTTAACTTGGTCAACTTTTTTAAAGTTAAATGCTGTCGTAGTAGATTTCTTTTTTGCGCTCCCTCCAGTTAAGTCAAATTTAATGATGTGATCACTGTTGCCAAGTGACTCCCAACACTGTTACCTCTCGCACCAAATCCTGTTCTCCACTAAAGTCTAGGTCTAAAATAGTTTCCTCTCTTGTTGGTTCCTCTACCAGCTGCACCATGAAGCAGCCATTTATTTCATCTAGGAACTTTACTTCTCTAGAATATCCTGATGTAATATTCACCCAGTCAGAACTGGTCTCCGGGCAGAACTGGACTGGCTGGTGCAGGAGGCCATCGATAAAGTGATGCAACGGTTCCAGCCTCCCCCGGCACCGATTCCGGCACCGAGAGCGGAACCGGCCACCGAGCCGATTGCGGCTGCACTGGCACCGCTGTTACACCGGATGGAGGCACTAATGACAGCCCTTCCACCGGTGATACCTATATCACCGACACCGGCAAGACCGCTGTCACCGACAGATATTTCCTCGGGTGGAGAAACACCGTATCAGATCCTACCTTCGGGTATAGTTCCGTCGGTTCCAGGGCGTCCCTCGCCACCGATCTATCCCTCGGCACCGATACGCCCCTCTGCTCCACCGAGGTTTCCGATGCCGGCATCGATTCCATCGAGACCGACACCGGTTCCTTCGATGCCGACCCCGGCACCGATCCCGACATCGATTCCATCGAGGGTTTTCTCGATGCCCCCGGTGGCTCCTTCCAATTTCTCGGAGCCTCAACCAGGGCCTTCAGGTGTTCAACCCCCTAGTGGTCGTAAAGTTCACCAACCTGATCCTTATGACACTTGGGGTGATGATACCTCCTCTGATACTGATGATTTGCCTTCACCTCCCTCTCCCGCAGGGAGTAGAAAGCGTTCTCCCCCTGAGGACCTCTCTTTCATAAATTTTGTGAAGGAAATGTCAGAGTTGGTGCCTTTCCAGCTCCAATCTGAACAAGATGACAGGCACCAGATGATGGAATTACTCCAGTTCCTGGATGCCCCTAAAATTATAACATCTATATCAATCCATCAGGTTTTCCTAGATCTTCTAAAGAAGAATTGGGAATCCCCTGGATCTATTGCTCCAGTAAATAAGAAAGCTGACACTACATATCTTGTACAGTCAGCTCCTGGTTTTCAAAAACCACAATTGGACCATCGTTCTGTAGTCGTAGAATCAGCTCAAAAGAAAGCTAAACGACTAAAACCCCACTCTTCTATGCCTCCTACCAAGGAAAACAAATTCCTAGATAGCATAGGTAGAAAAGTATATCAAGGAGCTATGCTGATCTCCAGAATAGCTTCCTATCAGCTGTACCCAATACAATAGGGTCATTCTCAAACAAATACAGGACTATTCAGATTCCTTGCCAGAACAGTTCCAGCCACAGCTCCAATCCCTACTAGCTAAGGGATTTGAAGCTGGGAAACATGAAATTAGAACATCTTATGATGTATTTGATGCTTCCACAAGACTTTCTGCTACAGCAATCTCTGCTAGACGCTGGGCTTGGCTCAAGTCATCTGATCTGCGTCCAGAAGTTCAAGACAGGCTATCTGATTTGCCTTGTCTTGGGGATAATCTCTTTGGTGAGCAGATTCAGCAAATTGTTGCTGAACTTAAGGATCATCACGAAACCCTTAAACAGCTCTCCTCCATTCCTCCTGAGGTACCTTCTAAACAGCCGTTTAGAAAAGACTCCAAGAAGCCTTTCATTCGGCCCAGGAAATATTATCCCCCTTCATCTAAGCCTAGGCCTGCACGGTCTTATCATAAGACTCAGTCTCGCCAGACTCGAAAGCAGAAACCTGCAGCAGCTCCACCTCCGGGCCCTGCAGCAGGTTTTTGACTTCGACTTAGAGAGCACATACCAGACCCCTCTTCCAGCCATACCAGTGGGAGGTCGACTATGCCACTTCCTGGACAGATGGCATCAGATCACCACAGATCAGTGGGTATTAGCAATCATTGCACAGGGTTACCATCTCAACTTCCTGACTCTACCTTCCAACTCCCCACCCCTGCAGGCGTGGAGTCTCACGGATCACTCGGTTCTTTTAGAGCAGGAGGCTTCTCTTCTCCTACAGTCAAACGCTATAGAACCCGTTCCTCTCTTTCAACAAGGACAGGGGTTCTATTCCAGGTACTTCCTGATCCCAAAAAAGTCAGGGGGACTTCGTCCCATCCTGGACCTAAGGGCCCTCAACAAGTACCTCCACAAGGAGAAGTTCAAAATGGTGACCCTAGGCTCGTTGCTCCCTCTGCTACAAAGAGGGGACTGGTTATGCTCTCTAGACCTAAAAGACGCATATACCCACATTGCGATAACACAATCTCATCGCAAATACCTCCGTTTCCTAGTAGGCCAAAGTCACTACCAATATCGAGTGCTACCTTTCGGCCTCGCATCCGCACCACGCGTGTTTACCAAGTGCCTCGTAGTGGTTGCAGCATTTCTTCAACAGGAAGGTGTCCACATCTACCCCTACTTGGACGATTGGTTGATCAGGGCCCCAACCCAGCAATTAGCTCGGTCCTCCCTGACCCTAACAATTCAAACTTTGCTTTCGCTAAGTTTTCTAATCAATTACGAAAAATCCTGCTTAGTCCCATCTCAAAACTTATCCTTCATTGGGGCAGACTTGGACACCTTACAGGCAAAAGCCTTCCTTCCTCATCAACGGGTCCAGACCATAGTGTCCCTAGTTCGCCAGCTGCGCTCTCAACACACAGCCACAGCTCGCCAACTCCTGGTTCTTCTTGGACACATGGCCTCCTCAGTTTATGTGACTCCCACAGCCCGCTTAGCCATGAGAGTCACACAATGGACTCTGAGACTACAATGGACTCAAGCTATTCAGCCTCTGTCCTCCATAGTCCACATCTCCAACACCCTTCGTCTCTCTCTTGCATGGTGGATGAATCCGTTCAACCTCTTACAGGGCTTACCCTTTCTTCCACCAGATCCTCAGGTAATTCTCACCACCGATGCTTCCAACATCGGTTGGGGTGCCCATGTAAACGATCTGCAAATTCAAGGGCACTGGTCACGAGAGGAAGCCAAACACCAGATAAATTTCCTGGAGCTCCGAGCGATCCGCTACGCTCTCAGGACTTTTCAAGATTGCCTTTCAAATCAAGTAATCTTAATTCAGACAGACAACCAGGTGGCCATGTGGTACATAAACAAGCAGGGAGGCACAGGTTCCTTCCTTCTGTGTCAGGAAGCTGCGCAGATCTGGGCAGAAGCCCTCTCCCGCTCCATGTACCTCAGGGCCACCTATCTGCCGGGAGAAGACAATATATTGGCAGACCAGCTGAGCCGTGTCTTCCAACCACACGAGTGGTCACTCAATCCTTTGGTAGCGACCTCTCTGTTTCACAAGTGGGGTTATCCCCACATAGACCTCTTTGCGTCCCCTCAAAACCACAAAGTGGACAATTACTGCTCTCTCATTCGGAGCCAGCACTCTCGGCCGAGGGATGCATTCTCCCTCACTTGGACAATGGGTCTGCTTTATGCATTCCCTCCACTTCCTCTTCTGTCGAGGACTCTCGTGAAGCTCCGCCAGGACAGGGGAACTATGATCCTGATAGCACCGCACTGGCCTCGCCAAGTGTGGTTTCCCATACTCCAGGATCTCTCCATCCGCAGGCACATTCCTCTGGGAAAGGACCCGCATCTGCTCACTCAAAAAGACGGATGCCTCCTCCATCCCAACCTCCAAGCCTTGTCCCTGACGGCATGGATGTTGAAAGGTTAGCCCTTCAGCCTTTCAACCTTTCAGATTCAGTTTCTCGTGTCCTGATAGCTTCACGAAAGCCTTCAACAAGAAAATCTTACTCATACAAATGGAAAAGGTACACATCATGGTGCACTTCTCTGTCCCTTGATCCCCTTTCCTGTCCAATCTCTAAATTCTTGGACTATTTATGACATCTATCAGAATCCGGTCTAAAGACCTCTTCTATAAGGATGCATGTCAGTGCGGTAGCCGCCTTCCATAAAGGTATCGGGGGTGTCCCTATCTCAGTACAACCCCTGGTAACACGCTTCCTTAAAGGCTTGCTCCATTTGAAGCCACCCTTACGTCCTCCAGCCCCATCTTGGGACCTTAATCTGGTTCTTGGTCGTCTAATGAAACCACCTTTCGAACCTCTGCACTCCTGTGCATTAAAATATCTCACATGGAAAGTGTTATTCCTTTTGGCTATCACTTCAGCTCGCAGGGTTAGTGAACTACAGGCCCTAGTTACCTATCCGCCTTACACTAAGCTCCTGCAGGACCGGGCGGTACTCCGCACTCACCCTAAGTTTTTGCCTAAGGTAGTTTCGGAGTTTCATATCAATCAATCCATCATACTACCTATCTTCTTTCCCAGGCCCCACTCCAACTCCGGGGAACAGACTCTGCATACCCTAGACTGTAAACGAGCTCTAGCTTTTTATCTAGACCGTACAGTTTCTCACAGGAAGAGCACTCAATTATTCGTCTCTTTCCATCCTAACAAGTTAGGACAACCTGTGGGTAAGCAGGCTCTTTCCTCCTGGTTGGCGGACTGCATTTCTTTTTGCTATGAGCAAGCTGGCATTCCTTTCCAAGACCGTGTCAAGGCACACTCTGTGAGGGCCATGGCGACTTCAATAGCACACCTTCGATCGGTGCAGCTTCCTGCCATCTGCAAGGCTGCAACCTGGAGTTCCCTCCACACCTTTGCAGCCCACTATTGTTTGGATAAAGCTGGAAGACAGGATTCCATCTTCGGCCTATCTGTCTTGCGTAACCTTTTTCCAACTTGATGTACCAACACCTTTCCACCTTCCCGGTAGGGTACGGATGTCCTTTACTAAATTCCACCCCAATTGTTGTGCCTGTTGCACGTTGTTGGGTGCATTTGGTGCAAGTCAGGACATCCTCAGCTCGGTACTCACCCATTTGTGAGGACAACCAACCTGCTTGTCCTGTGAGAAAGCAAATGTTGCTTACCTGATGTAACAGGTGTTCTCACAGGACAGCAGGATGTTAGTCCTCACGAAACCCGCCCGCCACCCCGCGGTGTTGGGTTCGTTTATTTACTTTTTCGGCACTGCCTGTAGCTATAAAAACAAGACTGAAGGGAGACCCCTGCTGGCTGCAGGGTTAGTGCCGTGCTGGGCATGCCCAGTAGGGGCCAGTCAAAGTTCTGGAAACTTTGACAGAAGTTTTCCGTGGTTGGGCTCCATCCTCGATGTCACCCATTTGTGAGGACTAACATCCTGCTGTCCTGTGAGAACACCTGTTACATCAGGTAAGCAACATTTGCTTTTACACATGTAAAACCCAATTTTATGCATGTAAATCCTTTGAAAATTACCCCCAATGAGCACTGTGTGCAGTTTTGGTCGCTGCATCTCAAAGATATAGTTGCATTGGAAAAGGTACAGCGAAGACTGATTCAAATGGTAAATGTTCAGCTTGGTGAAGAGATTATTGAGGCAGAATATGATAGAGGTCTATAAAATCATGCATGGGATAGAATGGGTAAATGTAAATTAGTTATTTACTCTTTCAAAAAATACAAAGACTAGAGGGTACTTCATGAAGTTAGTAAGTAGCACGTTCAAAACAAATCGGAGAAAATTCTTTCTCACAGGACAAGCAGGATGGTTGTCCTCACAAATGGGTGACATCGAGGATGGAGCCCACCACGGAAAACTTCTGTCAAAGTTTAACAGAACTTTGACTGGCCCCCACTGGGCATGCCCAGCACGGCACTGACCCTGCAGCCAGCAGGGGTCTCCCTTCAGTCTTCTTTTTTCCGCGCAGCAGTTGCCACGCGGTGAAAGGAGCTCCTAACCACGTTTCCTGACAGGAAATCTGAATTTCTATATTCTGAAGAAAATTTGCCCCTCGGGGGTCTCCCTTAAGCAAATTTTTACATTCGCGGAATTCCGCTAAGTTTTTTACCGTTTTTTGTCGACTTACGTCGAATTTGGCCCTTGAGGGCTGTCGACAGTCGCTAATCCCGCGGCTAAATTTTTGGCTTAAGGCCATGGCGACGGGGTTTCGCCGATGTCCGGATTGCACCCGGACTATGTCAATCACAGACCCCCACAGGGTCTGTGTTTTGTGTCTAGGCAGCGAGCATGATGTCCTGACTTGCACCAAATGTGCCTTAATGACGCCGAAAGGTCGCAAGGCCAGGATGGAGAAGATGGGGCTCCTCTTCCATGCTCGCACCCCAACGCCATCGATAGCATCGACGTCATCGGAACCGGCACCGTCGAAGTTGCACCATTATCGTCAACCCTCCGGTGACCGTCCACCATCGATGACTTCACGGCCGTCGACTCCCGTCCCTTCCCCGGATGGGCGAGGGGATCGGAAAGAAAAACATCGCCACCGACTGCACAAGTCTCGGCCTGTCGAGGATCCACAACCATCGACCTCCGCACAGACCGAGCCACCGACTAAAAAGCCTCGATCGGACCTGGCACCGTCCGCGTCTCGCTCGCAGGCACCGAGGAAACCCTCACCCCTTCCGGGTGTGGGAGCCGTGATCCCACCGGTTACGGTGGTCCCTCCGGCTCTGCCTCCGCCTCACTCTCCCGTTGAGCCGGGTCTCGTTACCCCTGGTCTCCGGGAAGAACTGGACCGGCTGGTTCAGGAGGCCATCGAAAAGACGATGCAGAAGTTCCAACCTGCACCGGCACCGACTTCGGCACCGACTCCGGCACCGACTCCGCCACCGAGCAAGGACCCGACAGTCGAGCCACTAGTGGGAACACTAGCACCATTACTGCACCGTATGGAAGCGCTGCTAACGGCCCTTCCATCGATGATTCCAGTACCACCTGCAACACCACCGTCTCCGACGGAATTATCATCGGGAGGGGAAACACCGTTTGTTATTCCCCCTTCAGGGGTGGTCCCATCGGTGCCTTCTCATCCCTCACCGATATATCCGTCGGCTCCACCGATTCCAAGGCCGGCACCGATTCCATCGACAGCACCGAAGCCCTCGATGCCGTTTCCGGTTCCGCCTTCAGCACCGATGCCATCGAGATTATTCTCCATACCCTCGGTGATTCCTCTCAATATCCCGGACCCTCAACCAGGACCTTCAGGGCTTCAAGCCCCACAGGATCCCTATGATACCTGGGGAGATGACATCTCTTCTGACACGGATTTGCCTTCGCCACCGTCCCCTACAGAGAGTAGAAAGCGTTCTCCTCCTGAGGATCTCTCCTTTATTAATTTTGTGAAGGAGATGTCAGAGGTGTTCCCCTTTCAGCTACAATCTGAAAAAGATGACAGACACCAGATGATGGAACTTCTCCAATTTCTGGATGCTCCTAAAATCATCGCTTCCATCCCTATTCACCAGGTGTTTCTGGATCTTCTGAAGAAGAACTGGGAATCTCCTTCATCGATTTCCCCAGTCAACAAAAAAGCTGACTCCACATACCTAGTCCAGTCAGCACCAGGTTTTCAGAAGCTTCAGCTGGATCATCGCTCTGTCGTCGTTGAGTCGGCTCAAAAGAAAGCTAAGCGCCAAAAACCACACTCTTCAACCCCACCTACCAAGGACAACAAATTCCTGGATAGTGTAGGAAGAAAAGTGTATCACGGAGCTATGCTAATTTCACGCATAGCTTCATATCAGCTCTATATGACTCAATACAACAGAGCCATCCTCAAACAGATGCAAGAGTATACGGACACTTTGCCTGACCAATATCAGCCACAACTTCAAGCCCTCCTTAACAAAGGGTTCGAGGCCGGTAAGCATGAAATTAGGTCCGCATACGACATCTTCGATGCTTCCACTAAAGTTTCAGCTACAGCCATCTCAGCCAGACGTTTGGCTTGGCTAAAATCATCAGACCTACGCCCAGAGGTCCAGGACCGACTGTCTGATTTACCCTACCTAGGCGACAACTTGTTTGGAGATCAAATTCAGCAAATAGTAGCCGAATTAAAAGATCACCATGAGACGTTAAAACAACTCTCATCTACTCCATCTGAGGTGACCGCCAAGCAACCACCTAAAAGGGACTCTAAAAAGTCTTTCTTTAGGCCACGTCGGTATTACCCTCCCTCGGTTAAGCCTCGACCTTCACGGTCTTCCAATAGAGCTCAGCCACGTCAGCCTCGGAAACAAAGACCTACCGTGGCCCCACCCCCTGGGCCTACGGCGGGCCTTTGACTTCCTTGTAGAGAGCACGTGCCAAACCCCTCTTCCAGCCATCCCTGTGGGAGGTCGACTGTGCCACTTTCTAGACCGCTGGCTTCAGATCACCTCAGATCAGTGGGTACTAGCAATCATAGCACAGGGTTACCACCTCAACTTCACTACTCTTCCTGCAGACTCCCCGCCTCTACAAGCATGGAGTCTCACCAATCACTTGGCTCAGTTACAACAAGAAGTATCCCTTCTTCTGCAATCAAATGCTATAGAACCCGTTCCTCCTTCTCAGCAAGGAATGGGATTCTACTCCAGGTACTTCCTGATACCAAAGAAATCAGGGGGGCTTCGTCCCATCTTAGACCTTCGAGCCCTCAACAAGTACCTTCAAAAAGAAAAGTTCAAGATGGTAACCCTGGGCTCGCTTCTCCCTCTGCTGCAAAGAGGGGATTGGCTATGCTCTCTCGATCTCAAAGACGCGTATACCCACATTGCGATAACGCAATCCCATCGCAAGTACCTGCGGTTTCTGGTGGGCCGAAACCATTACCAATATCGAGTACTACCTTTCGGTCTGGCATCCGCACCACGAGTCTTTACCAAATGCCTTGTCGTGGTTGCAGCATTACTCCGGAAGGAAGGTGTCCACGTCTACCCCTACCTGGACGATTGGCTAATCAGGGCTTCCGCCCAACAGATTGCTCAATCCTCCCTAAAATTGACAATTCAGACTCTCCTTTCCTTAGGGTTTCTTGTCAATTACGAGAAATCTTGCTTAGTCCCATCTCAAAACTTATCTTTCATTGGAGCAGACTTGGACACCTTACAAGCAAAGGCTTACCTTCCTCCTCAAAGAGCTCAAACCCTGATATCCCTAGCTCGCCAACTCCGGTGTCAGGACACTGCCACAGCTCGCCAATTCCTAGTTCTCCTAGGACACATGGCATCCTCGGTTCAAGTAACTCCCACGGCCCGACTAGCCATGAGAGTTACACAATGGACTCTGCGACACCAATGGATTCAAGCTCTTCAGCCGCTGTCCTCCATTGTCACAGTTACACAAGCGCTACGCCTATCGTTAATCTGGTGGACGAATCAAGTCAACCTCCTTCAGGGCTTACCCTTTCTCCTACCAGATCCACAAGTAATCCTAACCACCGACGCTTCCCACATCGGTTGGGGGACCCATGTGGACGAGTTGCAAACTCAGGGTCTCTGGTCTCGAGAAGAAGCCGAACACCAGATAAATTTCTTGGAGCTGCGAGCAATCCGCTACGCGCTCAGAACTTTCCAAGCTCGCCTATCGAATCAGATAGTCTTGATCCAGACAGACAACCAGGTGGCCATGTGGTACATAAACAAGCAGGGAGGCACAGGCTCCTTCCTTCTGTGTCAGGAAGCTGCGCAGATTTGGGCAGAAGCCCTCTCCCGCTCCATGTACCTCAGGGCCACCTACCTGCCGGGTGTAGACAATGTATTGGCAGACCAGCTGAGCCGTGTCTTCCAACCACACAAGTGGTCTCTCAATCCTCTAGTAGCGACCTCTCTATTCCACAAGTGGGGATACCCGCACATAGACCTCTTTGCGTCCCCTCAGAACCACAAAGTGGACAATTATTGCTCTCTCATTCGGAGCCAGCACTCGCGGCCAAGGGATACCTTCTCCCTCAAGTGGACAACCGGTCTGCTCTACGCATTCTCTCCACTTCCTCTTCTGTCCAGGACTCTCGTGAAGCTACGCCAGAACAGGGGAACCATGATCCTGGTAGCACCGCACTGGCCACGCCAAGTGTGGTTTCCCATACTCTGAGATCTCTCCATCCGCAGACACATTCCCCTGGGAAAGGATCCGCATCTACTCACTCAAAACGACGGATGCCTTCTCCATCCCAACCTCCAAGCCTTGTCCCTGACGGCATGGATGTTGAAAGGCTAGTTCTCCAGCCTTTTAACCTTTCGGATTCGGTTTCTCGTGTCCTGATAGCTTCACGAAAGCCCTCCACTAGAAGATCCTATTCATACAAATGGAAAAGGTATACATCATGGTGCACTTCTCAGTCCCTTGATCCCTTTTCCTGTCCAATCTCTGACTTCTTGGACTATTTATGGCATCTCTCAGAATCAGGTCTTAAAACCTCTTCTATCAGGATGCATGTCAGTGCGGTAGCCGCCTTCCACAAGGGTATCGGGGGTGTCCCTATCTCAGTACAACCCCTGGTAACACGCTTTCTCAAAGGCTTGCTCCATCTGAAGCCACCTTTACGTCCTCCGGCCCCATCTTGGGACCTTAATCTGGTTCTTGGTCGTCTAATGAAACCACCCTTCGAACCTCTGCACTCCTGTGACTTAAGATATCTCACTTGGAAAGTGTTATTCCTTTTGGCTATCACTTCAGCTCGCAGAGTTAGTGAATTGCAGGCCCTAGTTACCTATCCGCCTTACACTAAGCTCCTGCAGGACCGGGCGGTACTCCTCACTCACCCTAAATTTTTACCTAAGGTAGTTTCGGAGTTCCATATCAATCAATCCATCATACTACCTATCTTTTTTCCCAGGCCCCACTCCAACTCCGGGGAACAGACTCTGCATACCTTAGACTGTAAACGAGCTCTAGCTTTTTATCTAGACCGTACAGTTTCTCATAGAAAGAGTACTCAATTATTCAACTCTTTCCATCCTAACAAGTTAGGACAACCTGTGGGTAAGCAGGCTCTTTCCTCCTGGTTGGCGGACTGCATTTCCTTTTGCTATCAGCAAGCTGGCATTCCTTTCCAAGACCGTGTCAAGGCACACTCTGTGAGGGCCATGGCGACTTCAGTAGCACACCTTCGATCGGTGCCGCTTCCTGACATCTGTAAAGCTGCAACCTGGAGTTCTCTCCATACCTTTGCAGCCCACTATTGTTTGGACAAAGCTGGAAGACAGGACTCCATCTTCGGCCAATCTGTCTTGCGTAACCTTTTTCCATCATAATGTACCAACACCTTTCCACCTGCCCGGTAGGGTGCGGATGCCCTTTCCCAAATTACACCCCAGTTGTTGTGCCTGTTGCACGCCGTTGGGTGCCTTTGGTGCAAGTCAGGACATCCTCAGCTCGGTACTCACCCATTTGTGAGGACAACCATCCTGCTTGTCCTGTGAGAAAGCAAATGTTGCTTACCTGATGTAACAGGTGTTCTCACAGGACAGCAGGATGTTAGTCCTCACGAAACCCGCCCGCCACCCCGCAGTGTTGGGTTCGTTTTATTTTTACTTTTTAGGCACTGCCTGTAGCTTTGCAAATCAGACTGAAGGGAGACCCCTGCTGGCTGCAGGGTCAGTGCCGTGCTGGGCATGCCCAGTGGGGGCCAGTCAAAGTTCTGTTAAACTTTGACAGAAGTTTTCCGTGGTGGGCTCCATCCTCGATGTCACCCATTTGTGAGGACTAACATCCTGCTGTCCTGTGAGAACACCTGTTACATCAGGTAAGCAACATTTGCTTTTTTTATGCAACACACAATTTCTGGAATTCATTACCTGAGATGTGGTTAAAACAGTTAGCATAGCTGCAATTAAGAAATGTTTGGACAAATTCTTGGAAGAGAAGTCAAACTGTTATTGACCAAGTAGACTTAAGAAGTAACCACTACTTATCCATTGCGTGATAGTAGCATGGGGTGTGTTTACTGCTTGATATCATGCCAGGTACTTGTGATCTGTATTGGCCACTTTGGAAACAGGATACTGGGCTTGATGGACCCTTGATCTGACCGAGTAGGACATGTTCTTAGCATATATATTAAAGGGACAACAGATTCCAGAAACTAGCCAAGTCCTTTCCACAAGTGCTCAGTCTTCCTCTTAGGCAAAAGCAATGCCTGTACATCCTGTAGACATTTGTAAAGCTGCTACATGTGATCTTTCATTCTTTTACAAAACATTATAGATTGGATATTCTTGCGAAAGAAGATGCTTTTGGAGCAAGCTTTCTGAGTGGGTTTAACCTCATCCCACCCAGAATAGTTGGGCATTGACACTTCCCAATCATTATGGACTGGTGTAGCAGGATAAGAAAGGTTGAAGAAATTTATATTTGCCTGATAATTTATTTTCCTTTAGTCCTGCCAAACCAGTCCAAAACCCAACCCAGAAAGGTAAAAATGTATTGATTGAATATTTTCGTTAGTTATCAAGTGCACATATTAAAAAAAAAAAAAAGTAAAATCATGATTTGACATTTCTAAAGTTTATTTCAGAAACTTTAGAAATGTATCTTTTAAACTTTTCTAGTTACTTTTGAAAAAAAACCTTTAATTACTAATTTTAATATAAGGCTAATCTTTTAAAGTTTATTAAACTGCTTTGTTTTAGAAAAAAATCATGTGATCTGCCTCCATCTGCTGGATGGGGGAACATACTCAATAGTTCTGGACTAATGTAGCCAGGAAAGGAAATTATCAGGTAAGTATACATTTCTCCTTACTATTTCCTATGAAAAATGAAACCATTGTGCACCAAGCATTTGTTTCACAAGACTGGCTAAGAGGTTCTGTGTGTGGTAGAAACCAGAGAATTAAGAATTATTAGTAGGAGATGATGAATTTAAATAAGACCTTGGCTAAAATGGAGTGGCTAAAATATGGAGTCATTCTGAGCTCTGCACCTGGAAGGGGTGGGGTGGACGTTAGGGGTTATTTTCCACAGAAGTTTCTTGCTTCTGAAACTTCATGCTGTCTGATGGTTATTTATTATAGCTTAAGAACAAAACAAGAGAAATGTTTTCAGGTTGGTTGATCCATAATGCATTTCTTATTGCTAAGTATTCTCTCTCTGTGTCTTATAGATCTATCTGTATGATTGCACTGAAGTCTCACCATACTCTCTGCTGTTCTTTGGAGGAGATATTTCAATTCAGAAGGACCAAGGGCAAGATACCATTTCTGTGGATGAGTGGATTGTCTTTCAGTCTCCAGCCAGGATAGCACATCTTGTTAAAGTAATTATTGATAGAAATAAAAACAAGCACAATGCAGTTTCACATAATAGGTGTCTTATAGTACTAGATCAATGTAGTAAATATTTTAAACCCAAGTAAAATAAAATGTTTAGAGGTTGTTACCAAAGTAAGCATTGATTCACTGTTGAAAGCACACAATAGCTACTTGTCCTTGAAACTCATTCCCACACTCAAAACACTACAGAAAACATATTTCATTCAGAGGGATGTGAGAGAAAAGTTGAGGGATTATTTAAGTAATATTTACTGCTAGAGGTGGGCATTTATTTATTTATTGAAGACTTTATTGAAATATGGGCCAAATCTTTTCATTGTTCAAAAGAGGTGGTCTGCTTAAAAAAGAATTGGCAAAACTAGGAATCACTCATTGATTTAATCCATTTATACTCCAGATACAGTGTTTGTGACTTAGACTTTTATTTAGCTATTTTGGGCTAACCCCTTTTTTTTTTTTTTTTTTTTTTTTATCGCAGATCGTAAGAAATATAGTTTTGCATCACATGCTTCTCTCTATCCACCTAAGCCACTGTTTATAAAAGGCATTGATGGTAATTGAATCCTATATAACAGGGATTGCCAAATCCAGCTTACAAGAGCCACAAGTAAGTCAGGTTTTCAGGATATCCAAATGAATATACACAAGATAAATTTGCATGCAATGGAGGCAGTGCATGTAAATCTGTCATGCATATTCATTGTGGATTTCCTGAAAACCTGGCCTGTTTGTGGCTCTTGAGGATTGGAGTTGGCCAACTCTTAGTATATTGCTAAAACCTTGAACAGTTCTTGTAGAACTGAACTAAAGAGATTTGTTCTTTTTCAAACCCAAGTATTATACTTAACTTTGCATGCATAAGGTTAAGAATATGCATATATTTTAATGACAATGGTTCACTTCAGATTCTGTTATACAGTCAAGTGATTGTGTTCAGCCTATAGGAGTTAGCCTCAGATGCCTTCTGTGTCAGTGACATGTTTAGTTTGTATGCTGACCTTGCTAGAAACATGCAGTATATAATCTTAAAATCCAGATTTGAAAATCAGGGTCTAAAATAAAGTTAAAAATAAAGAAATGAACCAAAGATGAAGATAACTGTTTACAGAAGATGTGGAAAGATTCAGAGAACATGGACTTGAAATACAATTGTGAAGGGTGTCCTAGTTTTGCTGTATGTTTGTTATTCCAACCTGATTTGTCTTTCCTTTCACTATAGGATTTAAAAGAAGAACTTGATGTCCTCCTGCAAGAAAAAATTGAAAAGCCACAGCCTGTGAACTGGAACCAAACTGAATCTAGAGACTGTGCTGTGCTGTCAGCTATTATAGACCTAATCACAACACAGGAGAATGGAAGTGTCAAAAACTTTGCACCTCGATTCGGGGAAAGGCAGTACCATTAATAGCGTTTCTCCAGTATTTGGGGAAAGGAAGCTTAGTAATTTTCCTTTGGTTTCTAATAGGTTTTATTTGCTGGAACATTTGGGGGAAATGAAAGGGAGCTTCTCAGTTACCTTGGAGAAACTTATTTTCATCAGCCTCTAAAAAATGTGCATCACTTCCACAGTAATGTTTATCTTAAAATTGTGGGTTTGTGACTGAAATACGTGTCATCTACACATATTAGTGTATGTGTCTGTACTTGGTTTCTTTACTGTTGTATCTTTGTTTTGTATTACACTCATTGTTTATATGACATCCGTGGTATTACATTTGTCTTGCTAACAGTTGCTATTGAAGAGTAAACTGTTACATGTTGTGTAACAAATATTTAACTTTTAAATATTAAGGAATTGAGAAAGCAATTGATGAAAACTGGTTACCCGTTAAAACAGGGGTTCTCAACCCAGTCCTTGGGACACACCTAGCAGGCAGGTTTTCCAGATATCCACAATAAATATGCATGAGCTACATTTGCAAACACTGAAGGCAGTGTAAATAAATTTATCTCATGCATATTCATTGTGGATATCCATAAATCCTGTCTTGAGGACTGGGTTGAGAGCCACAGCGTTTATAGGGTTCAGCATTCATCTGTTGTGCCTCTTCCCAATTCTTCTCCTTAACACCCCCCCCCCCCCCCACACACACACACACACACACACACACGCACACACACACACTTTTCTGTTCATTAACCTGCCAGTAAGTAATTAAGAGAAAAACATTTTCTGAAAGTCAAAAAAGTGGAAACCATGGATTCATTTGTGTTGGAAAATTTTTTTTTTGGGGGGGTTTGGGTTATTTTTTAGAAAACTGAGTAATGTAAGAAATAGTAATTGTCACATTAAAGTTTTTGTTTTTTTCTACTTTCTTCAGTTCTGCTTTGGTTTCTCACACACTAGAAGCAGATGCTGTTGTATTTTCTAATTCTGTAAAGACTCGCTCAGCTTGTGCGCCTGTTACTTTTTCAGAGTAATGTGATGTGTGTGTACAATATTTTTTGATAGGAAATGAATTTCTTATCCTTATTCCTTAAAATGGATTTAAAACCATGCTAAAGGGCCGTCCTGATGTGCCAAGTGGCAAGTGCTATGCCACTGCCATGGGGAAAATGACTGGTTCAATCCCTGATTTGGGTCTTTTGCTCCCCTGGGGATGCTGTGGAAGCAGCATTCACAGCTCCTAGGAGGGAGTCATGGTCATTGCTTAAAGATGAATTCTAGTGGCCAGTGATTACAGGCTTCCAGAAGAAGCCCTGATGCATGGTCCCCGGCTGAGGACCTTGACCAGTTGTGAATGAAGGCTCGTAGATCCAGATCCCAGTGCTGGTTGTGATTGAGCTGGAAGAAACTTAGCATGAAAAAAAATGAAAATGGTTTCTTAGTGCCTATTGCATTTTGTAAATGCAATTGCTTCATGTGATGTACTTTTTTTCATAGCTGTTGGGATTAACATTTTTGTTAAATATTAAAATTAACAATTGTGTAATAAGGTTTCAAAATGTCTTGAAAGTTTATGCTGTACCAAGCAAAATATACGTAACAAATACATTGCACATGATACAAATTGTACATTGTGTATAATGCATCTGATAAATTTTAATCATCCAGATTTATTCAGAACATTATAGCTGATTAGAATACAATTACAATTTTTTCTTTTTAAAAAAAGTAATCACGTTTTAGTCGTACATTAAAATGATTATCCCAGGACAAGCAGGATGCTAGTCCTCACATATGGGTGACATCGGTAATGGAGCCCTATGTACGGAAAAACTTCTTTAAAAGTTTCCATGAAACTTTTGACTGGCACCAGATTGCCTACTCAGCATGCCCAGCATGCCATGATATTCCCTGCCACAGGGGTCTCCCTTCAGTCTTCTTTTTTCCACGAAGCAAGTAGCATCGCGGTATAATTGGAGTCCTGTGGTGAATTCACCACTTTAGAAAAGTTTAACTTTTCGGGAAAAAAATCAATCCCATCGCAAGGGTTTCCCTTCGTTTACACCGCGGTAACTTTTTTTATCCCAGGACAAGCAGGATGCTAGTCCTCACATATGGGTGACATCAGTAATGGAGCCCTATGTACGGAAAACTTCTGTAAAAGTTTCTATGAAACTTTTGACTGGCACCAGAGTGCCTACTGAGCATGCCCAGCATGTCATGATATCCCCTGCCACAGGGGTCTCCCTTTAGTCTTCTTTTTTCCGCGAAGCGGTTAGCCTCGCGGTTTGATTGGAGTCTGAGGTGAATTTTCATCTCCAAAAAATTCGGAAAATTTCGACAAATAATATCTTCACCGAAGGGGTTTTTCCCATTTGTTACCGGCTGGTAACTTTTCTTTTTCGATTCCCGGCTGGGAACGATAAAATTCGGGCTTTCGCCGTCGACGGCCGTCCGGCGCCATGGCCTCCGGGTTTAAAAAGTGCCCGAATTGTAATAGAACAATGTCTATTACCGACCCGCATTTTGAGTGTGTTCTTTGCCTAGGCAAGGATCACAACATTCAGGCATGTTCATCTTGTGCTGAAATGACCACAAAGGGTCGGCGCCTAAGGGCCGAGAAGATGGAGCAGCTTTTTTCAGTTCAGCTGCTTCCAAGACCGTCAACTTCGGCTCAATCTTCGCCATCGGCCTCGGTTCGGCAACTGCTATTAAAAAAGAAACTTCCGGCTGCGGGGGACGCTTCCACTCCATCCCCGTCGATTTCATCGAAGGCATCCACTTCAGGAAGCGACAAACAGCCTGAGAAGCATCGACATCGACGGCGGGAGTCGGTGTCCGGAGACACTACCACAGGTACGGCCTCTCCAGCTAAGAAAACCCGGACGGAAGCAGAGGCTCCAAGGCCTACTGACGGGCGATCCCCACCGATATCGGTGCCGGGTTCCGAACCTCCTCAGGGCCCTGAGGAGGAATCGGCATCGCCAACACCGCCTCCCTCCACAGCTGCTCTGTTTTCACCAGCTGTGCGAGTGGAACTTGACTCGCTCATACGTCAAGCGGTGCAACAGGCTCTCCGAGACGCAATTCCGCCATCGATGCCGATTCCACAACCATCGATGCCCATCTCCGCACCAACGATTCCGGGGTCAGCGACGATGCCGCGGGAACCGACATCGATTCCAACCCCGGTGCATTCACCGTTACCTCATACGCCTCCTCCGATTCCGTCTTCGGTGCCACCGATGCCCATGCCGGTGCCCTCACCAGGAAGGCCGATGCCAACACCGATTCCTCAGGAGGATGTTCCCATTTTGCACCCAGTTTTTAACAAATTGGACACACTGGGAATCCTGACAAGGCAAGCACCGCAGGATCCACTTCCAGGCCCTTCAGGGGTACCGGGGCCCCCTAGGCCACACTCGCCTGTAAGACCGTCAGTTCCTTATCCCAGGCCACACCAGGAACCGGATGATTCTAATTCAGAATACTCTTCGGAAGAAGATTTATTCTCAGAACCATCTCCAACTGAGGATCACAGAAAGTCTCCACCGGAAGACCTCTCCTTCACAAATTTTGTTAGGGAAATGGCTGATACCATTCCATTCCCTATACAAACAGAGGTGGATCAGAGACAAAAAACTTTAGAAGTCTTACAGTTTGTAGACCCTCCAAAGGAGATGTTGGCAATCCCAGTTCATGAAGTCTTACAGGAACTTCAACATAGAATCTGGGAGCATCCAAGTTCTGTCTCACCGGTTAATAAAAGAGCTGAGGCCACGTACTTAGTACAGCCAACTCCGGGATTCCAAAGACCACAACTACCCCACTAATCAGTAGTGGTAGAATCCGCCCAAAAGAAGGCGAAGAGACAAAAATCTCATGCTTCAGTGCCGCCTGGGAAAGACAGTAGGTTGTTAGACAACCTAGGCAGAAAAGTTTTCCAGGGTTCCATGCTGGTATCAAAAATTACATCTTACCAGCTGTACATGAACCAATACCAAAGGAACCTTTGGAAACAGGTTCAGGAGCTTTCTCTGGCCCTTCCGGATCAATACCAAGAGGCGTTTCAAGCACTGGTACATAAAGGCCTTGACTCTGGAAAACACGAAGTCAGGGCCACTTACGACTGTTTTGAGACAGCAGCAAGGTTGTCAGCATCAGCTATAGCTGCAAGACGATGGGCATGGCTAAAGGCATCGGATCTTCGCCCAGAAGTCCAAGATCATTTGTCTGATCTACCATGCTTAGGGGATAATCTCTTCGGAGACAAGATAAAAGAAGCGGTAGCGACACTTAAGGACCACTCAGAGACTTTAAAGCAATTGTCGTCTCAGCCCCAGGAGTCGCAGGCCTCTTCTAGAAAGTTTCCAAGAAGAGACACTCGACGGCCGTACTATCGCCAACGTAGATACTACCCCCCAGCAGGTAGACAGAGACCTAGCCGCCCAGCACAGCGCCAGCAGCCTAGGCAAAGGCAGCCGAGGCCTCAGCCGCCTCCACAAACAACAGCCACTTCTGGTTTCTGAACATCCCCAGAGAGCAGCAGCATAAATCCGTTCCCCGAAACACCTGTAGGAGGCCGCATTCAACACTTCCTCAGCAATTGGGCCTCCATCACCACCGACCAGTGGGTGTTATCCATCACGACTCACGGTTACAGGCTGGATTTCTTAACTACCCCTATGGAAAATCCACCACTTCACTCTCATTCAATAAATCAACACTCCATAATTCTTCAAACAGAATTATCCACCCTTCTGAGAGCCAGGGCCATAGAACCAGTTCCTGGTCCTCAAAAGGGCAGAGGATTCTACTCTCGATATTTCCTCATTCCAAAGAAAACAGGAGGCCTTCGTCCTATCCTAGACCTCAGGAATCTCAACAAATTTCTCAAGAAAGAAAAATTCAGAATGGTATCCCTAGGCTCCATTCTACCTCTTCTTCAAAGGGGAGATTGGCTCTGCTCTCTGGATCTTCAAGATGCCTACGCTCACATCCCCATCTGCCCTCCTCATCGCCAGTACCTGCGATTTCGGGTCCTAGATCAACATTTTCAATACAGAGTGCTGCCATTCGGCCTCGCATCAGCACCCAGAGTATTCACAAAATGCATGGCTGCAGCAGTGGCACACCTCCACAAGCAAAAAGTGCATGTGTTCCCTTATCTGGACGATTGGCTCATCAGAAGTCATTCAAAAGAAGGTGCTGTCACTTCCCTCAAGCTCACCATCCAAGTCCTTCATTCCTTGGGATTTCTCATCAATTACCAGAAATCCCATCTGTCACCAACTCATCTACTACAGTTTATAGGTGCAGAGCTAAACACTACGCTAGCGACCGCTTTTCTACCAAAAGACCGTGCTCAGACACTTGTCCTCTTAACTCACGATCTCCGCAACCGATTCAAGGTGACGGCTCACCAGTGCCTCATTCTTCTAGGGCACATGGCTTCCACGGTTCATGTAACTCCCATGGCCAGACTAACCATGCGAACTTCTACAATGGACACTCAAAAAACAATGGATACAAGCCACTCAACCAATGTCCACTCCTATTTACATCACACCAGAGCTCAAAGCTGCACTTCTCTGGTGGACGCTAATGCCCAACCTGCTCAAGGGTCTACCTTTTCAGCAACCAGTGCCACAAGTGACGTTGACTACAGATGCATCCACCTTAGGGTGGGGAGCGCATATTGGTCATCTAAAGACACAGGGCAAGTGGACACGACTCGAAGCCACTTTTCAGATAAACTTCCTAGAGCTTCGAGCTATACGCTATGCGCTGCATGCATTCAAAGACTGCCTATCACACAAGACTGTCTTAATCCAGACGGACAACACAGTAGCAATGTGGTACATCAACAAACAAGGAGGGACAGGTTCGTACCTTCTTTGTCAAGAAGCAGCACAAATTTGGGACTGGGCCCTGACACATGCAGTTCTTCTACGGGCCACCTACCTAGCGGGCATCCACAACACAGTGGCGGATCGCCTCAGTCGTCAGTTCCAACCACACGAATGGTCCTTGGATCCAACAATAGCATCCAAGATCTTCCAGCGCTGGGGACAACCGACGATAGATCTCTTTGCATCCCAGCTCAACTGCAAGGTGAACAATTACTGCTCTCTACTCCGACAGCAGAACGACCTACCAAAGGACGCATTTGCTCGCCATTGGAACTCAGGCCTGTTATATGCGTATCCTCCGATACCACTTATAACCAAAACACTAGTGAAGCTACAACAGGACAAGGGGACTATTATACTCATAGCCCCATATTGGCCTCGACAAGTATGGTTCCCCACACTGCTAGATCTCTCAGTCAGGGATCCGATTCGCCTGGGAGTAGCTCCCAATCTCATAACTCAGGAACAGGGTCAGTTGCGCCATCCCAACCTTCAATCCCTGTCCCTGACAGCATGGATGTTTAAAGCTTGATCTTACAGCCATTCAACCTCCCATCCGCTATATCTCAAGTACTTATAGCTGCGCGTAAACCTTCCACTAGAAAGAATTATTCCTACAAATGGAAACGGTTTACGCTATGGTGCAATCAGCAGGATTTAGATCCTTTCACTTGCCCCACTACATCACTACTTGATTACCTTTACCATCTTTCAAACTCTGGTCTTAAGTCATCATCTGTAAGGGTACACTTAAGTGCAATCTCAGCTTACCATAATAAGCTGGACGACGCCCCTATCTCCACACAGCCTCTCGTCAGTACATTCATGAGAGGCCTAACTCACATTAAACCTCCAGTTCATTCCCCAAGCATACAATGGGATCTGAACGTAGTATTAACTAGACTTATGCGTTCTCCCTTTGAACCCATAAATACCTGTGACCTTAAATACCTTACTTGGAAAACGGTATTTCTCATAGCCATCACTTCGGCCAGAAGGGTCAGTGAATTACAAGCACTAGTCACATACGAACCTTTTACAAAGTTCTTACATGACAGGGTAGTCCTCCGGACACATCCAAAGTTCCTTCCTAAGGTTGTCACGGAATTTCACTTAAATCAATCAATAGTTTTACCTACATTCTTTCCTCGGCCTCATTCCCATCAAGGTGAAAGAGCCCTACATACGTTGGACTGTAAGCGTGCACTCTCCTTCTGTTTAAACCGCACTACAGCCCAAAGAAAATCCAGTCAGCTGTTTGTATCCTATGATCCAAACAAGCCAGGTAAAGCAGTGGGTAAGCATACTGTCAAAATGGCTAGCAGATTGCATACAATTCTGTTATGAAAAAGCAGACCTTACTCTTCAAGGGCGAGTAAACGCACACTCAGTCAGAGCAATGTCAGCCTCAGTGGCACACCTTCGCTCTGTGCCTATTCTGGACATTTGTAAAGCAGCAACATGGAGTTCTCTTCACACCTTTGCAGCTCACTACTGCTTAGACAAAGAAGGAAGACAAGATTCAGCATATGGACAATCCGTCTTAAAGAACTTGTTTCCAGTGTAACCCCAACTCCTTCTACATCCAACCTGCTGTGATTTCGGCTGATTCATTTCAATAACAATACCTTACGGTTACTTCAGCACAAAATGACTCAGCCTCTAGCTTGCTAATCACCCATATGTGAGGACTAGCATCCTGCTTGTCCTGGGATAAAGCAAAATTGCTTACCTTGTAATAGGTGTTATCCCAGGACAGCAGGATGTAGTCCTCACGAAACCCACCCGCCACCCCGCGGAGTTGGGTCCGATACGTTTTATTATTTTATTTTTGGCTAACGCTATTTGCTACAAACAAAGACTAAAGGGAGACCCCTGTGGCAGGGGATATCATGACATGCTGGGCATGCTCAGTAGGCACTCTGGTGCCAGTCAAAAGTTTCATAGAAACTTTTACAGAAGTTTTCCGTACATAGGGCTCCATTACTGATGTCACCCATATGTGAGGACTACATCCTGCTGTCCTGGGATAACACCTATTACAAGGTAAGCAATTTTGCTTTCCCTTCGGTTTCCAGCCGGTACCGAAATTTTTTGGTCATCGCCGTCGACGGCTGTCTGGCAAAATGACCTCCGGGTTCAAAAAATGCCCGAACTGTGCGCGGAATATGTCGATAACCGACCTGCACTTAGAATGTGTTCTTTGCCTAGGCAAAGATCACAATGTACAATCGTGTACTTTATGTGCGGAGATGACCTCAAAAGGCCGTCGTCTCCGCGTTGAAAAAATGGAGCAATTGTTTAACATACAATTGCTTCCGAAGGCATCGACTTCGGTTCAGTCATCGCCATCGGGATCCGTCCGACAGGTACTACTGAAGAAACGTCGTCCGGAGGCAGGAGACGCTTCTACGCCTTCACCGTCAGTATTGTCGAAGGCGTCCACTTCTGGAAGTGAAAAACAGAAGGAAAAACATAGTCACCGGCATCGACGACGCCTAGCACCGATGACTGAAGATCCATCGACAGGTACGGCCTCACCCGCAAAGATACCTCGGACGAGTGCGGAGGCTTCGAGGCCTACTGATCCAGGGCGATCCCCACCGATATCGGTGCAGGGTTCCGTACCTCCTCAGGGCTCTGAGGGGGGGGTATCTGCATCGCCATCACCGCCTCCCTCCATAGCTGCTCTGGTATCACCAGCTATGAGAGTGGAACTTGACACATATATACGTCAAGCGGTGCACCAGGCTCTGCGCGATGCGATTCCGCCACAGCCATCAATGCCGATTCCGATGCCGAGAGAACCATCGCCATTGAAGCCGCTGGCACCGACGATGCCACGGGAACCGCTCCCGATGCCTACCCCGGTACCGCCACCGGGGACTATACCGGTGCCCAACAGAGGATGTCTCGATGCTACAGCCATTCATGACACTCCTGGATATTTTATCAAACAAAACACCAGAAGAGCCTATTCCAGGCCGCTCTGGAATACCAAGACCTCCAAGGCCTCATTCTCCTCTTCTACCATCAAGGCCTAAGGAGCCTTTGCTAGTGCCAGTCACTCACCACACTCCACGGGATATGGCTACTGACACATGCTCAGAATATTCTTCAGATGGAGATATTTTTTCTGAACCCTCCCCACCTGACGACCACAGGAAGTCTCACCTCCTGAGGACCTTTCCTTTACAAATTTTGTAAAGGATATGGCTGATACCATCCCCTTTCAACTACAAACGGAGATGGATGCAAGGCAGAAAACATTGGAGGTTCTGCAATTTGTAGATCCTCCTAAAGAAATGTTAGCAGTACCAGTCCATGAAGTTTTTCAAGACCTTCCGTACAGGATATGGGAACACCCAGGATCAGTTTCAGCAGTCAATAAAAGATCAGAGGCAACTTATTTGGTACAACCTATCCCAGGTTTTCAAAAATCACAGTTGCCACACCAGTCAGTCGTGGTAGAGTCCGCCCAGAAGAAGGCGAAACGACTGAAATCTCATTCATCTACACCACCTGGGAAGGAAAGTAGATTTCTAGATAATCTAGGACACAAGGTTTTTCAGGGTTCCATGCTGGTATCCAAGATAACATCATACCAGCTATATATGAACCAATATCAAAGGAACCTATGGAAGCAGGTTCAAGACCTAGCTCTCTCTCTCCCTGAGCAGTATCAAGAACCATTCCAGAATATCGTCCATAAAGGCCTCGAATCAGGAAAACACGAGGTCAGAGCTACTTACGACTGCTTTGAGACTGCGGCACGACTTTCTGCTTCAGGCATAGCTGCACGCAGATGGGCATGGCTAAAGGCCTCTGATCTCCGTCCAGAGGTCCAGGAACGTTTGGCTGATCTTCCTTGCTTGGGGGACAACCTTTTTGGGGAGAAGGTCAAAGAAGCTGTGGCGACTATGAAAGACCACACAGAAACACTAAAGCAATTATCCTTAATACCTCAGGATACTCAACCTTCCACAAGGAGGATTCCAAAGCGTGATACCAGACGTCCATACTACCGTCCACGCAGGTATTATCCCCCAGAACAGCCCGCCCACCTCAAAGCCAACAACCTAGGCAGAGGCCTGCAAGGGCACAACCACCACCACAAACTGCCACTACATCTGGTTTTTGAAACAATTCAGAGAGCAGCGGCCTCATCAACCCATTTCCACACATACCAGTAGGGGGTCGTATAACATACTTCCAAAGTATTTGGGCCTCCATTACCACCGACCAGTGGGTGTTATCCATCACAGCTCACGGTTACAGACTAGATTTTCTTACTGTTCCAAAAGAAAACCCACCACTTCCATCTTGGACAGTAAATCAACATTCCATAATTCTTCAAACAGAATTATCCACCCTTCTGAGAGCCAGGGCCATAGAACCAGTTCCTGGACCTCAAAAGGGCAGGGGATTCTACTCCCGCTATTTCCTAATTCCAAAGAAAACAGGAGGCCTTCAACCCATTCTAGACCTCAGAAATCTCAACAAATTTCTCAAAAAAGAAAAATTCAGGATGGTGTCCTTAGGCACCATTCTACCTCTTCTTCAAAGGGGAGATTGGCTCTGCTCTCTGGATCTTCAAGATGCCTACGCTCACATTCCCATCTATCCTCCTCATCGCCAGTACTTGCGATTTCGGGTAAAGGATCAACACTTTCAATACAGAGTGCTGCCATTCAGCCTTGCATCAGCCCCACGAGTATTCACAAAGTGCATGGCTGTAGCAGTGGCACACCTCCACAAACAGAGAGTGCATGTGTTCCCTTATCTGGACGATTGGCTCATCAAGAGTCAAACAAAAGAAGGAGCTCTCACGTCTCTCAAGCTCACTATCCATGTGCTTCACTCCTTGGGATTTCTCATCAACTAACAGAAATCCCATCTGTCACCAACTCATCTTATACAGTTCATAGGTGCAGAGCTAAATACTGCAATAGCAAAAGCTTTTCTTCCAAGAGACCGTGCTCAATCACTTGTCCTCTTGACTCAAACTCTTCGAAATCAATTCCAGGTAACAGCTCACCAGTGCCTCATTCTTCTAGGGCACATGGCTTCCACAGTTTACGTAACTCCCATGGCCAGATTGACCATGCGACTACTGCAATGGACACTCAAAGCGCAGTGGATACAAGCCACTCAACCAATGTCCACTCCCATTCATATCACACCAGAGCTCAGATCTGCACTCATCTGGTGGACATCAGTGAACAACCTGCTTAAAGGCCTACCTTTCCAGCAACCAGTTCCACAAGTAACTTTGACTACAGATACATCCACCTTAGGGTGGGGAGCACACATTGGTCATCTAAAGACACAGGGCAAGTGGACAAAGCTCGAAGCCTCTTTTCAAATAAACTTCCTGGAGCTTCGAGCTATACGCTATGCGCTGCATGCGTTCAAGGACTGCCTATCACACAAGACTGTTCTGATCCAAACGGACAACACAGTAGCCATGTGGTACATCAACAAACAAGGGGGGACAGGTTCTTACCTCCTTTGTCAAGAAGCAGCACAAATTTGGGACTGGGCCCTAACACACTCAATTCTTCTACGGGCCACTTACCTAGCAGGCATCCACAACATCGTAGCAGATCGCCTCAGTCGTCAGTTCCAACCGCACGAATGGTCCTTGGATCCAGCAATAGCATCCAAGATCTTCCAACGCTGGGGTCAACCGATGATAGATCTCTTTGCATCCCATCTCAACTACAAAGTGAACAATTACTGCTCTCTACTCCGACAGCAGAACGACCTACCAAAGGACGCATTTGCTCGCCATTGGAATTCAGGCCTATTACCGTATTTCCACGACAATAACCCGCCCACGTATATAACCCGCCCACACACATAACCCGCAGGTTTTCAAAATTTATGTAAGAAACCTTTAATATACCCCGCCTCCTCATATAACCCGCGGGCAGACAGGGCGCTTGTCCGAGGGGGCGGGGCCGCCGGCACACTGACCTTGCGCACTCTGCGCGCCGTGTACAGCCCCATGCCGTCCTGCACGCTGGACGCCTTCAGCGAGAAGCGCTCCGGTACGTACATGCCCAGCATTTTCATGGCCTGCCCCGGGGTGCGAGCCGCTCCCTCTCACATCGCCGGCGCTTTGCTTCCCGAGGGAGTTTGACCCTCCTCTCTCGTTGTCCCCTCGTTCCTTCCTGACCAATCAGGAAGCGGCCGGGCGCAGGGATAGGACGGACTCCTCTCAGCTGCAGCCTATCAGATGCGCGCTCTCCTTGACGCTTTGTTTTGTTTCCTCCTTCGCTTCTATTCAGAGTCGGGAAACTTTATTGGTCGGAAAGTTTGTCCACGTGTAGCCGAGTCAATGCCCGCGGCGGAGTGGGCGGAGGGATATACAGCGTGAAGCGCCGGGGCGGGGGGAGAGAGATGTTAACCGCTGCTGTAAAATTTTTTCTGGATAACCCGCCCACGTTTATACCCCGCGGGGGGCATGCGGGGTAGGTAAAAACGCACATTACCCGCGGGTTATATGCGTGGAAATACGGTATACGCGTATCCACCGATACCACTCATAACCAAAACACTAGTGAAGCTACAACAGGACAAGGGGACTATGATACTCATAGCCCCATATTGGCCTCGACAAGTATGGTTCCCCACACTGCTAGATCTCTCAGTCAGGGATCCAATTCGCCTGGGAGTAGCTCCCAATCTCATAACTCAGGAACAGGGTCAGTTGCGCCATCCCAACCTTCAATCCCTCTCCCTGACAGCATGGATGTTGAAAGCTTGATCTTACAGCCTCTCAACCTTCCAACCAATATATCTCAAGTACTTATAGCTGCACGTAAACCTTCCACTAGAAAGAATTATTCCTACAAATGGAAATGGTTTATTCTGTGGTGCACTCAGAAAGATTTAGATCCTTTCACTTGCCCCACTACCTCACTACTAGATTACCTTTATCATCTCTCAGACTCTGGTCTTAAGACGTCATCTGTAAGGGTACACTTAAGTGCAATCTCAGCTTACCATAACAAGCTGGGAGACGCACCTATCTCCATACAGCCTCTTGTCAGTAAATTCATGAGAGGCCTAACTCACATTAAACCTCCAGTTCATTCCCCAAGCATACAATGGGACCTGAACGTAGTATTAACCAGGCTTATGCGTTCTCCATTTGAACCCATAAATACCTGTGACCTTAAATACCTTACTTGGAAAACGGTATTTCTCATAGCCATTACATCAGCTAGAAGGGTCAGCGAATTACAAGCGCTAGTCACATACGAACCTTTTACAAAGTTCCTACATGACAGAGTAGTCCTCCGTACACATCCAAAATTCCTTCCTAAGGTTGTCACGGAATTTCACTTGAACCAATCAATAGTTTTACCAACATTCTTTCCTAGGCCTCATTCCCATCAGGGTGAGAGCGCCTTACACACTTTGGACTGTAAGCGTGCGTTATCCTTCGATTTAAACCGCACAACAGCCCAAAGAAAATCCAGTCAGCTATTTGTATCCTATGATCCAAACAAACCAGGTAAAGCAGTGGGTAAGCATACTCTGTCAAACTGGCTAGCAGATTGCATACAATTTTGTTATGAAAAAGCAGGCCTTACTCTTCAAGGGTGAGTAAAAGCACACTTAGTCAGAGCAATGTCAACCTCAGTAGCACACCTTCGCTCTGTGCCTATTCTGGACATTTGTAAAGCAGCAACATGGAATTCTCTTCACACTTTTACAGCTCACTACTGTTTAGACAAAGAAGGAAGACAAGATTCAGCCTATGGACAATCCGTCTTAAAGAACTTGTTTCCAGTATAATCCCAACTCCTACATCCAACCTGCTGTGATCTTCGGCTGATTCATCTTAACAATACTTCACTGTTGCTTCACTACAAGATGACTCAGCCTCTAGCTTACTAATCACCCATATGTGAGGACTAGCATCCTGCTTGTCCTGGGATAAAGCAAAATTGCTTACCTTGTAATAGGTGTTATCCCAGGACAGCAGGATGTAGTCCTCACGAAACCCACCCGCCACCCCGCGGAGTTGGGTCCGATACGTTTTATTATTTTATTTTTGGCTACTGCTAATTGCTACAAAACAAGACTGAAGGGAGACCCCTGTGGCAGGGAATATCATGGCATGCTGGGCATGCTCAGTAGGCACTCTGGTGCCAGTCAAAAGTTTCATGGAAACTTTTAAAGAAGTTTTTCCTTACATAGGGTTCCATTACCGATGTCACCCATATGTGAGGACTACATCCTGCTGTCCTGGAATAACACCTATTACAAGGTAAGCAATTTTGCTTTTCTTAAAAATGATTATGCTTGCCAGTCGTAACTTAAAGAATAGCAATTTTTTAGTATAGGTACAATAGAACATAAAGTTGAACTAGTGCTGTTGAGGCAGCATTTTCTGGCCTTCTGATATCAGTATCTTGCACAATAATAAGATACTGATAAGAAATATATTGATTTTTTTATTTTTGTAAAAAATGGAAGGTTATTGAACCTGTTATTTTTTTAGGTAATTACATTTGTTTATTCAGGAAAAAGAATCCTAAGTGAAAAATTCAAATCCTATGCCATAAAGCATTTAAACTAGAGGACAGGGATGACAGAAGGAAGCTGGAATGTCACCCCCAACATCTCCAAGAAGTGAGTGAAGAAATTAACAGAAATCAGCTAAATAGGACAGAAATGATATCCAAGAAGAGCAGTAAGCTGAGTATAGAAGCTGAAAAGCTATGAGCATAAATGTTCATAGTCTGAGCTATAAAAACCCCAGACCTGCAGGCAGACACACAGAGCAGAGAACCCCGTGCGTCGAGGGCTCACCATAAGCAGTGCAGGTATATGAATGCAGCATCCTCACTGAAGAGAAGCCGCGATCTACAATTGAAAACAGCTGAGAAGAGAAAAATTAGCTGCTGGCAGGAGCGGAGGCAGAGGAATGAACCCTGTATGCTCCTCTGCACTAGAGACTCTGGCTGCCGGTTTGTGGATTTAATTTACTTTTTGTCCCTTTTACAATTCTTTTTTTTTTTTCTTTTTTTTAACTGAGGGGAAGGGCAAATCTTCCCAGTGCAGGAAAAACAAAGAGGAGCACTCAGCCCCCAAGGCAGCCAGAGAAGGGGGGGGGTGGGTTTGTGAGGGACTGGACTACCAGTTTCACCCCCCACACCGAGGAAGCAAAATAGGGCTTAGGCTATGTCCGACACAAGGGGCCAAGCCCCCCTAAGCCCCGCAAGAGCCAGGAGCATCTCCTGTGAAAGAAGAGACAGGCAGAGTCTGTCACAAACAAAATCAACTTTTTTAAAAAAAATAGGATAAAACATAAGCATTGTCAATTTAAGTGTAAAACATTGATAAGACAGGCAAAGAGAGAATTTGAAATGAAGTTGGCCATAAAGGCAAAAACTCATAATAAAACCTTTTTTAAATATATCCGAAGCAAGAAACCTGTGAGGGAGTCGGTTGGACCATTAGATGACCGAGGGGTTAAAGGGGCTCTTAGGGGAAGATAAGGCAATTGCAAAAAGACTAAATGAATTCTTTGCTTCTGTGTTTACTAATGAGGATGTTGGGGAGATACCAGTTCCGGAGATGGTTTTTAGGGGTGATGAGTCAGACGAACTGAACGAAATCACTGTGAACCTGGAAGATGTAGTAGGCCAGATTGACCGGATGGTATGCATCCTAGGGTACTGAAGGAACTAAAAAATGAAATTTCTGATCTATTAGTTAAAAATTTGTAACCTATCATTAAAATCATCCATTGTACCTGAAGACTGGAGGGTGGCCAATGTATCCCCAATATCTAAAAAAGGCTCCAGGGGCAATCCGGGTAACTATAGACCAGTGAGCCTAACTTCAGTGCCAGGAAAAATAGTGGAAACTATTCTCAAGATCAAAATCATAGAGCATATAGAAAGACATGATTTAATGGAACACAGTCAACACGATTTACCCAAAGGAAGTCTTGCCTAACAAATCTGCTTCATTTTTTTGAAGGGGTTAATAAACATGTGGATAAAGGTGAACCAGTAGATGTAGTGTATTTGGATTTTCAGAAGGCGTTTGACAAAGTCCCTCATGAGAGGCTTCTACGAAAACTAAAAAGCCATGGGATAGGAGGCGATGTCTTTTCGTGGATTACAAACTGGTTAAAAGACAAGAAGCAGAGTAGGATTAAATGGTCAATTTTCTCAGTGGAAAAGGGTAAACAGTGGAGTGCCTCAGGGATCTGTACTTGGACTGGTGCTATATATATATAAATGATCTGGAAAGGAATACGACGAGTGAGATTATCAAATTTGCGGATGATACAAAATTATTCAGAGTAGTTAAATCACAAGCCAACTGTGATACATTACAGGAGGACCTTGCAAGACTGGAAGATTGGGCATCCAAATGGCAGATGAAATTTAATGTGGACAAGTGCAAGGTGTTGCATATAGGGAAAAATAACCCTTGCTGTAGTTACATGACGTTAGGTTCCATATTAGGAGCTACCACCCAGGAAAAAGATCTAGGGATCATAGTGGATAATACTTTAAAATCGTCGGCTCAGTGTGCTGCAGCAGTCAAAAAAGCAAACAGAATGTTAGGAATTATTAGGAAGGGAATGGTTAATAATATGGAAAATGTCCTAATGCCTCTATATCGCTCCATGGTGAGACCGCACCTTCAATACCGTGTACAATTCTGGTTGCCACATCTCAAAAAAGATATAGTTGCGATGGAGAAGGTACAGAGAAGGGCAACCAAAATGATAAAGGGTAAGGAACAGCTCCCCTATGAGGAAAGGCTGAAGAGGTTAGGGCTGTTCAGCTTGGAGAAGAGACAGCTGGGGGGGGGGGGGGGGGATATGATAGAGGTCTTTAAGATCTTGAGAGGTCTTGAATGAGTAAATGTGACTCGGTTATTTACACTTTCAAATAATAGAAGGACTAGGGGGCATTCCATGAAGTTAGCAAGTAGCACATTTAAGTCTAATCGGAGGAAATTCTTTTTCACTCAACGCACAATAAAGCTCTGGAATTTGTTGCCAGAGGATGTGATTATTTCAGTGCTGGGTTCAAAAAAGGTTTGGATAAGTTCTTGGAGGAGAAGTCCATTAACGGCTATTAATCAAGTTTACTTAGGGAATAACCACTGCTATTAATTGCATCAGTAGAATGGGATCTTCTTAATGTTTGGATAATTGCCAGGTTCTTGTGGCCTGGTTTGGCGTCTGTTGGAAACAGGATGCTGGGCTTGATGGACCCTTGGTCTGACTCAGCATGGCAATTTCTTATGTTCTTATGCTTGATCCTTAGAGAAAGAAAACAGGAAAAACAAAGGCTGACTAGCCGAGATCAGGGAACCGCAGGGTGAGCTGATCCATCTGCTGGAGACAGACAAATACTAAAGGGCTGCAGGGTAGGCTCTGTCTTGATATAGGATACCCTTTCAGTTTTGGTCTGTCTCCATCTGCTGGACAGGAGGCTCAACCCACGGTCTGAACTGATCCGGATACGTACAGGGAAGCAGTGTTTATACCATGCTTTTTTAAAAATTCATTTATGGCCAAATTTTAAAAGCAAATCCGGGGTTTATGCGCGTGGCTGGGCCTTGCACGCGATGCGCACATTTTCAAACAGGCTCGGCCACACGCCTAAACCCCGGTACGTGCACAAGTGCCGGGCCTCTTCAAAGGGGCGGGCTGGAACAGCACCACTGTATGCTGTCCCGATGACTCACGCGCTAGCAAGCAGCCAGCCAGCACGCAGAATTTACTTCATTTAGTCTTTTTGCAATTGCCTTATCTTCCCTAAGAGCTCCTTTAACCCCTCAGTCATCTAATGGTCCAACCGACTCCCTCACAGGTTTCTTGCTTCGGATATATTAAAAAAAATTTATTATGAGTTTTTGCCTCTATGGCCATCTTCATTTCAAATTCTTTCTTCGCCTGTCTTATCAATGTTTTACACTTAACTTGACAATGCTTATGTTTTATCCTATTTAAAAAAAAAAAAAAAGTTGATTTTGTTTGTGACAGACTCTGCCTGTCTCTTCTTTCACAGGAGACGCTCCTGGCTCTTGCGGGGCTTAGGGGGGCTTGGCCCCTTGTGTCGGACATAGCCTAAGATCTATTTTGCTTCCTCGGTGTGGGGGTGAAACTGGTGGTCCAGTCCCTCACCCCCCCCCCCCTTTTCTGGCAGCCTTGGGGGCTCAGTGCCCCTCTTTGTTTTTGCTGCACTGGAAAGGTTTGCCCTTCCCCTCAGTTTAAAAAAAAAAAAAAAAATTGTAAAAGGGACAAAAAGTAAATTAAATCCACAAGCCGGCAGCCAGACTCTCTAGTGCACAGGAGCATGCAGGGTTCATTCCTCTGCCTCCGCTCCTGCCAGCAGCTAATTTTTCTCTTAGCTGTTTTCAATTGTAGATCGCGGCTCCTCTTCAGTGAGGATGCTGCGTTCATATACCTGCACTGCTTGTGGTGAGCCCTCGACGCGCGGGGTTCTCTGCTCTGTGTGTCTGCTGGGTAAGGATGGTCCCTCCTCGGCAGTGCTTGAAAATTCAGCCCGGGGTCGTCTTCCTCACCGCATGGCTCGGCCGTTCCCGGGTCGGCAAACCGCGGGAATGGCAGCCATCTTGTGTTTTTTGGCAGCTCCCAATTCGGGGCTGCCTGGCACTGAGGACCCGAATTTTTCGGAGTTTCCACCCGATTTGAGCCCCGTGCTGCCCCATGATGAGGTCCCTGACCCCCCCTCCCCCGCCCTCCCCCCCCTCCGGCAAGGCTCAACCTCGTTTTTCATCAGAGTTTGCGCTTCTCCTGCACAAATCTTACTTGGCCAGCTTGCAGGAGCAGGTCCCCTGCCGGTGAAACTCCCATGACCAGCCCCGCCACCTGCTCCTCCAACTCCAGAGCCGCAGGGGCCGGTCCGGGTGCGGATGGTCCCGGGGGATCGCGCCCATCCCTGATCCTCAGACGCCTCTGGTCACTCCGGATCCCACCGCAGATTTGATGGGGGCACTCCCCCCCCCCCCCCCCGGAAGGTCCTCCGCATGTTTCAGAGGGAGGAATTGGAGCCCCTCATTCCCTTTGTCCTCCAGGAGTTAGGGATTGAGGGACCCTCTGCAGATACCCTGACAGCTTCGTTGCTCAAGATATGGACCCGGGCCTGGCGGGACAGGGCTCCGGTGTGTGCCTTTCCCTTCCACCCTATGCATAAGTTGCTGCTTCTACGGGAATGGGAAGCTCTCGAAGCAGGGCTCTGTGTTGGGAGGGCTATGGACAAGCTCTACCCCCTCCTGGAGGACTGCTTGGACATGCTGAGGATTCCCACAGTAGATTCTTCCGTCTCTGCGGTCACTAAACACACCACTATCCCAGTAGTGGGGGTGACGGCCCTGAAGGACGTACAGGATTGTAAGCTCGAAGCCCATCTAAAGCGTATTTTTTAGGTTCTGGCCTTGGGAGTTCGGGCGACTATCTGCAGCAGTCTCATGCAGCGGGCAGGTCTTAGGTGGGTTCAACAATTGCTCGGCACCCAGGACCTCCCATCTGCAGAGGCGAAGCAGGCTGAACGGTTGGAAGGCGTCATCGCGTATGGGGCAGATGCATTGTGCGACCTCCTCCACGTCCAGGCGAAAGTGATGGTCTCGGCGGTTTCCGCTAGAAGGCTTCTCTGGCTGTGCAATTGGTCCGCGGACCCGACCTCCAAGGCGAGATTGGGCACGTTGCCCTTCAAGAGTAAGTTGCTCTTTGGAGAGGACCTTGAGCAGCTTATTAATTCCTTGGGGGAAAACAAGGTTCATAAGCTACTGGAAGACCGTCCGAAACAATCTTGTCGTTTGCGCTCTCCCGTCATTGCTTCCGGGGTCAACGGAGATATATGCCTCGCGGGCATGGTGGCTCCTCAAGAGGTTATTCTTCCCGGTCCCAATCTTGGTCCCAGCTCTTTCGTGGGCGCCAGCTCTTCCGTGAGGGAGCGTCCCAGCGTGCCACCCCAATGCCAGCCCCACAATGAAGTTCGGTTGACCCATTCCTCGGTCCCTCTTCTGGGTAGTCGTCCCTCCCTGTTTTTCGAGGAGTGGGTCAAAATCATGTCGGACCAGTGGGTTCTCGAGATTGTCCAAGACGGTTACGCCTTAGAATTTGCTCGAGACCTACCGGACCTCTTCGTAGTCTCCCCTTGCGGCCGTCTCAAGCGGGAGGCGGTGGACCAAACCCTCACCAGGCTTCTGAGTCTGGGTGCCATTGTCCCAGTTCCGGAGGAGGAGCTCGGCGCTGGTCAGTATTCTATTTACTTCATGGTACCCAAGAAGAATGGTGCTTTTCGGCCGATCTTGGACTTCAAGAGGGTCAACCGGGCCCTCAAGATCCCACATTTTCTCATGGAGACCTTGAGAGCGGTCATCGCGGCGGTTCATCCCGGGCAGTTCCTCTCCTCTCTCGATCTGACAGAGGCCTACTTCCACATTCCGATTCGCCACGCTCACCAGAAGTATCTTCGCTTCCACATCCTCAACGGGATTTTCAGTTTCAGGCGTTGCCCTTCGGCCTGGCCACTGTGCCGCGCACCTTCACCAAAGTCGTGGTGGTGGCGGCTGCCCTTCGCCGAAAAGGAGTCCTGGTCCACCCCTATCTGGACGACTGGCTTGTGCGGGCCAAGTCAGAGAGTCGCTGCAGGCAGGCGCTGAATCGAGTTCTAGCTCTCCTCGCCTCCCTCGGGTGGATAGTAAATTTTCCCAAAAGCAATCTTCGGCCTTCCCAGGTGTTGGAATTTCTGGGGGCCCGCTTTGATACTCGGATCGGCAAGGTGTCCCTACCTCACACTCGGGCTCTCAAACTTATCGACCAGTTGTGAAACCTTCTCTCGCTCACTCTCCCAACAGCGTAGGACTACCTCCAGGTCCTGGGCTCGATGGCCTCCACATGCCATATGGGCATTTGCACATATGCGACCATTACAGAGAGCTTTGCTATCCCATTGGCAGCAGGTGTCAGAACAGTTTCACACATTTCTCCCGCTTTCGGCCTCTACCACCGCCGCCTTGCAGTGGTGGCTTTCGCTTCCTCATCTTCTCCGGGGAATGCCTCTTCAGACTCGGCTCGGAGGGAGTGGATGCTCTTGCTCTCCCCTGGCCTGCAGGCGTCCTTCTCTACGTGTTCCCTCCGTGGCCTCTGGTGGGCAAAGTTCTCCAAAGAATAGAACTCCACCAGGGGCCAGTGATCCTGGTAGCACCCGAATGGCCTCGCAGATCGTGGTTCACGGATCTTGTCAACCTGGTGACGGAAGGACCTCTCCGGCTTGGCCATCTTCCTTGTCTGCTTCAGCAGGGGTCCGTATTTTTTGACCAGGCCGATCGCTTTTGTCTAGCGGCCTGGCTTTTGAACGGAGACGCCTGAGGCGTAAGGGCTATAAGGAGGAGGTTATCTCCACTTTTCTGCGGGCTCGTAAGCAGTCAACTTCTCTAGCTTACATGCATGTTTGGAAAGTCTTTGAGACAGTTTGTGCGGAGTCTGGGGTCTCGGCGCGCTCCGCTCCGGTCTCGTTGGTTCTTTCCTTCCTACAACAGGGTCTCTCCAAGGGTCTCTCCCTCAGTTCTTTGCGCATGCAAGTCTCCGCTCTCGGCTCTCTCCTTAGAAGGGTCGAGGGTCATCCCTTAGCGGGCCACTCGGACGTGGTTTGGTTCTTGAAGGGCGTCAATCACCTGTGACCGCCCACTCACTCCACTTGTCCGTCGTGGAGTCTTAATCTCGTCCTTCGGGCTCTCTGCAGCTCCGTTGGAACCCCTCGTCGGACTACGGTAAAGGATCTCACGCTCAAGGCGTTTTTTCTCGGTTCTATCTCTTCCGTTCGGCGGGTCTCAGAGATCCAAACGTTATCCTGTCGGGAACCTTTTCTGCGTTTTTCCGATTCATGAGTCTCTCTCAAAATGGAGCCGCCTTTCTTGCCGAAGGTAGTTTCCGCTTTCCATGTCGGTGGAGCTTCCAGCGTTCTCTCCAGAGGAGATTGCGGGTACCGCTGGGGGCGATCTTCGCAGGCTTGATGTCAAACGTGTTCTACTCTGGTATCTCCAGGTTACCAATGACTTTCGGGTCTCGAATCATCTTTTTGTCCTCTGGAGAGGTCCCAATCAGGGAAAACCGGCTTCTAAGACTACTATTGTTCGGTGGTTGAAGGAGGCAATTTCCTCGGCCTATCTTTGCCAAGGTCGGGCGGTCCTGAGGGCCTAAAGGCTCATTCGTTGCGTTCTCAAGCTACTTCCTGGGCGGAGAGCCAATCGGTTTCTCCACAAGAAATCTGCAGGGCTGCTACATGGATGTCCCTGCATACTTTTGCTCGACACTACCGCATGGATGTGCAAGCACTGTTTTTTGATTCTTTTGGTCGGCAAGTGCTTCGAGCGGGACTGTCTCGGTCCCACCCGGTTTAGGGAAGCTTTGGTACATCCCACGGTCTGGACTGATCCAGGTACGTACAGGGAAAGGAAAATTAGTTCTTACCTGTTAATTTTCGTTCCTGTAGTACCACAGATCAGTCCAGACGCCCTTCCCTGTTGCTCTTTCACATCGTCCACTCGAAGCTTTTCCTACAGGTATTAGGATGCCAGTACTGTTTTCTTCTCTTCTGAACACCGGAAGCATTGGTTTTGATGATCAAGTACATGCAAGAGCTTTTCTTTCTACAGAGCTCCTTACAAGGTTATAGAGTTACTCCATTGAGTTTTTGTGGTTACTTGCTTGATCTTGTTCTTTATCTTGTTTTTCTGCTTTGACAATGGTTATACTGAAGGGCTGCAGGGTAGGTTCTGTCCTGATATAGGAAACCCTTTCAGTTTTGGTCTGTCTCCATCTGCTGGACAGGAAGCTGAACCCACGGTCTGGACTGATCCGTGGTACTACAGGAACAAAAATTAACAGGTAAGAACTAATTTTCCTATCCTTAAAGGCTAGAGATGGAAATGAAGAAAAGGGTGCATGAGAGTAACTTACATGGAGCAGCAGCTATCATCTTAACCAATTATCCTTCATGATTTTGATGCAACTGAAGCATCTCTCTCAGCTTCGACGATGGGTTGGAAAATAGGGGAATTGGGTTAAGACAACAGCTTTTTAAGACAACTTTTACAGGCCTGGAAAAAGTACAAGATGGGTACTACAGCCTAGTCCTAAGGTAAATCACGTTCAAGCAGCAGAGTATGAAAAATGTTAATAGCAGTAATTTTATTAGGGATTTAAAAGTGCTTGGTTTTGAATATTAATATTACACCTTTAGTATAAGCTTTTTGGGTAATCTGCATGAAGTGGCAGTTACTATTACAGGAGACTTGCTGGGCAGACTGGATGGGCCATTTGATCTTTTTCTGCTGTCGTTACTATGTGATACTCTGATCCTATGACACAGTTCAACACAGGAGAGACACACTGATATGACTGGGTTAGAAAGTGGCTGAGTGGGAGGTAAATGGAGTTTACGTGGAGGAAGGGGATGTTACTAGTGGTGTGCCTCAGGGATCAGTCCTGGGACTGGATCTTTTCAATATTTTCATGAGCGACATAGCAGAAGGGTTGTTGGGAAATGTTTGTCTTTTTGCGATGATACCAAAACCTGCAACAGGGTAGACAGCCGGAAAGGGGTGGAAAACTTAAGGGATCCAGTGAAACTCAAAGAATGGCCTAGAGACTGATAGCTAAGATGCTTAAAAAAAATGTGCAGCTTGATGCTTTTAGGCTGCAAAAACCCAAGGAAGAGGTACAGTATTGGAGGTGAAATACTTCTAAGCACAAAAGAATGGGATCTGGAGGTATTGTGTCTGATTATATTAAGGTGGCCAAACAGGTAGATAAAATGATGCCAAATGCCAGAAAGATGCTTGGCTGCATAAGGAGAGGAATAGTCATTAGAAAAAGAGAGGTGGTATTGCCCCTGTATAGAATTCTGGTGAGACCTCATTTGGAATATTGTATACAATTCTGGTCCAGAGGGTGGCTACTAAAATGAGCAGTGGTCTTCATTCTAAAGCATATGGGAATAGACTTACAAATTTGTACCCTTGAGGAAAGACAAAGTAAGGAACACATGATAGAGCCATCGGGGAAAAATAATCCTTGCTGTAGTTACATGATGTTAGGTTCCATCTTAGGAGTTACCACCCAGGAGGGAGATCTGGGCGAGATGGTGGGTAATGCATTGGAATTGTCAGCTTGGGGTCCTGTGGTGGTCAGGAGAGCAAACAAAATGTTAGGAAATATTAGGAGGAGACTGGCGAATGGAATGGTGGGTGTTTAGTGCTTCTGTATCGCTCTGTTATGAGATCACATCTTGGGTGCTGTGTGCAGTTCTGGTTGCCGCATCTCGAGAAAGATATAGTTACACTGGAGAAGGTGCAGAGAGGGGCGACCAAAATGATGGGGAGCATGAAACGGCTTCCCTATGAGGAAAGGCTAAAATGTTTAGGGCTATTCAGCTTGGAGAAGAGACGGCTGAGAGGGAATTTGATAGACGCCTATAAAATCATGAAGGGACTTGAGCAGGTTAATGTAAATTGGTCGCTCATTTAAAACAAATTGGAGAAAATTATTTTGCACTCAACACATAATTAAGCTCTTGAATTCATTGGCAGAGGGTATTGTTATGGCAGGTAGTGTAACTGGGTATAAAAAAGGTTTGGATAAGTTCCTAGAGAAGAAATCTATAATTTCTTAGCGTGTAGCCAGATGGACTTGGACCCACTGGGTTAATGCTCCCCTGCTAGCAGATGGAGACAGAGTCAGGTTTCAAAGCTGATGTCACCTTAGATATACCCCTGCAGTGATCTCAGCACTTCAGTATCTCTCTGTCTCCTAGCAGACGTGGATGTGCTTTCCCTTTGGGATTGCATGCAGTACTCCTTAGAAGAGGAAATTTTATCTTTAAATTGGAGAAAGATTGAGCCCTGCTCTCCTATGGTGATACCTAAAGGTCCCTCCCCCAATCGAGAATTCCTGAGACAATTTCCGAGATCCCTCAGAGTTGTACCTTAGTCCAGTAGCTGGCGTGAACTTTGCTGCTGAAGCACCTGAAAGGCAGCGGGTTCAGGAAGCAGACTGCGGTGGTGACGGCCAAAGCCCTCTCCCCCCGCAGCTGGAGACTGTCTCTGTACTCAGCCGGTAAGCGCTGATCCCAGGTAAGTAAAGAGAGAAGAGGATTCCTCCCGATTCAGAGACGTTGGAAGGGCTTCAGTAAGTCTTTCCTCCGGTCTCCTTGGTGCACTGTACCGACGATGGTCTCGATCCCATTGGGGTTAGGGAAGGGGGCTTCCGTGTGGGCTGAGCAGCCTCCTGATGGGCTAAGCCCCACATCAGGCTTGGTGGGCACACCGATTGGTAGGCCACAGCGGCACCATCTTGCATACAGTTTTCTGCACCTCCATTGCCCCCCTATAGAGCATCAGTATGCTTGGTACGTGCTGTTTCTGTGCACACGTTCACCCATATGTGTGCTTCAACTTGCGTGCATTGGTACAGGGTCTGTGCACTCAATTTCAAGCACTAGCTAGCTGAGCACCCAGTAGCCATCGGGGTCTGGTTTGCATAATGGCTCTGGCAGCAAAGAAGCATAAGCGACACACTTTGTGCTGCATGCCATATTAGAGCTACAGAGGCTGACCATGATTCTTATGTCAGCACTGTGAGGAGGCCCAGGGAGACTTGGACTCCCAGAACTTTTCTAAGCCTAGCTCCTCCCATTCAGGGGATGGGTCAGCCTCGATCTTAACAGGTAGCATCCTGAATCTGAGTACTCCCAGGGCTGGGTCTACCACGGGAGAGGGAAATTCAACTGCACCTACCCCAGTTCCCCCTGGGCTAGGCATGGACCTGGCGGCCTTTTCTTGGGTGAAATTTTTTCAAGGCCTTCAAGCCTTCATACGGGTGCAGTCTCTCCTGCCCCCTGTCTGGACCGAACTCCACCAGGAAGGCCTCGCTCTTCAGCCCTATCAGCAGGCCTCGAGACATGCCTCATCTCAGCAAGGGTATCCCTGAAGGGGACCCAGACACCAAGGATGAAGAAGGGAAGGCAGATTCGTTGGAGGATGGGGAAATCCCTCTAGGCTTGGAGCCATATCGGACTTTGTTATGGTTTTTCCATAGAGATGAATTGCCGGCCCTGGTTTCCCAAACCCTGAAGACTGTGAGAGTTCCTGGTGTGGACCCTAAGACGGAACCAAAGAAGAATCCCATCCTGGTGTCTCTATGGAAGTCCTCTTTGCTATTTTCCAATGTTGGAAGCCATCTATAGAAACTTTTCTAGCGTGTAGCAGATGGACTCAGAGAACGAATGGGTATAGTGTGCTCGTGCTAGCAGTTGGAGACGGATCTGACGTCAGCACGTAGTACATATACCCCTGCAGGAAGTGCAGAAGCTCAGTAATTTCCATCTCCAAAGCAGTTTGGAGCTCCCTCACGCTCGCTGAGCATTTTTCCAAATTCTAAATTCATAGAAAAATTCTACCTGAAGACGAGCCCCGCACTCCTGCGGTGATACCCTCAGGTCCCTCCCCCAGTTGAGTTTCCGAGGTGATTTCCGTGGTCCCTCAGAGGTCCCGAGTGAGAAGGGCTCGGGCGCGGCGTAGAGGCAGCCTCGGTCCCGATCCGTTGGCAGTCAGGACTTGGCCCCCGAGTGAGACGAGTTCGGGCGCGGACTAGAGGCAGCGGGTGCACTTCCTCGAGCATGGCGGTGACGGTAATCACCCTCCCCCCGCAGCCAGGAAGCGCCCGGATCGGAGCCGGGAAGCGCCGAAGATCAGGTAAGGCGTACATCTTTACTTTGCTGGTCTCCGAAGAGCGAGGATTAGCGGGGTCTGCCTACGTGGTAGCCCGCCAAGGAGGTCGCCATTTTGCCTGCCTGCTCGCCGACGCCATCTGCCCTGCTTCGCCGCCTCGATCTAGCATTCAGACAGACTAAGCGCACAGGCAACGGGCGCGTATGTTAGGCGCCTGAAAGTAATTGGGCGCACATTTGATAGGTGCATATTGATAGGCACACGTTCATAGGCGCACATTGATAGGCACACATTAATAGGCGCACGTCTTCGCGCATATTACATGGCGCATACTTTCGGCTAGGAGCACACCGGAGCATAAAGATAACAGACGCGATGGAGCATATGAGAGCCCATGCGTCCGCAGAACCGGCACCTCCAGAATCAGGCATAAGAGCTCTAGGCCTCTGCTCAGCATGCCACCTCAGAGCCACACAGAGCGAGGAAGCAGACTCCCTATGTGCCCAATGTGAGGAGGCCCTGGGAGTTCCAGGCCAGGGCCGGTCCCAGCCCAGATTAATTGCCAGTTCCTCAGGGAACACCCCGGACCTACCAGGCCGTGGTGAGCAGCCAGGGAACCCTAGAGACCTAGTGCCCCTAAGGCTAGAACCTGCTTCGCTCTCCTGGGTGGAATTATTCAAGGGGATTCACGCCTTTGTCAAGATGCAGTCTGATCCCCGAACGCACCCATACGTACCGGATGACCCTGCCCCTGGACCCTCAAGACCTAGGCATGGCCACCCGCCACCCGGAAGCCCCACTTATGGGGACTCAGATTACTCTGAGGAAGAAGGCGAGCTCCCCAAGGAGGGAGAACTTCCCTCGGGGATAGAGCCATATCAAACCATGAGACGCTTCTTTCTTAAGGAGGATCTCCCAGACCTGGTCTCTCAATGCCTGTCGGAGCTGGCTATCCTGGGCCCAGGCACCCCAGGGGAACCTAGAATGAACCCCCTGCTAGAGGGCCTGCGTCAAACGGCTCACCATTTTCCCCTCCTACAAGCAGCACAGCAGCTAATCGATCTGGAATGGAATGCGCCGGAGGCCTCATTCAAAGGGGGTCGGGCCTTGTCTAGCATGTACCCCCTGGACCCGGCAATCAAGGAGCTGCTGGTGTGCCCCAAGGTAGACGCCATAGTTTGCGCAATTGTGAAGCACACCACCATTCCAGTGGAGGGAGGGGCGGCCCTCAAGGATGCACATGACCGGCGCCTGGACGCCATTCTGAAACAAGCCTTTGAGGTGGCAGCCATGTCCCTACGAATTGCGACCTGCTGCACCGTGGTGACGCGTTCCTGTTTATCACAAGCCAGGAACAACACCCCGGGAGAAGAAATGGAATCAGCTCTCTCGTTCCTCACTGACGCTGCCTCCGACCTAGTCCGTACGGCAGCCAATGGAGTGTCGTCCTCAGTGGCAGCCAGGAGACAGCTCTGGCTACGACATTGGTCGGCCGACTCCTCCTCCAAGACGCGCCTTACAAGAATGCCTTTTAAGGGATCCCTCCTGTTCGGCAGCGACCTCGAGAAACTGGCTAACAAATGGGACGCATCTCCATTACCCCGTCTACCAGAAGACAAGTCAAGGAGGAACCAGCGCCCTTTTCCTAGGCCATCCAGAGGTAGAAGCTCTCAATGCTTCAACCCCTACAGGACTAGCTACCAAGCACCTCGTTCTCAGACCAGGAACCAGTCCTTTCGGACCAGGCACAACAAGAGGGGAACCGGCTCGGGTTCGGGTCCCGGCCGCACCCCACAATGAGAATCAGCCGACCCATCTGGGGGAGGAAGCCATAGGGGGCAGGCTAACCCTATTCTACCGCAGATGGGTCGAGATTACTTCGGACCAGTGGATCCTCACCACATTCCGAGAAGGGTATTACCTGGACTTCCTTCATCTCCCTCCGGACAAGTTTGTGGAATCTCCGTGTCCACCCCTCAAGAGGGCGGCACTGGAAGCTACCTTGTGGAGGCTCCTGTCCCTAAAAGCCATAATCCCAGTGCCTGCATGGGAGATAAATTCTGGGCATTACTCCATTTATTTCATCGTACCCAAGAAGAGGGGGGCACCTTCAGACCCGTCCTGGACCTCAAGTCAGTCAACCAGCACTTACGGGTCCCAGATTTCGCATGGAAACTCTGTGGTCAGTCCGAAGCGCAATACAGCCAGGGGAGTGTCTCACATCCCTGGATTTGTCAGAGGCCTACTTGCATATCCCAATCCATCGGGATCACCAGCGCTACTTACGCTTCAAAGTCCTGAAACAACACTTCCAGTTCCGGGCTTTACCCTTTGGGTTAGCCACCGCGCCGCAGACCTTTACCAAGGTAATAGTAGTGGTGGCGGCGCCACTCAGGAAGGAAAGAATTCTCGTCCATCCCTACCTAGACGATTGGCTGATCAGGGCAAAGTCACCGGAGGAGAGCCTCCGGGCAACCAACAGAGTTATATCTCTTCTGGAAAGCCTAGGATGGGTAGTCAACACAAAGAAGAGTTCCCTACAGCCTTCGCAGTCGCTGGAATACCTAGGAGTCTGATTCGACACCCAGGGAGACAAAGTCAGCCTAACCTCCAAGAGGAGATCAAAACTCCGGAATCATTTACGGACTCTGCTGAGCACCACCTGGCCCACAGCTTGGGATTACCTACAGGTCCTCGGCCTAATGGCATCCACTCTGGAAGTGGTACCATGGGCTCGGGCTCATATGAGACCGTTACAACGCGCCTTCCTATCTCGGTGGAGCCCACGATTACAGAACTACACCGTGCATCTACCTCTACCGGCCAGAGTACGGAATCAGTTACGGTGGTGGCTGCAGTCCGGCCACACAAGCTGGGGGTCAAAAATGTCCTCCCCAACTTGGACCCTGCTTACTACAGATGCCAGCCTGAGTGGCTGGGGAGCACACTGCGAAGAGCTAACCACCCAAGGGCGGTGGAACAGAGAAGAGTCGGGGTGGAACATCAACCGACTAGAGGCACGGGCAGTCAGATTAGCCTGCCTGCGATTTGCCCACAGACTTCAAAACAGAGCAGTCAGAGTGATGTTGGACAATGCCACCACGGTGACATACATCAACCGACATGGCGGAACCAGAAGCCGGCAGGTATCCTTAGAAATAGCCCCCCTGATGGCTTGGGCGGAAGCAAATCTCCAGGACATCTCCGCCGTCCACATCGCCGGGAAGGACAACACCACGGCGATGACAACACCTCAGCAGAGAAAGCCTAAATCCGGGGGAATGGCAGCTGTCATCCACGGCCTTCCAGATGATTGTGGATCAGTGGGAGACTCCGGGCATGGACCTACTAGCGGACAGGTCCAACGCTCAAGTACCCAGATACTTCAGTCGCAGGCGAGATCCTCTATCCCACGGGATTGACGCCCTGGTACAGCCATGGCCTCAGGGGATCCTGCTATATGCCTTTCCCCCATGGCCCCTGCTGGGCGCCATTATACACAAGATTCAGCGGCACAGAGGCCTAGTTCTTCTGGTGGCCCCGGACTGGCCAAGAAGACCCTGGTACACAGACATGAGAAGACTACTGGCAGGGGATCCTCTACCCCTGCCCCCTCACAGGGACCTGCTGCGACAAGGTCCCATTCTCCACGAGGATCCAGCTCAATTCTCTCTTACGGTCTGGCCATTGAGAGGGCTCGACTGAAGAAAAGAGGATACTTGGGGCCGGTAATAGATACACTCCTCCGAGCACGCAAGTTCTCCACATCACTAACTTATATAAGGATCTGGAGAGTATTTGAAGCCTGGTGCGAAACTCGCAGCACCAATCCACATGCCGCTAAAATCCCCATCATTCTGGATTTCCTGCAAGATGGACTTCAGAAGGGTCTGTCCCTCAATTCAATCAAGGTTCAGGTGGCAGCGCTATCCTGCTACGGCCCCTGGAGTGACGGCAACAGCATTGCCACACACCCAGACGTTTCACGTTTCCTGAAAGGAGTCAAACACATTCGCCCGCCACTGAAATGGCCAGTGCCCCTGTGGAACCTCAACCTAGTTTTGGAATTCCTAGCGGGACCCACCTTCAGACCCCTCCGAGGCCTGTCCCTCCGTTTGTTAACCTTGAAGATGGTGTTCTTGCTGGCCGTATGCTCAGCACGCCGCATCTCAGAGCTACAAGCGCTGTCCGGCTGCGATCCGTTTCTTAGAATCACCCTAGGGGCTATCCATCTTCGCACGGTTCCTTCCTTCTTACCCAAGGTAGTCTCACACTTCCACCTCAACCAAACCATATCCTTGCCAACTATGGAAGGTTTGAAGAAGTCAGAAGAACGTCGAATACTGCGTCATCTCGACATCAGCAGGCTGCTGTCCAGATACCTGGAAATGTCGGAAGCAGTACGAAAGACGGACCACCTGTTCGTCCTTCACAGTGGGAAGAGGCAAGGAGAGGCGGCCTCACAGGCGACTATTGCTCGCTGGATCAAAGAAGTTATCAAGGCGGCCTATGTAGAAGTGGGAAAACCACCACCTCTACGGGTCAAGGCTCACTCTACCAGAGCTCAAGCGGCCTCCTGGGCAGAAACTAGGATGCTGTCGCCTGCAGAGATATGTAGAGCGGCAACGTGGTCCTCCATCCATACCTTCTCCAGATTTTACCGTCTGGACGTCCAGGCCAGGGAGGATACAGCATTTGCAAGGGCAATCCTAAACGGACCTCGGGCAGCCTCCCACCCAGTCCTGGAGTAGCTTTTGTACATCCCATTCGTTCTGAGTCCATCTTCTACATGCTAGGAAATGGAGAGATTACTTACCTGATAATCTCGTTTTCCTTAGTGTAGGCAGATGGACTCAGCATCCCGCCCGGCTGCCGATGTACATGGGATTCACCGATTCAAGGTAAGCCATGTTTTCTTACATAGGGCATCCACCCTGCCGGGTGTCGACGCCTTCCGGTTGAGAACACTGGCGGTCTCCAGCTACTGTCAATCGGTCAGGTTAATCATGTTCAGTTAATCCAATCGGTCAGTCACACATATATCCATAATGCTTTTGCAAGGAAGATTACTGAGCTTCTGCACTTCCTTGCAGGGGTATATGTACTACGTGCTGACGTCAGATCTGTCTCCAACTGCTAGCACGAGCACACTATACCCATTCGTTCTGAGTCCATCTTCCTACACTAAGGAAAACGAGATTATCAGGTAAGTAATCTCTCCAATAGAAATGACGGCAGAAGAAGACCAAACGGTCCATCCAGTCTGCCCAGCAAGTTTCACACTTTTTTTTTTCTCTCATACTTATCTGTTACTCTTGGCTCTTAGTAACCTTTTGGTTCTATTTCCCTTCCACCCCCACCATTAATGTAGAGAGCAGTGTTGCAATAAGCAAGCTACACCCATGCTTATTTGTTTACCCAGACTATGTAATTCAGTCCTTGTTGGTGTCTGCATATAGATCCACTTTTCTTCATTCCCCCTGCGATTGAAGCAGAGAGTTATGCTGGAGTTGATTGACCTGGAATGGTATGACCTGGAATGGTATGCCCCAGAAGCCAGTTTTAAAGTTGGTCGAGCATTGGAAGTTCTGTACCCAAATAGATCTGGCAGCCAAAGAACGCCTGCATTTCCCTAAAGTGGATGCTCTGGTCTCTGCCATTTCGAAGCGAACAACTATCCCAGTAGAGGGAGGAGTGGCCTTAAAGGATGCACATGGTAGGTGGTTGGAGCCCATCCTTAAACCTTTGCCGTGACAGCAATGACACTACAGATTGCTTCCTGTCATGCCTGGTGGCTCACTCCTGCTTCTCTTGAAAGATGCAGATACCTCAGGAGCACATTCCAGAGAGGCTATGGAGCCTGCCACTGCCTTTTTAGAGGATGCAGGCTCTGACCTAGTCATACCCCATCCAGAGGAGTGGCCTTAGTGGTGGCGGCGGCCAGAAGACAGCTATGGCTGCAAAATTAGTCACCAGGCTTAACCTCTAAGGGATCCCTCCTATTCTGGAGCGAATTGGAAAAGCTGGCCAGTAAGTGAGATGAATCTCCAGTGCCTCGGCTACTGGAAGATAAGAGAAAGAGGTTGTAGTGCCCCTCACCTATGTGGGATCGGGCCAGGGGCTCCCAGCGCTTTCAGCCCTACAGGAACTTGATGTTTCAGAGGTCCTCAGGAAGGACTCAGTACTTTCAGAGTCAACAACCAAAGGGGCTGGTTCAGGTTCGGCCCGAACTTCCCAATGAAGTTTTGCCGACCCATCCTTAGGATGAGGAGAGAGGTCAACTATCCCTTTTCTACCAGCGGTGGGTCGAGATCACATTGGACAAATGGGTACTGGATATCATACGAGAAGGATACACCCTGGAGATTCGCAGCATCCCTCGGGACATATTCATGATGTCTCTCTGCTACTCCCAGTACAAGAAGCTGGCAGTGAAATCTACCTTAATAAGGCTCCTCAAGTTGAAGGCTATAATTCCTATACATACGCCCCAGGAAAATATGGGGCATTATTCCATCTATGTACCGAAGAAGGGAGGGCTCCTTTCGCCCCATGCTGGACCTCAAGAGCATCAACCATCTACGAGTAATTCATTTCCACATGGAAACTCTACGCTCCGTATAATGACAGTGCAACTGGGAGAGTTCTTAACCTCCCTGGATCTCTGAGACCTACCTTCATATTCCAGTCCGACAAGACCACCAGCTTTTCCTATGCTTTGCGGTGCTGGGCATTGCCCTTCGGCCTGGGTTCTGCCACAGAACATTTTCCAAAATTATGGTGGTCGTGGAGGCGGTACTGAAGAAAGAAGGGATCCTGGTGCACCCTTACTTGGGCGACTGGTTGATCCAGGCGAAGCCGTTAGAAGAGCCTCCAGATGGATCAGCAGGAGTGATCCAAAAAACAGCAAGGCAGGCGATCTAACAAAGCCGTGAGGAAACAACGAAGAAATAGATGCCCAAAAAAATCTTTGCCAAATCTTTATTGGGTTGAGACGTATTAATTAAAATTGCCCGACTCAGGCCGAGTTTCGCCACATTCCAGTGGCTGCCTCAGGGGCTACAAATAAACATATATAAATAGAATAAATCTTAAATACATAAAAAATCATAAAATAATAAAAATTGAAAAAAATTAATTAAATAAAAACAAAACATTAAAATCCTCACATAGAATGACATAGAATGTCAACAACAGAACAGATATAAAACATCCATAAAACATATCACGTTTATTAGGGAAAGGAGCATATGAGCAATATCATGAATATTCATAAGAGACCTATACATATTTATATTTATATTTGTTGTTCAAAAGGACAAAATATTTTTGATACCTTGAATTTGAAAACACTGAGAGACTCGCAATGGAGTTCACAATGTAATCCGCAGTATGCACATATCTGTAAAAGTCATAACACTAATTAAATGTGTTCAAAAAGAAAGATTTTTTAAATTTTTTTAAATAACTTAAAATATAAAAATGACACACCTTATATGAAGTGAGTTATGCTTAAACATCTGTTGGTTCCATTCACTAATGGTTCCATATACTGAAAATGATTCAAAAAAACGCAAAAATATATTTCTGACATAATTCTGCCAAATGTTGAATAAACTTTAAGGGTGTATTTTCAACACTTAAAAAAACTGTTTTTAATAACTGCTAATATTCAGTTCCATGTAAAAAATGATCTACCAAACTAAAACCTCAATGAAGATAGATTATATACTAATAACAGAGGCACAGTGTAAAAACTCAAAAGTAAATTATATGCTAATGAGACATAAAATATACTATCAAAAAAACATTTTTTTAACATATTAGCGGAACCACAGTGTGTTGTTCAAGAAATTCCTTATTTATATTTCTGACGGAACTGAATAAAATTGCTTAAAAAAAAGAAAAATATAAATGAAAAATATAGATAAATAAGAAATTTTCGCTGCTTTATAAATATGGGTAGTGATTATTGAGAAACAATTGTGGTGCATCAGGAACTAGTCGTGACAAAAAGCTATATAATACTGCAATTAAATGACAGTCAAGGAAGAACGAAAGTGCGATTAAGTGCAAAAACGCTGTGAAACTCAGCTTCCATATTACATTACATATCTAGTATAGTGGTGTATTATGTATATATCTAATGACAAAATAATTTGTAAAGAACTGATCAAACGTGAATGTGAAAAACATAACCTGTGGATATAGTGATTACATCCAATAACCATACCGGGGAGAACTAAATGGGAGAAACGCTACTAACATGGCGAAACTTACAAAGAAAAGATTTCAAAATGGAGCGATGCTAACATTACTGATACACATGGAAGTGCTCACTAAAAACTAGTCAGACGTGAATGTGAAAAACAACCTGTGAATATAATGTTTACATCCGGCAGCCATACCGGAGAGAACTGAATAGGAGAAACGCTGCTGACACGGCATAACTAACAAAGAAAAGATTTCAAACTGGAGCAATGCTGACATTACTGATGCCACATAGAAGTGCAAAGAGCTAATAGACAAAAATTGAACGAATAGTATTTACCGTTTTCTGCAGATCAGCACACCATCTCCTCTCTTATCAATACAAAAAAACAGAGCAGTGTCAACTCGATATTTAAAGCACATTTTGGCGCCAAAGTAGCTATCAATCAATCAAAAGGGGCGTGGTTAAATGTGTAATAAATAAAAATACATTTTATATACTGCTTAGCATGTCTACAGTTCAGCCACATACTCCAGGGTCAGGCAGTTCGCGTGATGTTGGACAATGCAACAATAGTAGCCTACATCTCCTTATTTAATGGGGGGAGTTGAATCTACAGAGGTTCTTGGCCTCCCACATCGCAGGAAAAGACATTGTCAGAGCAGACTTTCTCAGCAGGGAGAGTCTGGATCCAGGAGAATGGCGTTGTCGGCCAGAGCCTTTCAGCTGCTGGTAGATCACTGGGCCTCCTGTCCATCAACCTGCTGGCCACATCTCACAATGTGAAGGTCTCCTGATTCTTCAGTCACAGAAGAGATCAACGTTCCCTGGGGATCAACGCCCTTGTTCATACCTGGCCAGAGGAAGACTTACTATATGCCTTCCCTCTGTGGCCCTTGCTGTGCAAGGTCATTCGCAAGATCAAGCACCAAAGGGGACTAGTCCTAGTGGCTCCAGATTTGCTCAGATGCCCGTGGTGTGCAGACATGTGGAGGCTTCTGGTGGAGATCCCCCCCTCCCCCATGCCTTCCTCCACACAGAGACGTGCTCCAACAAGGTCTAGTCCTTCACGAGGATCTGACTGTTTTGTCTTACCGGTCTGACCCTTGAGAGGACTCGCCTGATGAGGCCTGGAATTTTGACAACAATAATTACCACCTTGCTCCACGTGCGGAAGTTCTCGGCATCCTTAGCATATGTGCGGATCTGGAGAATATTTGAGACCTGGTGCGAGGAACGTGGGGTTGCCCCTCGGATGGCCAAAATCCCACTCGAATTTTTACAGGATGGCCTGAATAAAGGGTTGTCTGTTAACTCCTTGGAGGTCCAGGTAGCGGCTATCTCCTGTTTCAGAGGTAAGGTGACCGGAACCCGCCTGTCGGCACATCCGGGCATAACCCGTTTTCTACAAGGTGTAAAACACCTCTGGCCACCCCTATGGCGACTTGTCCCTTTGTGGAATCTTAATCTAGTATTGGACTTTTTAGCAGGGCCTTTCTTTCAGCCACTGCTTAGTCTGTCTTTGCACCTGTTAAAGCTGAAAACAATTTTCATGGTGGCGATATGCTCAGCTCGTCGCATTCCTCAATTACAGGCATGGTATCGGGAACCTTTCCTCCGGATGACTCCAAGAGCGTTACAACTTCATACCTTTCCATCCTTCTTGCCAAAGATAGTCTCGGAGTTTCACTTGAATTAGTCAGTTTCGTTACCGTGCCTAGATAGGCACAAGGGCACGGAAGTCTACCGCCTCCTCCGCTATTTAAACGTCAATAGGGTTTTGGTGTGGTATCTGGAACTCTCAGAACCGGTTCGTAAAACGGACCACTTGTTTGTTCTTCATGGTGGATGGAGGCAAGGCAAACCAGCTTCACGGGCTACCATAGCTCATTGGATCAAGGAGCTGGTCACGGGAGCTTACGTAGAGGCAGGAAAGCCATTACTCTTTCAGATTATAGCTCATTCCACTAGGGCTCAGGCAGTATCTTGGGTGGAAGCTAAGCTACTGTGTCCCGTCGACATCTGCCGAGCGGCAACTTGGTCTTCCTTGCACACCTTCTCCAGGTTCTATCACCTTGACGTTCAGGCCCGAGAGGATGCAGCCTTTGCGAGGGAGGTGCTAACCGGAGTAGCTTTTGTACATCCCATTGGTCCTAAGTCCATCTGGCTACATGCTAGGAAATGGAGAAATTACTTACCTGAAATTACTTTCCTGATAATTTTGTTTTCCTTAGTGTAAACAGATGGACTCAGCATCCCGCCCATGGCTGCTCAAGAACGGGGCCAAGGAATCTCCCATGAGGTGAATATTGATTCCAAGAGGTTACGGGTAAGCTGTCACCCAATCTCTAGATCAGGGCATCTATAATTTTGCTGGGATTCAGCGCTTATGTTTGGTTGAGTACAGTTATGGTTATCCGATTTTAATCAAGTTTTAATCCAGTTTGTCAATTGTATGTCTACAATGGCTTTTGTAGAGAATACTGAAGGGCTGAGGATGCTGCAGGGGTATATCTAAGGTGACAGCTTTGAAACTTGTCTCCATCTGCTAGCAGGGGAGCATTAACCCACTGGTCCTGGTTCCATCTGTCTATACTAAGGAAAACAAAATTATCAGGTAAGTAATTTCTCCATCTGCTATTAATAAGGAATATTTGTCCAGATAAATGTTTAGGTACTTGTGTCCTGGTCTGGCTACTGTTGGACAGAAGATACTGGGCTTGATGGACCCTTGGTCCATCCAGAATAGCAGATCTTATATTCTTATGTTCTTACGTTCTAACGATATCCAGGGTCTGGGCTTGCACATGTATCAGGTTCTGAAAGGAGCTATGGTCTGTTGTACCAGACAGAGGACGGTTATTGCAGTGGCTGAGCTAGTTGGGAGGTTAAGGGTTATTAAATGGGGAAATGACCCTGGGTACTTGCATATGAAGGCTCATGGAGCTGGAGCCCACCTTAGACTGGGTTCCAGTGGAGCAGGAAGCACAAAGGCGCAGGAGGAATCCATATGACCAAAAAAGATGGAGCAATGGTATACTTACCTTTCTGTCATTTCATGTTATCTTTTCATAGGCTTACCTAAAGGTAGCAATTCAATGTAGCTGAGAAGTTATTTATTGAATTGGTTTCAGGAGTACTGTACACAGCCTCATCTCCTCTTAACTTTGCATGAGACCCTTTCTAAAATATCTGCAGAGCATGTACTGTATATTCATAGCTCTAGCCAGTAGGAGACTTGTATAATGCCGAGGAGAGAACTAGTTACTGGGGTATATTGTCCCCAAAATACAGAGCTAACAAACCTTTTCAGTTATTTGTAACTTATAAGAGCCTCTAATGTTATAGAGCTAGACTCGAATGTTGCCAAATGTATGTGGGAACCCACGATGTCAGTCTAACACTGGTGTCTAGCTGAATAATGTTTGGCAGATTTGCTTTGTAAACCAGCGGTTCTCAACCGGTGTGTTGCGGCGCCCGGTGTTCCACTGCCCTGCTTGTGCTTCCCTTCTCCCTAGGGGCGGAGCTGAAGAATGGAGAGAGTCTGTGCACCACTGCTGGAGGTCAGGCCAGCAGGGCCCAAAGAGTAGAGAGACCTGTTGCGCTGCCGAAGAATGGAGAGACCTGTGCACTGCCGAAGAATGGAGAGGTGCTGCCGCCTGAAGAGTTGAGAGACCTGTGCGCTGCTGCTGGAGGCCAGGCCGGTGGGGCCGAAGAGCGGAGAGACCCTGCGCACCACGGGAGGCGGCTGGAGAGACGTTGCATGCCGCCGGAGGTCAGGCCAGAGGCGGCTGAGAAGCGGAGGCCAGGGTTATTGGGCCAAACAATGAGAAGACGCTCCATGTGAGCTTGTGTGTGTGTGTGTAGAATGGGTGCCTGGGTGCATGAGTGAGAGCTTGTGTGTGTGTGGTAGAATGGGTGCATAAGTGAGAGTTCGTGTGTGTGTGTGTGTGTGTGGTAGAATGGGTGCATAAGTGAGAGTTCGTGTGTGTGTGTGTGTGGTAGAATGGGTGCATAAGTGAGAGTTCGTGTGTGTGTGTGTGTGTGGTAGAATGGGTGCATGAGTGAGAGCTCGTGTGTGTGTGGTGTGGTAGAATGGGTGCATGAGTGAGAGCTCGTGTGTCCTGTGGTAGAATGGGTGCATGAGTGAGAGCTCGTGTGTGTGGTAGAATGGGGTGCATGAGTGAGAACTCGTGTGTGTGGTAGAATGGGTGCATGAGTGGAGAGCTCGTGTGTGTGTGTGTGGTAGAATGGGTGCATGAGTGAGAGCTCGTGTGTGTTGTAGAATGGGTGGCATGATGTGAGAGCTTGTGTGTGTGTGGTAACAATGGTGTTGCATGAGTGGCAGTGTGTGGTACAATGGGTGCATGATGAGGAGCTTGTGTGTGTGTGGTACAATGGGTGCGTGAGTGGCTGTGTGTGTGTGGTACAAATTGGGTGCATAAGTGGCAGTGTGTTGGGGGGGTTGTAAGTGACAGCATGTGTGTGACTGAGAGAGACTGGTCAGGAAGATGACTGGGGGGTGTGTGTGTAAGAGAGAAGACTGGTCAGGGAGGTTGACGTGTGAGTGTGTATGAGAGAAACAGACTGGTCAGGGAGGTGACTGTTGTGTGTGTGACAGAGACTGGTCAGGGAGGTGTCTGGTGTGTGTGTGAGAGGAAGAGATACTAGTTAGGGAAGTTACTGGTCTGTGTGAGACAGAGACTGGTTGTGGGCCCTAAGGAAGAGGACTGTGAGGACAGAGCTTCAGCAGCCACTGCTGCTTCTGCTGAGTGCTATTGGCCTGCAAGGGAAAGGAGTAGGAAAGTTGCTGGAGAGGGTAAGTAAAGGCAGCTTTTTAAGTTTATTTTTCTTGATTGCCATTTTAATTATTGGGTATTATGTGATGTGTGCTGTTTTGAAATATTTTATGATATTTGGACTATTTTTAATAATTTTTATGAGTGTTAATTGTTGAATGCTATTCTGTTGTTCAACTGTTTTGTAACATTTATTTGTATAGTTTTACAATTATTTCTAAGTGGGTATCTTTCTATAGCAGCTTGGCTTGCTCTGTTTTCCTAATAGGAGGTGTATTAGTGTTTAGAGCCTGGTTAAATATTTGTAGTGGTGATTCTAAGTGTGATTGTGAACATATTAGGTTTTTCTTACTGAGTATTTGAGATTTCTGTAAACATACTATTAATGGAGCTGTTAAGGATAACTTATGTCTTGTCCTATTTATGGAGTTAATAAACCATAATGTTCACGCAGGCCTTTCCTAACTCCAACATTATTTAACTCCCTTCAATCAACACACTTCGCTAGTAATAGCATTAATAGCCACCTCTTACAATGTTATTATATATATATAATTATCTGATCTTCATTTTCCTTCTTACTCCAAGTTATTGATTTCCTTGTTACATGTAACTGCTTTTCTGCACTATTGTTCAAATTGTAAAGTTATTATAATTGCACCCCTGTTTCTTGTGAACCAGCATGATGGGACTACCGTCTTGAATGTTGGTATATAAAAAACTTAAATAAATAAATAAATAATATAAACTGATAGATTGATGTTTATTAATACACACAGAATTTAAGGAGATGTCAAAATGTCAGAAGTTAAATGAATTCTTGTTATGGTCAAGGGTTACTTTGACAACTCTTCTGGTTACTTGCAGCTTGAATTAAAGCAAAATGCCACCAAGGAGCTTATTTAACTTTAGCATCTGGTACTGGCCAGGCCAGAGCTCCTTTTTTTTTTTCTTTAAGTGTGTTGCAAAGAAAACTATTGCTGTTGCTGCTAAGGAAGAGTCTCCTGATGCTTGTGCAACAGCAACACCTATGGATCAATTTTGAAAGGAGCTGCTGTACTTTTGCTACCTACCTGCTTCTCTGTTTAAACTGGTCCGTAATAACCGGTTTAAACAGAGAAGCAGGTAAGAGCATAAGAAAAACTGCAAGTGAAGCTGCAGAGTGTTGGAGGTCTGATTCAGGCAAGTTCTGGTTTAGCTGGAGTTCAAGCAGAAAGAAGTTGCAGAGCAATAAAATAAACATTTAATTATCAGCAATAAGGAAAAGTGGGGGTGGGGTAGTGTTTGGTATCCTGTTAAGATTTTTCCCATTAGCACAAATGCAGTGTAAGACTTCGCTGAAAAAGGCACATGATTCACAATTTTTCTGATAGATTCAACTAGGCAAAAGAGCCTAACTGCCCAATTGCCAGACTTATAAAGGTAAATTTTAAAACCTGCATGCAGCATCCACTTGTGCGCGGTTCCCGGCACACGCACATGGACGTGCCAATTTTATAATACGCATGTCAACGTGCTTGTTATGAAATCCGCTGCACGTGTGCCCCTAAGTTTATATTGGCATGTGTGTGTGTGAGTGACGACTCGCGTGCATAAGAGGGGGAAATTTTACAAGATGCATGCCTCCATTTTCCTCTATCCACTCTGACCCCTAAAACTCTGCTTACTCTAGTTTTTTTTTGTTTCCCAACTTGCCCGGACCGGCATGTGCAGCAGCAGCTTGCACATGCCGGTCCTATCCCATCCCTTTTGGCTAACACCATTCTAGTGCATGAACCAGGAGATATACACATGGCTGTGGGCCATTTAAAATGCGCACAGCATGCACATGGGTCGACCACGCGCATAAATCCTGGTATAGGCTTACATAGGCCTTTTAAAATTAGGCCTTTAATGCTTAAACTTGTAAAGTGCCGTTTGCATATCTATCCAGATAAATTATCTCTGAAATAGGTAGCCTGTGGCATGGTCAAACCTGAGCTCTTCTTACATTGTAATATTTGTAATTTGTGTCCCAAAACAATAATATAGTTAAAAAAAAACATTAAAGGGCATTCCCTGTACGTACCAGGATCAGTCCAGACAGTGGGTTATGTCCCCCGTCCAGCAGATGGAGTCAGAGCAAACTTCGGAGGGTGCTGGCATATAAGCTGGTGCACCCTCCGGCTATCCTCAGTATCTCTCTGACTCCAGCAGATGTGAGGTTGGGGAACCACGGCTTCCCCTAGTTAGTGGATTCTGTCTCCACATTTGATTTTCTTTCTATTCCTTCAAGTTTGGATCAAGCAGGTTTAAAAAAAATATATATATATTTCATCTTTCACTCTGGGGGGTTCTTAGGACTCCCTGTCCGGGCTTGCAGCCCTTTTGGATCAGCTTGCCGTTAGGACTGGAACGGCTCTGTTTCTTTCTCTGTTTCTCCCTTCTTCTGTCCTTCGGGGTAAGTTTTCTTTCTCTGCTGTTCGTTTTTTACTTCGCAGCTGCCTCGGATGGACTGAACAGGTGGATGCTGGTGGTGCCAGCCTCTCCCCTATTTCGCGCCGCGGTCGGTCCCTCCCCCGTCGGCCCTGCGACGTAACATTCCCCAGGGCCGCAGCGGCAGGGAGGTGTCATTCCTCTGCCGCACCTAAGGGGAGGGTTAGCGGAGTTGAGCCCGGGCGGACCGAGCCCGCTCCTCCCGCGGCGCGAGGGTGTTTGGTGTGTGTGCGTGAGGGTGGGCTGTTCCTCAGCTCCCGGACCCAGGCGCCGGTGACCCCCCCCCCCCTTCCCTCTCCGGGCTCGTGCCATGCAGCGCGGTCGGTGTTCCTGTGGCGCTCCGGGGCAGAGTGGATCGCGTGATGGCTCCTGTGTGGCATGTCTCCCCGGGGGGGAGACCAGCCTAGCTCCCACGGCCTCCTCGCCGCCATGCCCTGAGCGCCGCGGTTCTCGGGGGATAGCCCCGCCCCCTACTTTGGCGGGAGCGGCGGCCATCTTGGAACTGGAAAGCTGCATCGACACTGACGCGGAGGACTCTCAACAGGGGTTTTCGCCGCGATTGCCGCCCATTCAGGATCCGGGTCCCTCTTCAGTCACCCCGGGTCCCTTCAGGGAACTTCCTCCGCCGCCCCCCCCTCGGGTCCTCCCGGTTTTTTCACCTGACTTCGTGGGGCTCATGCATCAAGCATATCTTCAGACCCAGCAGGTGCCAAAGACAGTCCCCCACGCCCGCTAAGGTGCCCCGCCTCGTGGGGGCAATGGGCCACAACCGGGTCCCGTGGGGGAGGGTCCCAGAGTCTCCCTAGCTCTACCACTAAGTGGGGCCGGCCACAGTTCCGGACCCAGGATCCGACCAGGTGGCGACGGCAGATGAGGACGCACTCCTAGCGGCGCACCTGGAGTGTGACGACCCACGTGTTTTACGTATCTTTCGTAAAGAAGAACGGTCGGACCTCATTCCACACGTCCTCCAGGAATTGGGCCTCGATCCTCCGGTCGAACCGCCGGGGCCCCCGGCACCCTCCGGAGCTTCGGCCAGTACAAAAGAGGACCCTGTCCTAGCAGGACTCCATCCCCTGGCAGCCGGAGGCGTCCCTCCGGGTCGGCAGAGCTATGGATAAGCTCTATCCGCTTCCCAGCGACTTCCTGGAGCTCCTAGGTGCCCAAGGTCAACTCTGCGGTCTCCGCCGTCACAAGGAGAACCACGATTCCCGGCCACGGGAAGAACGGCCCTCAGGGATCTACAGGACAGGAAACTGGAAGTCTGTCTCAAGAAGATCTTTGAGGTCTCAGCGCTGGGAGTTCGAGCAGCCATTTGCGGTTCCCTTACGCAGCGAGCGGGGCTCCGGTGGGTGCAGCAGCTCCTCACGTCCCAGCAATTGCCACCAGAGGAGGCAGCTCAAGCGGACCGGCTGGAGGCCGTCATTGCTTATGGAGCCGACGCCCTTCATGACTTGCTACAAGTCCTAGCGAGGACTATGGTCTCCGCGGTTTCCCGCCAGGCGCCTGTTGTGGCTCCGGAATTGGTCAGCGGACGCTTCATCAAATCCAGCCTAGGAGCTCTACCCTTCAAAGGCAGATTTCTCTTTGGCGAGGATCTGGACCAAATCATCCAATCCCTGGGTGAAAATTCGGTGCATCGCCTACCCGAGGACCGTCATCGTCCATATCGTCAGTCTTCTTCCTTTTCCAGGAACCGTTTCCGCTCCCACGGCGATTTCGGGGATCCAGGCAGCAAGGCCCCAGAAGCTCATCGACGAGGTCACAGTACTGGACGCGGTCCTTTCATGGCCGCAGACCTCCCAGGGACTCTTCAACACAGGGAGCCTCTGGCAAGCCCTCCCAATGATGTCAGGACGGCTCACTCCTCTCTTCCCCGGATCGGAGGGTGCATAGCCTTGTTCTACGAGGAGTGGGCCAACATCACTACGGACCAGTGGGTCCTGGATATTCTAAGGCACGGGCATGCCTTGGATTTGCGGTGGCTTCCCAAAAGCAGGTTCATTTTCTCTACCTGCGGCTCCAGTCCCAAACGCCTGGGCGTCAGGCACACCTTGGACAGGCTCCTCGCCCTGGAGCTATTTCGCCCGTCCCCTTGAGAGGAGGGCTCGGGACGCTATTCCATCTACTTCGTAGTGCCCAAGAAGGACGGCTCCTTTCGTCCCATCCTGGACCTCAAGGAAGTCAACAAGGTGCTCCGGATACCCCGGTTCCGCATGGAAACCCTTCGCTCAGTCATCGTGGCGGTGCATCAAGGAGAGTTCCTCGCCTCCCTGGATCTCACGGAGGCCTCCCTGCATATCCCCATACTTCCGTCCCATCGCAAGTTCCTACGCTTCAAGATCCTAGGCCAACATTTTCCGTTTCAGGCCCTCCCCTTCGGGTTGGCGACCGCGCCTCGGACTTTCACCATGGTCATGGTGGTAGTGGCAGCGGCACTTCATCGAGAAGGGATCCTGGTACATCCTTATCTGGACGATTGGCTCATCCGGGCAAAGACCTTCTCTCAGGGGCAGAGGGCCGTCGACAGGGTGGTCAGTTTCCTTCAGTCTCTCGGCTGGGTGGTCAACTCCAGCAAGAGCAGCCTACGTCCATCCCAACAATTGGACTTCCTTGGGGCGCGCTTGACACAGCTCAAGGCGTTGCGGGATCACATTCTCCAATTTATGGCTCTCCAGGCGCATACGGCGAGGGATTACCTCCAGATTCTAGGGTCCATGGCCTTTGCGATCAACTTAGTACCGTGGGCCTTCGAGCATCTGAGACTCCTGCAAATGGCTCTACTCTCCCGGTGGAAGCCGGTCTCCCGGGATTACCAGGCGGTGATTACCCTTCCTCTGCCCGCCAGGCACAGCCTGCGCTGGTGGCTGAACCCGAGGAACCTGGCGCCAGGTTGTCCTCTGGAGTCGCCGGACTGGATAGTGGTTACTATCGATGCCAGCCTCACAGGTTGGGGGGCTGTTTGCCACAGACGCTCGGCCCAGGGACAGTGGACAAAGGAACAGTCGACTTGGTCGATCAATCGCCTGGTGACCAGGGCGGTGCGTCTGGCGCTCATGCAGTTCTTGCCTCTGATCCGAGGTCGGGCGGTTCGGGTTCTCTCGGCAACGCGACCACGGTAGCCTACATCAATCGACAAGGGGGCACCAAAAGTCGTCCCATGGCCCTCGAAGCGGCACGGCTGATGGCCTGGGCAGAACGCATCCTCGACCATTTGGCGGCCTCGCACATCGCCGGGGTGGACAACATTCAAGCGGACTTCTTGCGTCGACAAACGTTGGACCCCGTAGAATGGTCAGCGCCGCATGATGAGCGATGTCGCTCATCATGCGGCGCTGGGGGATGCCCTCCATGGACCTCATGGCAACGTCCGTCAACGCAAAGGCTCCTCGCTTCTTCAGTCGAAGACGGGATCACGGCGCAGAAGGGGTGGACGCCCTGGTTCTCCCCTGGCCGACTCAGCTCCTGCTGTACGTCTTCCCTCCGTGGCCACTGGTGGGCGAGATTCTACGAAGAATAGAGAGACACTCAGGAGCGGTAAGCCTGGTGGCTCCGGAATGGTCACGGCGACCATGGTTCGCAGACCTCAACATGGTAGTGGACGGTCCCATTCGGTTCTCTCACCTGTCCCGTCCCCTTCGACAGGGTCCGGTATTTTCGGATCAGGCAGCACACTCCTGTCTCGCGGCCGGGCTTTTGAGCGGCAGAGTCTCCTGAGCAAGGGATACACAGTCGCCATGGTAGACACCCTTCTCAAAGCCCGCAAAACTTCGACGTCGGTAGCTTATGTGCGGGTGTGGAAGGTGTTTGAGGGCTGGTGTTCCGGTCACGGAGCGTCCGCAACGGCGGCCTCACCACAATAGATCCTGGCGTTTCTCCAGGAGGGCCTGGAGGTAGGACTCTCCTACAATTCCCTGCGAGTGCAAGTCTCTGCCTTGGCCTCCCTGGCGTGCACCGCGGGGAACTCGGACCTCTCGTCTCATCCGGACATCTCGAGGTTCTCAAAGGGGTCAAGCATCTCCGGCCGACGGTTCGTCTCCCTTATCCTTCCTGGAACCTCAACCTGGTTCTACGGGCACTCGGAGAACTTCCCTTCGAACCACTACGTCCGGCCTCTCTCAAGGACATCACTCTGAAGACGGTCTTCTTGATGGCCATTGCTTCAGCAAGACGCATCTCTGAGCTGCAGGTGCTCTCTTGTAGGGAACCTTTCATGCGTTTCACTGACTCGGGAGTCTCCATTCGGACCGTCCCGTCGTTTCTCCCCAAGGTAGTCTCCTCGTTTCACTTGAACCAGGCGGTGGAGCTGCCGGCATTTCCGTTGGATGCCCCCAAGTCACTCCGCCGTCTAGATGTAAAGCGCATGCTTCTTCACTACCTGGAGGTGACCAACGATTTCCGGTTATCAGACCATCTCTTCGTCCTTTGGTCTGGGAATAAAAAGGGTCTACAGGCGTCAAAGTCCACTATTGCCAGGTGGCTCAAGGAAGTGGTAGTCTCAGCCTACATCAGCGTCGGTAAGGCTCCTCCGGCGGGAATCGTGGCTCATTCCTTGCGAGCCCAGGCTACGTCCTGGTTGAGTCCCAGCACGTCCCTATCCAAGAGATCTGTCGAGCGGCGACTTGGAAGTCCCTTCACACCTTCTCGAAGCACTACCGGTTGCAATTGCCAGTAGGTGAGTCGGGTTCTTTTGGGGACACGGTATTACGAGCAGGGTCTTCCGAGACCCACCCAGTCTAGGGAAGCTTTGGTACATCCCACTGTCTGGACTGATCCTGGTACGTACAGGGAAAAGAAAATTATTCCTTACCTGCTAATTGTCGTTCCTGTAGTACTCAGGATCAGTCCAGACGCCCACCCGGGCTTTGCTCGTTCACGGTTAGACGCCTGCTCGTGGAATCTCTCCTGCTACTGTCCTATGATCTGCCATGTTCGGTTAGTTCATTGTTTTTTTGACAGTTCTATTTGCAAGTTGCATTGTTTCTCTGTTATGCTAGATAATCACGAGGGTGCTTGATCCATCCTTTTTCTGTCTGTCAAGTTTATTTCTGTCTTGGCTTTGATATTCTCGATACTGAGGATAGCCGGAGGGTGCACCAGCTTATATGCCAGCACTCTCCGAAGTTTGCTCTGACTCCATCTGCTGGACGGGGGACATAACCCACTGTCTGGACTGATCCTGAGTACTACAGGAACGAAAATTAGCAGGTAAGGAATAATTTTCTTATTTGAATCAAGTTTGGGCAAAATAGCTCTCCAGAGTCTTTTGTGTTTTTTTTCTGATCATACTTTTCTGTCACCTTTATAAGGTAGAGCTCAACAACTCCTGGGTCACCATAGTGCTTAGAAATATGGCCAAGGCACCTAGGATTTCCCTACCCCAAATGTCCTTTCTGGCTGCCAAAGAACAGCTGTCTTCCTGGGCTTGCATCACATGGAGCTCGTGGAGTTTGAGATGCATGGTACCTGAGCTGCTGTGTTGGTCTTGTGAGACTAGGGCATCATGGCATTTTCTTATGTTCTTATGTTCTTAGTCATGTGGTGAATTCCTAAAGAGAACAGCTATTTAGAACAGTGAAAACAAGGTCATAATGCTGATATTAATTAAAATGCAAAAGCATGGGGCAGGCTGCCGGAAGAGCACCAGCACCATACAACAGGTATCAGTAAACCTGTAGTAGCTGGTGGGAGGGGAGTGGATGGGGGTTTGAGTGGAGGAAATTGGTGGGAAGAAAGGTGAGAGGTTGGCTTGCTAAGGGGTAAGTGGGTGGGGGAAAAGGATAGCTAGTTGGAGAGTTGATGGAGACTACCAATTGACACTTCCAGGTTAAAGCACCTTTTAAGCTTTTAACCCGTACGCTCTATGGTAACCCTTATATTTATTTCCTGCCTTATCTTCTTTCCAGCTTGTTGCAAGCTTCCAAGTTCTCCTTCCCTGTTGATTGTAACTTTTGACTTATTCCTACCTATTGTTTTCTTTCGTTTACTTGAATTGTTACTCCAGTTATACCCTTGTTAAATGTAAACCGATCTGATATGGTTATTTACTATGAAGGTCGGTATAAAAAACTGTTAAATAAATAAATAAATAAATACTAGGGATGAGGGTGGTGGCTGAGAAGATGGACTGAGTAAAAACAGTAGGTGTGATTTACCTAGAGGGGGGAGCCTGTAAAACTTAGGAGCTAGAGCCTAGAGAGCTCTCTGACTAGGCCCACCCCCCCCCCCTCCCTAATGTGAAGGTTGAGAAAGTTTTCAGCTGCTGCCTCTTGTTTTTGGGCTGGTGTATAGAGCAAATAAAGTTAGTCAGGGTCTATAATATTGAATATACTTAACTAGAAGCTTCCTTTTTCAATGATATGTGTAAATGTATATGAATTGTGTGTCTGTATTGTTCTGTATTCCGGATGGAGTCATGCAAAAAAATGCATACAGTAAGATGCACAGAGGAAGAAAAACTTCAAGAAATGATGCAAGAGATCATAAGAAATAAAGCAAACAAAAGTCCTATTTTGTGATTATTAGGGGTCTGATTTATCAGACCCTTTTATTGTAGACAAAGAAGCCTGAGAAGTTACTTGGGTAAACTGGCTGAATCTATATAAGTGGTTTTTCAGCTACTTAAAAAATTTGTGCCTGTGCATGTGTTTCACAAGGGGTGCCATTTTAGTTGTATTAGAGAGAGGTGTTGCAGAGGTATGGTTGAAAGCTGCATACACGGTTAATTTTCCAAAAGTGAAAATGCAGCCAAAGTCTGAAGGAGGGTCTAGGGCTGCCAATGCATCCCAACCCACTAGTGGCCAGTAGTCTATGGGTACACTGTCAATCAAAAGTGATGTCAACCAATCAGCATTCACTTCCAGTCTAAGCCCATGCCCCTGCCTCCAAACCCTGCCCCCTCCTTCCCCTGGCCACACCCCCTTGAGCCCTCTTCTGCCTCTGGCCATGCCCCTAGCTCTGCCTCTGATCCTGCCCATGCTCCTCCCCCCAACAGAAGTGAATGGCCCATCCCATGCCCTGCCCCAAGCCACACCCCCTATGATGTCATCAGAAGTCCAACCCACCACCACCACCACACACCCCAAAAACACGCCCCCTAGTACGTCATCAGAAAGGGCCCTGTCGCTTTTTATTGATGACAGAATTAATGGACTCTGGCTGTTTTTGATGATCTCACCGGAAGTACAACACAAACCCAACCCAAACATGCATGCCCCGTAGAGCGTCTGTCACCTTTTAATAGTGACAGAGCCGGAAGCAGGTTTTTTTTTCTAGCCCCTCTATTTTAAAAAGTTACTAGCTATGATGTGGCAGGAAGCTTTCTCTCATTCTGTACACAATGACAGGGAGAATCTCCCCCTTCCCTCCTCCTCTCGCTGTAGATATGCATGCCCAAAGGCCCCTATCCTTCTAGAGTGAAATTTTAGCAGATCCTTTGAAGTATGCTAAAAGGATAATTAACAGGTTATTGTCTGTTGGTAGTTGTGGGACTGCAAAAGTGAATAAAATAAGGATTTAGTTTTCTTTTTAAAAAAAAAAAAAACAGACCTCTGTGTTTACAGCCATACAAAAGAACTATGCACAAGCAGATCTTAAACACAATTTATTATGATCCAAGCGCTGTTTGACGTTTAGGTGGAATAAATCCTCTTTTTCAGGCTGCTAAAATGTAATGAGATAGTGACCAAAAAACAAGTGATTGAATGGCTTACAATTCAAGATGCTTATTCATTACACAAACCTGCTAGGATACATTTCTAAAAAACAAAACCATAGTGGCTGATGTGGATGCGCAATGGCAAGCTGATCTTGTCGACCTGACTGCCTTGTCCAGTTATAACAACGGCTACAACTACATTTTGACAATGAGAGATGTTTTGTCAAAATACGCATGGGTTGTGAGCCTAAAAACAAAAACAGGTCGTGAAGTGGCCAAGGCATTTGAAAATATATTTAAAGGCGGCCGTGTTCCCAATAAAATACAAACAGACAGGGGTAAAGAGTTTTTAAATAGCTCTGTGAAGAATTTGTTAAAATAAAGAGGTGTTCATCATTTTATGGCCAATAACAATGTTAAGGCAGTGGTTGTGGAGAGATTTAACAGGACTTTAAAATACAAAATGTGGCAACACTTTACATCACACATCACTCTTCGATATGAAGATGTGCTTCAGACTTTTGTGAACAGTTATAACCACAGCTTTCACAGAGCAATACAGGCCCGCCCCATCGATGTAACAGCTTCAAACTCTCTGCGGTTCTGGAAAGTAATCTACCACAATAACAACAAACATGAACCTGCTAAGCCATTTTTTAAACAAGGGGCAGAAAACGGTGTACAAGATTATGGTGAGGAAACCGTTCAAGGTTCTTTTTATCCTGAAGAATTTATTTATTTTATTTGTTTATTTAAAATTATTTATATACAGTCTAGCAACAAAATATTGATCAAAACAGTTTACAATATGCAAAACAAATTAAAACAAGTTGGAGAAAAAATTACATAAAGTTATATAAAAATAAAAACAAACATTATAGACTAATAAAACTATTAAAAAACAAAGTATAAGGAAGGAAAGGCAATTGAGAGTAAAATAAAAATAACGTAATAAATAAAGTAAAAATAACGTAATGAAAATAACTGTAGATGAAATAATTAAGAGAGGTTTGTATCTGAAATAACATGCTTTTGAGAAAAGGTACGTTTTTAGTGGTTTCTTAAATTCTTTTGAGTTAGGAATTTGACAAAGAGGTGTAGGTAAAGAATTCCATAATAATGGACCTGCTACTGAGAACGCTCTTTTTCTTGTGATATTTAGGAGTGCTAAATATATCGATGGAATGTTTAGTAAGTTTTTGTTCAGAGATCTTAAGTGTCTGGAAGGTATGTAGATCCGGAGAATGGTACAAAGCCAGATTGAGGATGGATTATGTAATAAAGAATGCACAATGGACAAAATTTTATAGAGAATTCTGAATTTAATGGGTAGCCAATAACACGAACATAGCGTAGGGGAGATATGATTTTTGACTACTGAACCTGATAAGATACGGGTAGCAGAGTTTTGTATCAGTTGTAAAGAATTACTGAAAGTCAACCCTTGGCAGGATAGAATATACTGCATTGATAAGGTTCTAAAGGTAAAAGGGAGAGGTAAAGAACAAGTAGTGCTTTGTGAAATGGCGAGGGTGGCCTGAAACATTTAACAGTTGGATAAAAGCATCAGAGATTCAAGCCGTTTGATTTGAAAAGGCCTTGTATCGTAAAAAAGAAAAAAAATGAATGAAGGGGAATGTTACATAATGCTGCCTATTTCCACAAAACACCAGCTCTAATTTCATGACACAGTTAGCTAGGCCTTTGGATCTACACGGACCATGGGAAGTGAGGCTGGTGGAAATACAGTACCTGCACACATGGGATAATATTAAAGAAGACCATAAGTATGTTGTCGCCATGGGAGAAGGAAGCATGGAGCATCACTTTGTTGTCCGAAGAGGGTATTATGCAACCATTCAAAGCCTAGTGGACCAAATGAACCATGACATGAATAGTCTCCTTAAACCCATGCCACCACTACTGTATTGTCCTCAGAGGACAATACAGTAGTTTCCTCAGAGGGTGATTTAGCAACCATTTTGGGGCTAGAAGCTAAAATGAATACAAAGCGCTCGCTATTTCCAACAGATATCACAGGTGGGTTTAATACCCTATACCTGTACACAGATATTGTAGAGCACCAACTGGTGGGAGACCATTTTGTGCAGCTACTTCACTGTGTTCCTGCTAAAGTGGGTAAGGACGAGTTTATCACCTTCACTTATGATAAGCCGCATTCTGTCCCTGTGAACAAGCAGCTCATTGACACCATAACATTTGAAATAAAGACAGACCAGAACAGACATGTCTCATTTCACTACAGGAAAGTGATCTTCCGTGTGACCACGGAAAGCTGTTTTTTAAAATGGTTGTGGTTAAAGACTATGGGGACCCTGACACATACAGAAATTATTATGCAGCACAGGTCAAGGTTTTTCTGGGTATTACAGGCTCCAGTCATGTATGGGGCAGGGATAGGCGGTGTGTTTCATAGTCTCTTTAGAAAAGCAATACCTTTTTTGAGAAGGGGTTTTCAGATTGTTAAAGCTCATGTAATAAGTGCAACAAAAAACATCGCCAAAGATGTTATGGGCCATGTCACAGCAGCTGTTCTAACAGGACAAGCAGGATGGTAGTCCTCACATATGGGTGACATCACAGGATGGAGCCCAAATACGGAACACTTTTGTCAAATTTTTCAGAACTTTGACTGGCCCCTACTGGGCATGCCCAGCATGGCACTAACCCTGCAGCCAGCAGGGGTCCCCCTTCAGTCTTCTTTTTTCGGCACAGCAGTAGCCTCACGGTTAAGGAGCTCTGCAGAGATTCCTGTCAGGAATTTTCCTCACAGAATTACTAAAAGTTAATTTGCTTTTTCAAGCCGTGGTACTCTGGTAAGTTTTTACCCATTTTTCGTTGATTACCGTTGAGTTTGACCCTCGCGGCCTACTGGCCGTCGACCATACCGCGGCTCAATTTTTTCCATGGCCATGGTGTCAGGGTTCCGTCGGTGCCCGGACTGTAATCGCACCATGTCCATCACAGACCCCCATAAAGTCTGTGTAATGTGTCTTGTACGAGAGCACAATGTCTTGACCTGCACCAAATGTGCCCTAATGACACCAAAAGGTCGCAAGGCCAGAATGGAGAAGATGGAACTTCTCTTCCGTGCTCAAACCTCGACTCAGTTTATTGCGTCGATGTCATCAGAACCGGCTCTGTCAACTTCACGCCAGCATCGACCACCGCCCGGTGACCATCCAGCATCGACAATATCTCGGCCTTTGACACCCTCTACTCCCCCTCAGGACCGAGGGGATCGTAGAGACAAACATCGCCATCGACATCGAAAGTCTCGGACCATCGTGGGAGCGAAATCATCGACCTCGCCATCGTCCGAGTCACTGTCGAAGAAATCCCGTCCAGAAAAGGCACCGACCTTTTCGGTGACCGGGTCACCGAGGCAACCCTCACCCAACAGGGTATCTGGAGCCGCGACTCCACCTTTAATGGTGGTCCCTCTGGCTATGCTTCTGCCTCCTTCTTCTGTTCCGGAGCCGGGGCTGCTTGCTCCAGGTCTCCGAGAAGAACTGGACCAGATGGTTCAGGAGGCCATCGACAAGGCAATGCAACAACTCCAGGTTCCTCCAACACCGGTACCGATTGTGGAACCGACCACCGACCTGATTCCAGCAGCATTGGCACCGCTGCTCTCCAGGATGGAAGCGCTCATTGCCGCTTTTCCACTGATGGACCCCGGGTCACCGATGGCTCCGGTGCCCTCCCCGCTTACTTTGTCATCGGGAGGAGAAACACCATTCCGCATCCCTCCATCGGGAGTTCTGCCTCAGCCATCGATGCCGATATGTCCCTCGCCACCGATCCAACCATCGGTGCCGATACGCCCGTCTGCGCCACTGAGCCATCCATCAATGCCCTTGATGCCTGCGCCGGTGCCTTCGATGACTTCATCGGTGCCTCCAATTATTCCTTCGATTCCTTCGGAGCCTAGACCAGGACCCTCGGGTATCCCACCACCCCGTCCCCCTCTAGCTCCTAGAGGGACAGGTGCTGATCCCTATGATACCTGGACTGATGATTCCTCCCCAGACACTGATGATTTGCCTTCACCACCTTCACCCACTGAAAGTAGAAAGAGTTCTCCTCCAGAGGACCTTTCCTTTTATACATTTTGTGAAGGAAATGTCTGAATTGGTTCCCTTCCAATTACAGACTGAACAGGATGATAGATATCAGATGATGGAGATGCTTCAATTCCTGGATGCTCCCAAGGAAATAACCTCCATCCCTATCCACCAGATTCTTCTGGATCTCCTCAAGAAGAACTGGGAACATCCTGGCTCCATTGCTCCAGTCCACAGAAAAGCTGATACTACCTATTTGGTGCAGTCAGCTCCAGGTTTTCAAAAACCTCATTTGGATCACCAATCTGTAGTGGTAGAATCCGCACAGAAAAGTGCAAAAAGATCAAAGCCTCATACTTCTTTTCCTCGTGGCAAGGAACAGAAGTTTCTAGATGCCATTGGTCACCATGTCTTCCAAGGATCAATGCTCATCTTCCGAATTGTCGCTTATCAGCTCTATATGACCCAATATAATAGGGTCATTTTTAAGCAGATACAAGATTTACATTTATCCTTACATTTATCCTTACATTTATAAGATTTACATTTACATTTATAAGATTTACATTTATAAGATTTACATTTATCCTTACATTTATCCACGTCCTGTTGACGAGTTATTATTATTATTATTGTCTATGTAATATTTAATTTGTATTATTTATATTTGTTATATGTTATATGTTACTCATATGTTAAGAAACGCTGTTTAATGTAACGCCTTTATTGCGACAGTTTTGTTCTATGTAAACCGACCTAATTCGATACTTGTATTGAGAATGTCGGTATATAAAAATCCGAAATAAATAAATAAATAAATTTAACAGACTCCCTGCCTCAGCAATTTCAAGAGCAACTCCAGACCCTAGTAAACATAGGGTTTGAGGCAGGCAAGCATGAGATCAGATCATCCTATGATATCTTTGATACTGCTACTAGAGTATCTGCAGCAGCTATTTCGGCAAGGAGATGGGCCTGGCTCAAGTCTTCTGACCTTCGCCCTGAGGTACAAGACAGGTTATCTGACCTACCCTGTGTAGGAGATAATCTGTTTGGAGAACATATTCAACGGATGGTGGCGGAACTTAAGGGACCATCTGATACCTTCTGACTACTCTTCAAAACAGCCCTTCCGAAAGGACTCTAAAAAGTCATTCTTCCGCTCGAAGTCCTACCCGCCACCAGCCAGATCCCGTTCCACGAGACCTTTTTAAAAAGCCCAGTCTTGTCAGACACGGAAACAAAAACCGCAAGCAGCTCCTCAACCAGGTTTTTGACTTCCACCTAGAGAGCAACAGCCAGCTTCCATTGCCTCACATACCAGTGGGAGGTCGATTGTGCCACTTCAACAATATATGGCACTCAATCACCTCAGACCAATGGGTACTGGCGATAATTGCTCAAGGTTACCATCTGAACTTTCTCTCCATGCCACCTCTACTGACGTGGAGAACATCCGATCACTCCATCCTTCTGGATCAAGAGGTCTCCCTCCTCCAGTCCAAGACAATAGAACCCGTACCCTACTCTCAGCACAGCCTAGGATTGTATTCCCGGTACTTTCTAATCCCCAAAGAATCGGGAGGCGTTCGTCCTATTCTGGACCTACAGGCCCTCAACAAGTACCTCCAGCGAGAGAAGTTCAAGATGGTAACCTTAGGCTCCCTTCTTCCTCTTCTACAAAGAGGAAACTGGCTGTGCTCTCTCGACCTCCAGGACGCATACACTCTTATTGCGATAACTCCATCTCATCGCAAATACCTGAGGTTTCTAGTAGGCCCCAAGCACTACCAGTACCGAGTGCTTCCATTCGGCCTAGTGTCTGCAACACGAGTCTTCACAAAATGCCTCATAGTGGTTGTAGCCTTCCTACGGACTCAGGGTGTTCACGTCTACCCCTATATAGATGATTGGTTAATCAGGGCTCCCACTCAGCAAGCTGCTCTGTCATCCCTCAATCTAACCTTACACACTAATTTAATTAGGATTTCTCGTCAATTACAACAAATCCTCTTTAGTCCCATCTCAAACCTTGTCGTTCATTGGGGCAGACTTGGACACCTTGCAGACCAAAGGCTTTTCTACCTCGACAACGAGCTCTCACGCTCGTGTCTCTTGCGCACCAGCTGCAGTCTCAGCACTCCGCGACTGCACACCACTTTCTCATCTTTCTGGGACACATGGCGTCCTCTGTGCAAGTCACACCAATGGCCTGTTTGGCCATGAGAGTCATGCAGTGGACTCTACGGTCACAATGGACTCAAAGCATTCAGCCCCTGTAGACCATTGTCCACGTAACCGACTCACTCCGTCAGTCTCTTGCCTGGTGGAGAAATCAGAACAATCTCCTCCAAGGCTTGCCCTTTCAGGCTCCAGACCCTCAATTAACTCTCACCACCGATGCTTCCAACCTCGGATGGGGAGCCCATGTGGCCAATCTGCAGACACAAGGATCTTGGTCTCCAGAGGAAGCCAAACACCAAATAAATTTCCTGGAGCTTCGAGCAATCAGATATGCTCTCAGGGCATTTCAGGATCGCCTCTCAAATCAAGTTATCATGATCCAGATGGACAACCAGGTGGCCATGTGGCACATCAACAAACAGGGAGGCATGGGCTCCTTTCTTCTGTGTCAGGAAGCTGCACAGATATGGGCGGAAGCTCTCTCCCAATCGATGTACCTCAGGGCCACCTGGTTGTCTGGAGTGGACACTGTGTTGGAAGACAAGCTGAGTCGCATCTTTCAACCGCACGAGTGGTCTCTCAACCCCTCAGTAGCAAACTCCATCTTCCAATAATGGAGATATCCTCAAATAGACCTCTTTGCATCTGCTCAAAACCGCAAAGTAGAGAACTTCTGCTCTCAACCCAGAGACGCATTCTCCCTCTCATGGGCAACCGGTCTACTTTATACATTCCCTCCACTTCCTCTTCTCTCGAAGACTCTCGTGAAGTTACGTCAGGACAAGGGAACCATGATCCTGATAGCACCTCACTGGCCACGCCAAGTGTGGTTTCCAATACTTCAGGATCTCTCCATTCGCAGGCACATTCCTTGGGAAAGGACCCGCTTCTGATCACTCAAAACGACGGGTGCCTACGCCACCCCAATCTTCAAGCCTTGTCCCTGAAGGCATGGATGTTGAAAGGTTAATCCTTCAGCCACTCAACCTTTCTGAACCAGTTTCCCATGTCTTGATTGCTTCACGGAAGCCTTCCACGAGAAAATCTTACTCTTACAAATGGAACAGGTTTACGTCATGGTGCTCTTCTCAGTCTCTTGACCCCTTTACCTGTCCAATCATGAAGTTTTTGGACTATCTCTGGCTCTTATCAGAGTCAGGTCTAAAAACTTCTTCCATCAGAATGCATGTCAGGGCAGTAGCCGCCTTCCATAAAGGTGTTGGGGATATTCCTATATCAGTACAACCCCTTGTAACACGGTTTCTGAAAGGTTTGCTTCACCTCATGCCTCCACTGTGTCCCTTCTTGGGACCTTAACCTAGTTTTGGGTCGGCTCATGAAACCACCATTCGAGCCTCTTCACTCCTGTAACCTTCAATATCTCACATGGAAAGTGATTTTCCTTTTGGCAATCATTTCAGCTCACAGAGTTAGCCCTAGTTACCTATCCGCCTTACACTAAACTTCTGCAGGACCGGGCAGTACTCCACACTCACCCTAAATTCTTACCCAAGGTAGTTTCGGATTTTCATCTAAATCAATCCATCATACTACCTACCTTTTTTCCCAGGCCCCATTCCAATCCAGGAGAACAGGCTCTGCATACCCTTGACTGTAAACAGGCTCTAGTGTTCTACCTAGACCATACAGCTGCCCACAGGGAAAGCACTCATTTCCTGGCGTGTAGCCAGATGGACTCAGAACGAATGGGTATAGTATCCGCGTGCTAGCAGTTGGAGACGGATCTGACGTCAGCACGGGCGTATATATACCCCCACAGGAAGCGTAGCAACTTAGTAATTTCCGTCTCCAAAGCAGTTTGGAGAGCCTGCACGCTCGCTGAGCGTGTTTTCCAAATCTACTTTCTATTTTCTACTTTCTACTTTCTTTCAACTACAACTTCTACAACATCGAGCCCCGCACTCCTGTGGTGATACATAGAAACATAGAAACATAGAAATGACGGCAGAAGAAGACCAAACAGCCCATCCAGTCTGCCCAGCAAGCTTCACATTTTTTTTCTCATACTTATCTGTTTCTCTTAGCTCTTTGGTTCTATTTCCCTTCCACCCCCACCATTAATGTAGAGAGCAGTGATGGAGCTGCAACCAAGTGAAATATCAAGCTTGATTAGTTACGGGTAGTAGGGGAAGTAACCGCCGCAATAAGCAAGCTACACCCATGCTTATTTGTTTTACCCAGACTGTGTTATTCAGCCCTTATTGGTTGTTTTTCTTCTCCCCTGCCGTTGAAGCAGGGAGCTATGCTGGATATGCGTGAAGTATCAGTTTTTTCTTCTCCCCTGCCGTTGAAGCAGGATATGCATTGAAAGTGAAGTATCAGGCTTATTTGGTTTGGGGTAGTAACCGCCGTAACAAGCCAGCTACTCCCCGCTTTGTGAGTGTGAATCCTTTTTTCTTCTCCCCTGCCGTTGAAGCAGAGAGCTATGCTGGATATGCATTGAAAGTGAAGTATCAAGCTTATTTGGTTTGGGGTAGTAACCGCCGTAACAAGCCAGCTACTCCCCACTTTGTGAGTGCGAATCCTTTTTTCCACATTTCCTCTTGCTGTTGTAGCTTAGAGCGATGTTGGAGTCACAGTAACCATGTGTATGTTTATTGAATAAGGGTATTATCTCCAGGCAGTAGCCGTCATTCTGGCGAGCCACCCACTCTTTATTGACGGCCTCTTGATTTTATGGATCCACAGTGTTTATCCCACGCCCCTTTAAAGTCCTTCACAGTTCTGGTCTTCACCACTTCCTTCGGAAGGGCATTCCAGGCATCCACCACCCTCTCCGTGAAGAAATACTTCCTGACATTGGTTCTGAATCTTCCTCCCTGGAGCTTCAAATCGTGACCCCTGGTTCTGCTGATTTTTTTCCTATGGAAAAGGTTTGTCGTTGTCTTTGGATCATTAAAACCTTTCAAGTATCTGAAAGTCTGTATCATATCACCTCTGCTCCTCCTTTCCTCCAGGGTGTACATATTTAGATTCTTCAATCTCTCCTCATAAGTCATTTGATGAAGACCTTCCACCTTTTTGGTCACCCTTCTCTGGACCGCCTCCATCTTGTCTCTGTCTCTTCGGAGATACGGTCTCCAGAACTGAACACAATACTCCAGGTGAGGTCTCACCAAGGACCTGTACAAGGGGATAATCACTTCCCTTTTCTTACTCGATATTCCTCTCTCTATGCAGCCCAGCATTCTTCTGGCTTTAGCTATCGCCTTGTCACATTGTTTCGCCGACTTCAGATCATTAGACACCATCACCCCAAGGTCTCTCTCCTGCTCCGTGCACATCAGCCTTTCTCCCCCCATCGAATACAGTTCATTCGGATTTCCACTCCCCATATGCATGACTTTGCACTTCTTGGCATTGAATGTCAGCTGCCATGTCTTCGACCACTCTTCCATCTTCCTTAAATCCCATCTCATTCTCTCCACTCCTTCCGGCGTGTCCACTCTGTTGCAGATCTTAGTGTCATCCGCAAAAAGACATACCTTACCTTCTATCCCTTCCGCAATGTCGCTCACAAAGATATTGAAAAGGACCGGTCCCAACACCGATCCCTGCGGTACACCGCTTAAAACCGCTCTCTCTTCAGAGAGAGTTCCATTTACCATCACACATTGTCTTCTGTCCGTCAACCAGTTTGCAATCTAGGCCACCACCCCGGCACTCACTCCTAAGCTTCTCATTTTATTCACCAGTCTCCTGTGCGGGACAGTGTCAAAAGCTTTGCTGAAATCCAAGTAGATGACATCGAGTGCTCTTCCTCGATCCAATTCCTTGGTTACCCAGTCAAAAAAGTCAATCAGATTTGTCTGACAGGATCTTCCAATGGTGAATCCATGCTGCCTCTGGTCCAGCAATTCTCCCGACTGTAGATAGTTCACTATTCTCTCTTTCAACAGTGACTCCATTACTTTTCCCACCACCGAAGTGAGGCTAACCGGTCTGTAGTTACTAGCCTCTTCTCTGTTCCCACTCTTGTGAAGCGGGACCACCACCGCTCTCCTCCAATCATTCGGCACCAAACCGTTTCTAGGGATCTATTGAATAGGTCACACAGCGGACCTGCCAGCATATCTCTGAGCTCCCTCAGTATTCTGGGATGAACTTCATCAGGCCCCATGGCTTTGTCCACTTTCAGTTTCACCAGCTCTTCCCATACATTTTCTACTGTAAATGGAGTTACATCTACTCCATTCCCCTCCAGTTTCTTGTTAACTAGTGTCGGTCCTTCTCCAGGGTCCTCTTTAGTGAACACAGAACTGAAGTATTCATTTAATATTTCTGCCATTTCTTCGTCTCTCTCCACACATTGATCCTTTCCACCTTTCAATTTCACTATACCACTTTGAATTTTTCTCTTTTCACTGATGTATCTGAAAAATGTTTTGTTACCACTCTTTACCTCTTTGGCAATCCTCTCTTCCGCTTGAGTTTTTGCCATCTTGATTAATTTCTTCGTCTCCCTCAGTTCTACCAGATATTCTTCTTTGTGTTCCTCCTTTTGGGATCTTTTATATTTCTTGAACGCTGTTCTTTTAGCCTTTATTTTGTCAGCCACCTCCTTTGAGAACCAGATAGGTTTCATTTTTCTTTTGCTTTTCTTTACTTTTCTAACATATAGATTAGTTGCCTTGGTGATTGCTCCTTTTAGATTGGTCCACTGTTGATCCACATTTCTCTCGTTTTCCCAGCCTTTTAGTTCTTCCTCCAGGTACTTCCCCATTTCATCAAAGTCTGTGTTTTTGAACATCAAAACTTGGGTTTTTGTGCTTCTTTTCCGTGTCCTTTTTGTGATATTAAACCATACCGTTTGATGATCACTGGTGCTGAGGTGGGCACCCACCTGGACGTCTGAGACATTATCTCCATTAGTGAGCACTAAGTTGAGTATAGCTCCTTCTCTCGTGGGTTCCATTACCATTTGTTTGAACAAAGCTACTTGCAGGGCATCTACTATTTCTCTACTGTTATTAGATTCTGCAGATGGGATTCTCCAGTCTACATCTGGCATATTAAAGTCTCCAACGATCACCACTTCTCCTTTCTTTGCTATCCTGTGGATGTCTTCAATCAGATCTCTGTCCAGCTCTTCCTTTTGGTTTGGAGGCCTGTAAACCACTCCAATAAAAATGGATGCCCCATCTTTTTTTAAGTCGGCCCATAGTGCTTCTTCTTTGCCCCATCTTCCTTGCAGCTCAGATGCTTGGATATTGTTTCTGACATATAGAGCCACTCCTCCCCCTTTCCTATCCTCTCTGTCCTTCCTTAACAAGTTATAGCCTGGTATTGCCGTATCCCAGTCATGATATTCCGTAAACCATGTTTCCTTGACAGCAACAACGTCCAAGTCCGCCTCCACCATTAGGGCTTGCAGCTCTGGGATTTTATTACCCAAACTACGAGCATTTGTGCTCATAGCTTTCCAGCTTTCTTTGCTCAGGTTACTGCTGTTCCTGGACTCCTTTTGTGACCTATTTAGTTGAGTTTTGTTATCCACTTTTCTCTTTGCATTTGTGTAAGGGAAGAGATTAATGCCTCTGATGACAGAGTCATCCATCACTGTGAGCTTTTTCCTTTGGTTTCTGATTTGGAATTTCTGTATGCATTGGGTTTTTTCTCTCTTTTCCGATAACATTTCAATCTTTTTCTCAAGGACTTCTTCAGAATTTAATACAGAGAAGGCATTTTGTACTTGTTGCACTTGATACAGTGTGTGTCTACGGAACACAGGTCTTATTCTACCAGAGCCCACTGAAATACTTTTAAAGTTCCTTAATGGCCTGTGTGAGTTGTGGGTTGCACAGCTTTCAATAATGGGTGTCTGTGGGTTACAGGTCTTATCCTACCTGAGCCCACAGTAAATCTCTTTTTTCTTGAGTTTTGGTTATTCAGTGGTAAGTGGAAATTATTTCCTGAATAATGTACCGTGGCTGAGACTCTCTTTATTGAAGCTAATTCAGCTTTAAAGTCATCCAGCTCCTTTTCCAAGGTAGAGAGTTTTGAACAAAAGGGGCAAGCCTTAAGTTTCCATATGATTACCCTCAATATAAAGGCTCCACAGCAGTTGCATTGAATAGTACTCATTTAGGTAAGTTATTTGATTGGTGCACCTAAGGAATAATCAATTTACTAATTTATCTGGTTGCCTATTATGAAGTTAGGATGACTACATTAGAAATACAAACCTAGGGGTGGGAGGGAGTTAAACAGTTTATACCTAGGTCAAGCTGGGTAGGGCAAGACACTTTCTGAAAGTTTACTTGTCCTTTAGCTAGTAAAAGATCCCACAGCACTTATATCCCAATTTGAAACAGATTATATGACAGCTATACAATTAGAGGGATACTGGGAATTTTATTTTTTTTTTGTGGGTTTTTTGAATCTTACAACAATCTAATATCAAGAAACCAAACAGATTAGTATACAATATAATCAAGAAACCAAACTGATTAGTATACAACACTGGAATAGAAAGGGATTTGAAATCGCAGAGCAGTTTTCTACACAGAATCAAACCAATATCAAGGAACCACAGATTATAATACTAGAATAAAAAGGGATTATGAAACAGAGCAGTATTTCCAAAAACTAGTATCTTATCTGCACTGGAACAGTTGGCTCCTCTCCTGGGCTGTGCACAGTCTGTATTGTTTCTGCTGGCTCACAAGTTAGCTACCTCTAGCCACTGAGTGAGCCACACCCAAACTGGCTATACCTGGACTCTTCTGGATCTGGTCCTCTAGCTAGTAAATGTAAAAGATCCTGGAACTGGTCCTCTAGCTAGTAAATGTAAAAGATCCCACAGCACTTATAATCCCAAAATGAAACAGTTTATACCTAGGTCAAGCTGGGTAGGGCAAGACACTTTCTGAAAGTTTACTTGTCCTTTAGCTAGTAAAAGATCCCACAGCACTTATATCCCAATTTGAAACAGATACCCTAAGGTCCCTCCCCCAGTAGAGTTTCCTGGGGTGATTTCCGTGATCCCCGGTGGCCGAATCGAGGCAGGGTCATAGCCTCCGGGCGAGGTTCGGGTGAGGCATACGAGGTGCCTCTGTCCCGGCGTGGACGAGGCAGCGGGTGCATATCCTCAAACGCAGCGGTGAAGGTACTTGCCCTCTCCCCCCGCAGCCGGAGACCGCCCGGGTTCCAGCCGGGAAGCGCCTAGGATCAGGTAAGGCGTACATCTCTTATTTCTGGTCTCCGAGGAACAGAGGATCGGCGGCATGGCACGCCGTGGAGGGCCCCATTTTGTGGGCCTTGTTCAGGTATTGAGCGCCCGTAATAGGCGCGGCTCTATTCCTCCTCCTACGTATATTGCCTTATTGCTGAGAGCATATTGAATGCCATTGAGCGTGTATTGCTAACCGCATACTGCTGAGAGCCTATTGAATGCCATTGAGCGTGTATTGCTGACCGCTTATTGCTGAAAGCCTATTGAATGCCATTCAGTGTGTATTGCTCACCGCTTATTGCTGAGAGCCTATTGAATGCCATTGAGCGTGTATTGCTAACCGCTTATTGCTGAAAGCCTATTGAATGACATTGAGCGTGTATTGCTCACCGCTTATTGCTGAGAGCCTATTGAATGCCATTGAGCGTGTATTGCTAACCGCTTATTGCTGAGAGCCTATTGAAAGCCATTGAGCGTGTATTGTTAACTGCATATTGCTGAGAGCATATTGCATACAATTGAGCTGTTTTCATGGCCGCCTATTGCTGAGAACATATTGCATATTATTATGGTTAAGAGCCTGTTGTATTAAGCGCATATTGCTGCCGCATATTATTATTATTATTGTGCGCCTGTTGTATTAAGCGCATATTGCTGCTGCATATTATTATTATTGTGCGCCTGTTGTATTAAGCGCATATTTCCTGTCGTGTAGCCAGATGGACTCAGAACAAATGGGTATAGTGTGCTCGTGCTAGCAGTTGGAGACGGATCTGACGTCAGCACGGGTACATATACCCCCACAGGAAGTGAAGCTCTTCAGTAATTTCCGTCTCCAAAGCAGTTTGGAGAGCCTGCACGCTCGCTGAGCGTGTTTCCAATCTACTTCTACTTTTCTACTTCTATTACTAACATCTTTACTGGAACATCGAGCCCCGCGCTCCTGCGGTGATACCACTGGTCCCTCCCCCAGTTGAGCTTCCTGGGGTGAGTTCCGTGCTCCCTCGGAGGTTTAGGCCTCGGTCCGGTGGCCGAATCGCGGCAAGGACCAAGCCTGCGGGCTAAGAGGCGCCTCGGTCCCGGCGTGGACCTGGGAGGCAGCGGGTGCATTCCTCAAGCGCGGTGGTGACGGTACTTCCCCTCTCCCCCGCAGCCAGAGACCGCCCGGGTTCTAGCCGGGAAGCGCCGAGGATCAGGTAAGGCGCACAACTTTTACTTTTGGTCTCCGAAGTCGAGGATCGGCGGCATTGCCTGTATGCGGCACGCCACGGTGGTCGCCATTTTGTTGGCCCGGTTCAGGTATTGAGTGCCCATGATAGGCGCCTGTATTGAGCGCATACTGCTGACTGCATATTATTGAGCGCATATTCTGTTTAGCAGATGCCTCCATGGCTGAGTGGTCTAAGGTGCTTCCTTCTTCTCTGTGATTTGTGTTTAGTACTCCTGATGGAGTTGTGGGTACAAATCCCACTTCTGACTTTCTGCATATTATTGAGCGCATATTGTGTTTAGCGTATATTGCTGACCGCATATTATTGAGCGCATATTGTATTAAGCATATATAGCTGCCGCTGTTAGGAGCCGCACTCGCGGCACGCCGCGCCCGAGGGGCACCGCTTACCAGCGCGGCAGACCGCCGCAGTTGCCCTGATGTGGTGCTGAGTCGTGGGTCCGGGGCCGCGGACCGCGGCACAACATGGCCGCGGCGTTTCAGCTCCTCTTCCGGGTTGCTGGCTCCGCCCCCCTTCAGGGACTAACATCGTTGCCTCTGATTGGCTGCTGGATGCCTCCTGCAGCGGGATTGGCTCTCCCCTGGTGTGTCAGCTGGAAGGAGCTATTTAAAGGCAGGTCCTGCACCTCAGACCTTGCCTTGACTTCATCTTGGCTCCTGGCTTGTTCCTGTTGTGATTCCTGATCTTCGGTAGTGACTTCTGACTGGCGGTGTCTTCTCTCTGGCTCCTGAACCCTGGACTGGCTGTGACGTATTCTCTGGTTCCTGATTCCTGGATCGGCTTTGGCGTATTCTCTGGCATCTGACCCCTGGACCGGCGGCGGTATCTTCTCTGGCTCCTGACCTCTGGACTGGCGTTGGCGTATTCTCTGGCATCTGACCTTTGGACTGGCTGCGAGGTACTCTTTGGCTTCCGACCCTCGGACTGGCTGTAGAACTTCCTCTAACTCTCATTGCCTGAACTATTCTACCTTTGAGTCCACGACCTGCTGGAGGCGCCAGCTCAGCCCTACTTTCCACGACCTGCTGAGGACATACACCTTTGAGTCCACGACCTGCTGGAGGCGCCAGCTCAGCCCTACTTTCCACGACCTGCTGAGGACATCCACCTTTGAGTCCACGACCTGCTGGAGGCACCAGCTCAGCTTTACTTTCCCCGACCTGCTGAGGACATACCCCTTTGAGTCCACGACCTGCTGGAGGCGCCAGCTCAGCCTTACTTCCCACGACCTGCTGGAGGCGCCAGCTCAGCTTTATACCTCATCCTGCTGGAGGGGCCTTCATCCAGACCTTCGTGATAGTCCAAGTCGAGGTTTCGCCAATCAGCGACTGAACATTCGTTCTTCGCTGAACCAAGGGTTCACACCCTGGAAGCATAACAGCCGCTTAGTATTGAGCGCATATTGTATTAAGCGTATATTGTATTAAGCGTATATAGCTGCCGCTTAGTATTGAGCTCATATTGTTGAGCGCCTATTGTATTAAGCGCATATTGCTGCCGCATATTACTTTAGCGCAATGGACCAATCGAATGCCCCGGTGTCCCAGGCGGCGGCGCCTCCTGATTCCGGTGTGAAAGCTCACGGCCTCTGCTCAGCATGCCAGCTCAGAGCCACGTACAGCGAGGAGCCAAACTCCCTTTGTGCCCAATGTGAGGAGGCAGTGGGAGCCTCAGGCCAGGACCAGTCTCAACCAAGGTTTGTGGATAGTTCTCCAGGGGCCACCCCGGATCTCGCAGGCAGTCTCGAACAGCCGGGAATCCCAGGGGATCTGGTATCTAGGCAACTTGAAACCACCTCCATTTCATGGGTGGATCTCTTTAAGGAGATCCATGCCTTTGTACAGATGCAATCAGCTTCCCGTTCAGGCCCTGCTGTTACAGGGGCTGCTGCTCCTGCTGCTGCTCCAGTGGACCCTGCCCCTGGACCTTCACGCCCTTATCGTGCACCGCCTCCGGGCAGTCCGGTTCAGGCGGACCCTGATGTCTCGGAGACCGACTCAGAACCCTCCGAGGAGGGGGAACTTCCCTCGGGGATGGAGCCATATCGAACCATGAGGCGGTTCTTTCCCAAGGAAGATCTCTCCGACCTAATATCTCAGTGCCTGGCGGAGTTGGATATTTCGGGGCCCAGCTCTGCGGTGCCACCTACACAGAACCTGTTGCGATTCCGGGCCGCCCCCGGAATCGCCACCCACCTGGTCGCGCGTCCGCTCGGGCCCCGTGCTCCCCGGGCCTCCGGGGATCTCTGCCGCCGCAGGCCCGGCGTCTCCCCACCTCGCCCGGGCCTGCAGCGCCTTCAGTTCCTGCTCCTTCGCTTCGCCGGAGCAGCCGGCGCCTCGCGGTGCTAAGCCCCGCCCCCTAGATGCGCGCGCGCGTCTAGGGCTAGTATTTAAAGGGGCCAGCGCGGGAAACCTCAGGGACGCCCCCTGATGACATCAGACGCTGCAGGGTACTTAAGCCCTGCAGCTGGACCAGGACATCGCCTTGCAACGAGGTTCCCAGGTTCGTCCTGCTCCCAGTTGCTGTGTTCCTGCTCTTCGCTTGATCTCCTGGTTTTCGACTTCGGATTGGCTTGTGGTTCTTCCTGGCTCCTGACTCTGGTTTGGCTTCGGTGACTTCTGGCTCTCGACTCGGCTTGGCTTTCGGTACTTCTCTGGCTCTTGACTTGGACTGGCTGACGACGATCCTCTGGCTCTAGACGCGGACTGGCTGACGGCGATTCTCCGGCACCTGACCCTGGCCTGGTGAGCTCGACTCCGTCGGTAGAGATCTCCTAAGTCCCAGCGGCCGGGTTCCTACGGGCTCCTCCCGGGGGGACACCGGCTTCCAGGGTGAATCGCCTAAGTCCCAGCGGCCGGACTCCTACGAGCTCCTCTCGGGGGAGTACCGGCTTCCAGGGCGAAGATCCTCTTCCACCGGGTCAGCCTCTCCTCCTGGCCCTTGGTCGCATAGGGCCCTTCGTGTCCTCCTCTCAGCTGTCCGCGAGCCTGTCTTCGCCGCCTCCCGGTTGGAACCGGTGTCTCTACCTCTCTAAGGTATTCCATCTCCTGGTTCCGATCGGCCCAAGGGTCCACGAAGCTGACAGAACCCTCTGCTGGAAGGTCTTCGTCCTTCAGCCCGCCATTTTCCCTTCTTGCAAGCTACACAGCAACTGATAGATCTGGAATGGGCTGCACCGGCGGCCTCATTCAAAGGGGGGCGGGGCCTGATAGGCATGTACCCCCTGGATCCGGCTATCAAGGAGATGCTGGCGTGCCCTCAGGTGGACGCTTTAGTTAGCGCTGTGGTCAAGCGCACTACCATTCCAGTTGAGGGGGGGCGGCCCTCAGGGAGGCTCATGACAGGCGACTGGACGCCATCCTGAAACAGATATTTGAGGTGGCAGCTCTGTCTTTGCGAATCGCAACTTGCTGCACAGTGGTGACGCGCTCCTGTTTGTCATAGGTTAGGAACAATGCTCCGGCAGCGGACATGGAGTCCTCTCTCTCGTTCCTCACGGATGCCGCATCCGACCTAGTCCGTACAACAGCTAAGGGGATCTCATCTTCTGTGGCGGCCAGGAGGCAGCTCTGGATACGGAATTGGTCTGCTGATGCTCCTTCGAAGACACGCCTCACCAGAATGCCCTTTAAGGGGTCCTTCCTGTTCGGTAGCGACCTTGATAAACTGGCCAGTACATGGGGTGCTTCTCCCATACCTCGACTGCCAGAAGACAGGTTCAAAAGGAACCAGCGCGCCTTTCCAAGGCCCTCCAGAGGCAGAAGGTCTCCACGCTTCAATCCCTATAGGGGTCGCTACCAGGCACCTCGTCCTCAGGCCAGGAACCAGTCCTTTCGGCCCAAGCAGCAGAAGAGAGGAGCCGGCTCGGGCTCAGGTCCCGGCCGCGCCTCCCAATGAGATTCAGCCGATCCATCTGGGGGACGGAGCCATAGGGGGCAGGTTAACCCTCTTCTACCCAGATGGGTCGAGATTACGTCGGACCAGTGGGTCCTCGCCATTATCCGAGAGGGTTATTTTCTGGACTTCCATCATCTCCCTCCGGACAGGTTTGTGGAATCCTCGTGTCCGATCCACAAGAAGGCAGCATTGGAAGCTACCCTGGCGAGGCTCCTGTCCCTGAAAGCCATAGTCCCGGTACCTGCACGGGAAATGAATTCTGGGCATTATTCCATTTATTTCATGGTACCCAAGAAAGGGGGCACCTTTCGGCCCGTCCTGGACCTCAAGTCCGTCACCCAATACTTACGGGTCCCGAGGTTTCGCATGGAAACTCTGCGCTCAGTCAAGAACGCAGTACAGCCAGGAGAATTCCTCACGGCCTTAGATCTATCAGAAGCCTACCTGCATATCCCGATTCATCAGGATCATCAGCGCTACCTACGCTTCAAGGTGCTAGGACGCCACTTCCAGTTTCGGGCTTTGCCCTTCGGGCTGGCCACATCGCCGCGGACCTTCACCAAGGTGATTGTAGTGGTAGCAGCGGCGCTCAGACGGGAAGGAATCCTTGTCCATCCCTACCTAGACGATTGGCTGATCAGGGCGAAATCGCGAGAGGAGAGCCATCGGGCAACCAACAGAGTGATCGCCCTTCTGGAAAGCCTGGGATGGGTCGTCAACCTCAGCAAGAGTTGCCTACAGCCTTCCCAATCTTTGGAATATCTGGGAGTCCAGTTCGACACCCAGGTAGACACAGTCAGTCTCACCACCAAGAGAAGATTAAAACTTCAGGTGCGTCTCCGGTCCTTGATGGGAGCCAGTCGACCCACAGCTTGGGATTACTTGCAGGTTCTCGGTCTCATGGCATCCACCCTGGAAGTGGTACCCTGGGCGAGGGCCATATGAGACCTCTACAACTCTCCCTGCTCTCTCGATGGAGCCCCCGCTTCCGACATTAATCTATGCATCTACCTCTACCAGCCAGAGTGCGGACTCAGCTACGGTGGTGGTTGCAGTCCAACCACACGAGCAGGGGGTCCAAGATGTCCTCCCCCACGTGGACTCTGCTCACCACAGATGCCAGCCTGAGCGGATGGGGAGCACACTGCGAAGAACTCACAGCCCAAGGGCGGTGGACCAGAGAAGAGTCGGGGTGGAACATCAACCGACTAGAGGCACGGGCAGTCCGGTTAGCCTGCTGAAATTTGTTCACAGACTGAGGAACAGAGCAGTCAGAGTGATGTCAGACAACGCCACCACGGTGGCATACATCAACCGGAACCAGAAGCCAACAGGTGTCCCTCGAGATAGCCCTGCTGATGGCTTGGGCAGAGGCGAATCTTCAGGACATCTCCGCCGTCCACATTGCCGGAAGGGACAACACCATGGCAGACTTCCTCAGCAGAGAAAGCCTAAATCCTGGAGAGTGGCAGCTGTCCCCCACAGCTTTCCAGATGATTGTGGATCACTGGGGGATTCCGGACATGGACCTACTAGCGGACAGGTCCAATGCTAAAATACCCAAATACTTCAGCCGCAGGCGAGATCCATTCTCTCAGGGGATCAACGCCCTGGTTCAGCTATGGCCTCCAGGGGCCTTGCTTATACGCCTTTCCTCCATGGCCCCTGCTGGGTGCCCTTATCCACAAGATTCGGAAGTACCAGGGCCTAGTTCTTCTGGTGGCCAAGAAGACCCTGGTACGCGAACATGAGAAGACTACTGGCAGGGGAGCCCCTTCCCCTGCCTCCGCTCAGGGACCTGCTCCGTCAAGGTCCCATTCTTCAAGAGGATCCAGCTCAATTCTCTCTTACGGTCTGGCCATTGAGAGGGCTCAACTGAAGAAGAGAGGTTACTCGGAGCCAATGATAGACACATTCCTCCGAGCCTGCAAGTTCTCCACATCCCTCACCTACGTCAGGATTTGGAGAGTGTTTGAAGCCTGGTGCGATGCCCATGGCACCAATCCCCATGCGACTACCATCCCTATGGTTCTGGATTTCCTGCAGGATGGGCTTCAGAAGGGTCTCTCCCTCAGCTCCATCAAGGTTCAGGTGGCTGCGCTGTCTTGCTGTGGTCCCAGGAGGGATGGCAAGACCATTGCCAAGCATCCAGATGTTTCTCGCTTCCTGAAAGGAGTCAAGCACATTCGTCCGCCACTGAAGTGGCCAGTGACTTTGTAGAACCTCAATTTAGTTTTGGATTTCCTCGCGGGATCCACCTTCCGACCCCTTCGGGGCCTGTCTCTACGTTCTCTCACTTTGAAGATGGTGTTCTTGCTGGCTGTATGTTCAGCACGCCGCATCTCGGAGCTACAAGCACTGTCTTGCCGGGATCCTTTTCTCAGACTCACTCCTGAGGCTATCCATTTTCGCACAGTTCCATCCTTCTTGCCTAAGGTAGTCTCACGATTTCACTTCAACCAGACCATTTCCTTGCCAACTACGGCAGGCCTGAAGAAATCAGAAGAAGGGCGTTTGCTACGCCATCTCGACATTGGCAGATTGCTGCCCATATATCTGGAAATGACAGAAACAGTTCGAAAGACTGACCATCTGTTCGTCCTTCACAGCGGGAAGAAACAAGGAGAAGCAGCCTCTCAGCCCACCATCGCCCGCTGGATTAAAGAAGTCATCAGAGCGGCCTACGTTGAGGCCGGGAAGTCACCGCCTCTACAAGTCAAGGCTCATTCTACCAGAGCCCAAGCAGCATCTTGGGCGGAATCTAGGATGCTGTCGCCTGCAGAAATATGTAAAGCGGCAACGTGGTCCTCCCTCCACACCTTCTCCAGGTTCTACCGTCTGGATGTCCAGGCCAGGGAGGACACAGCATTCGCAAGGGCAGTTTTACACGGTCCTCAGGCAGCCTCCCGCCCAGTCTGGGAGTAAAGCTTTTGTACATCCCATTTGTTCTGAGTCCATCTGGCTACACGATAGGAAATGTTGAGATTACTTACCTGATAATCTCGTTTTCCTTAGTGTAGACAGATGGACTCAGCATCCCACCCAGCTGCCTGTATACATTGGTTTCACCGATTCAAGGTAAGCCTTATCACTTCTTACATGAGTGCGTCCACTCTACCAGGTGTCGACGCCTTCCGGTTGGGAATGCTGGCGGTCTCCAGCTACTATCAATCGGTCAGGGGAATCCTGTTTTCACTATTTCATTGAGCGTCAGTACACATATATCCATAACAGCTTTTGCAAGGAAGATTACTGAAGAGCTTCACTTCCTGTGGGGGTATATGTACCCGTGCTGATGTCAGATCCGTCTCCAACTGCTAGCACAAGCACACTATACCCATTTGTTCTGAGTCCATCTGTCTACACTAAGGAAAACGAGATTATCAGGTAAGTAATCTCAACATTGCTGCCGCATATTATTATTATTGTGCGCCTGTTGTATTAAGCGCATATTGCTGCCGCATATTATTATTATTGTGCGCCTGTTCTATTAAGCTTATTGCCGCTTCTCTTTCAGCGTCAATGGAACAGAACGCCTCAGCGTCTTCAGCGGCGGCGCCGCCTGCCTCAGGCATTAAAGCCCTTGGCCTCTGCTCTGCATGCCAGCTTAGAGCCACGCACAGTGAAGAGCCAGACTCCCTATGTGCCCAATGTGAGGAGGCCGTGGGACCCTCGGGCCAGGACCAGTCTCAGCCACGATTTGCTGACAGTTCCCCAGGGGCTACCCCGGATTTAGCGGGCAGTCTCAAACAATCGGGAATCCCGGGGGATCTTGTACCCCGGCGATTAGAGGCTGCTTCCATTTCCTGGGTGGATCTCTTTAAGGGGATTCATGCCTTTGTACAGATGCAAACAGCTTCCCGTCCAGGCCCTGCGGTTCCTGCTGTTCCTGTTGTTCCTGCGGTTGCTGCGGTTCCTGCGGTGGCTGCGGCGGCTGCTGCAGCTGCCGCTGAGGTGGCGGCTCATGCGGATCCTGTTCCTGGACCCTCACGCCCTTATCGTGAGCGGGTCCTCCCGCTGCTGGACAGACCAGATCAGTCAGACGAGGAGGTTTCACCGGATGAGTCCGAACTCCTGGACGAGGGGGAACTTCCCCCAGGGATTGAGCCATATAGAACCATGAAGCGGTTCTTCCCTAAGGAGGATCTCTCCGACCTGGTGTCTCAGTGTCTGGCGGAGTTGGATATTACAGGTCCCAGCGCTACGGTACCCTCTGCGCAGAACCCCCTGCTGGAAGGTCTTCGTCCTACAGCCCGCCATTTTCCATTCTTGCAAGCAGCACAACAACTGATAGATTTAGAATGGGCAGCACCAGCGGCTTCCTTCAAAGGGGGCCGGGCCCCGATGGGCATGTACCCATTGGCACCGGCTATGCAGGACCTGCTGGCGTGCCCTCAGGTGGATGCCTTGATTAGCGCTGTGGTCAAGCGCACTACCATTCCAGTCGAGGGGGGGACGGCCCTCAAGGAGCCTCATGACCGGCGACTGGACGCCATTCTGAAGCAGACCTTTGAGGTTGCAGCTCTATCTTTGTGGATTGCGACCTGCTGCACAGTGGTGACGCGTGCCTGTTTGTCACAGGTTAGGAACAACGCTCCAGCAGCGGACATGGAGTCAGCTCTTTCGTTCCTCACGGATGCTGCATCAGACGTAGTCTGGACGACAGCTAAGGGGATCTCATCCTCCATAGCCACCAGGAGGCAGCTCTGGATCCGGAGATGGTCGGCTGATGAGCCTTCAAAGACACGCCTCACCAGATTGTCCTTTAAGGGCTCTTTCCTATTTGGCAGCGACCTTGATAAACTGGCCAGTACTTGGGGTGCCTCTCCAGTGCCTAGACTGCTGGAAGATCGGTTCAGAAGGGGCCAGCGTGCCTTTCCAAGGCCCTCCAGGGGCAGGAGTTCACAGCGCTTTGTTCCCTATAGGAGTCGCTACCAGGCACCACGTCCTCAGGCCAGGAATCAGTCCTTTCGGACCAAGCAGCGCAAGAGGGGAGCAGGCCTGGGCTCGGGTCCCGGCCGAGCCTCCCAATGAGAATCCGCCAATTCATCTGGGGGACGGAGCCATAGGGGGCAGGTTAACCCTCTTCTACCCCAGGTGGGTCGAGATCACGTCGGACCTGTGCGTCCTCGCCATTATCCGAGAGGGATATTATCTGGATTTTCATCATCTCCCTCCGGACTAGTTTGTGGAATCGTCATGTCCCATGCACAAGAAGGCAGCATTGGAAGCTACCTTGGCGAGGCTCCTGTCCTTGAACGCTATCATCCCAGTACCTGCCTGGGAAGTGAATTCTGGACACTCTTCCATTTATTTCATGGTACCCAAGAAAGGGGGCACCTTTCGGCCTTTACTGGACCTCAAGTCCGTCAATCGATACTTACGGGTCCCGAGGTTTCGCATGGAAACTCTGCGCTCCGTCAAGACCGCAGTACAGCCAGGAGAATTCCTTACGGCATTAGACTTGTCGGAAGCCTACCTGCATATCTTGATTCATCCGGATCATCAGCGCTACCTACGCTTCAAGGTTTTGGGCACCACTTCCAATTCCGGGCTCTGCCCTTTGGATTGGCCACATCACCGCGGACCTTCACCAAGGTGGTTGTCATGGTGGCAGTGGCACTCAGGCGGGAAGGAATTCTGGTCCATCCCTACCTAGACGATTGGCTGATCAGGGCGAAATCACGAGAGGAGAGTCATCGGGCAACCGACAGAGTGATCGCCCTTCTGGAAAGCTTGGGCTGGGTAATCAACCTCAGCAAGAGTTGCCTACAGCCTTCCCAGTCACTAGAATACCTGGGAGTACAGTTCGACACGCAGGCAGACACAGTCAGTCTCACTGCCAAGAGAAGGTTGAAACTTCAGATGCGTATCCAGTACTTGATGGGAGCCAGTCGGCCCATAGCTTGGGATTATCTGCAGGTTCTTGGTCTCATGGCATCCACCCTGGATGTGGTACCTTGGGCAAGGGCCCATATGAGACCTGTACAACACTCCCTGCTCTCTCGCTGGAGCCCTCGTCTATGGAACTATTCCAGGCACCTACCTCTGCCTGCCAGAGTCCGGACACAGTTATGGTGGTGGCTGCAGTCCGACCACATGAGCAAGGGGTCGAGGATGTCCTCCCCCACGTGGACTCTGCTCACCACAGATGCCAGCCTGAGCGGCTGGGGAGCACACTGCGAAGGACTCACCGCACAAGGGCGGTGGCGCAGAGAAGAGTCAGCGTGGAACATCAACCGTCTAGAGGCTCGGGCAGTCCGATTGGCATGCCTTCGATTTGCTCACAAACTGAAAAACAGAGCAGTCAGAGTGATGTCAGACAATGCCACCACGGTGGCATACATCAACCGTCAGGGCGGAACCAGAAGCCGACAAGTATCTCTGGAGATCGCCCCACTGATGGTTTGGGTAGAGGCGAATCTTCAGGACATCTCCGCCGTCCACATTGCCGGGAAGGACAACACCACGGCAGACTTCCTCAGCAGAGAACGTCTAAATCCGGGAGAGTGGCAGCTGTCACCCACAGCCTTCCAGATGATTGTGGATCACTGGGGGATTCCAGACATGGATTTACTGGTGGACAAGTCCAATGCTCAAGTACCCAGATACTTCAGCCGCAAGCGCGATCCGTTCTCCCACGGAATCGATGCCCTGGTTCAGCCGTGGCCTCCAGGGACTCTGCTATACGCCTTTCCTCCGTGGCCTCTGCTGGGCGCCATCATCCACAAGATTCAGAAACACCGGGGCCTAGTTCTTCTAGTGGCACCAGATTGGCCAAGAAGACCCTGGTACGCGGACATGAGAAGACTACTGGCAGGGGAGCCCCTTCCCCTGCCTCCTCTCCGGGACCTTCTACGTCAAGGTCCCATCCTTCACGAGGATCCAGCTCAATTCTCTCTTACGGTCTGGCCATTGAGAGGGCTAGACTGAAGAAAAGAGGTTACTCGTAGCCCGTGATAGATACACTCCTCCGAGCTCGCAAGTTTTCCACATCCCTCACCTATGTAAGGACCTGGAGAATATTTGAAGCATGGTGCGACACTCATGGCACCAATCCACATTCTACCACAATCCCTGTTGTGTTGGATTTCCTGCAGGATGGCCTTCAGAAGGGTCTCTCCCTCAGCTCCATCAAGGTTCAGGTGGCTGCGCTGTCTTGCTATGGCACCAGGAGGGATGGCAAGACCATCGCCAAGCACCCAAATGTTTCTCGCTTCCTGCAAGGAGTCAAGCATATTCGTCCGCCACTGAAGTGGCCTATGCCCTTATGGAACCTCAACCTTGTTTTGGATTTCCTCGCGGGATCCACCTTCAGACCCCTTTGGGGCCTGTCCCTCCGTTCTCTAACCTTGAAGATGGTGTTCTTGCTGGCTGTATGTTCAGCACGCCACATATCAGAGCTACAGGCACTGTCCTGTCGGGATCCGTTTCTCCGAATCACTCCTGAGGCTATCCATCTTCGCACGGTTCCCTCCTTTCTACCGAAAGTGGTTTCACAGTTTCATCTTAACCAAACCATATCCTTGCCTACTACGGCGGGTTTGAGGAAATCTGAAGAAGGGCGTTTATTGCGCCATCTCGACATTGGCAGATTACTGCCCAGTTATCTGGAAGTGACACAAGAACTACAAAAGACGGACCATCTGTTCGTCCTGCACAGCGGGAAGAAGCAAGGTGAAGCGGCCTCGCGGCCCACCATCGCCTGCTGGATTAAAGAAGTTATCAGAGCAGCTTATGTGGAGGCTGGGAAGTCTCCGCCTCTACAAGTCAAGGCTCATTCTACCAGAGCACAAGCGGCATCCTGGGCGGAATCCAGGATGCTGTCGCCTGCAGAAATATGTAAAGCGGCGACATGGTCCTCCCTCCATACCTTCTCCAGGTTCTACCGTCTGGATGTCCAGGCTAGGGAGGACTCAGCATTTGCGAGGGCGGTACTACATGGTCCTCAGGCAGCCTCCCGCCCAGGCTGGAAGTAAAGCTTTTGTACATCCCATTCGTTCTGAGTCCATCTGGCTACACGCCAGGAAATGTTGAGATTACTTACCTGATAATCTCCTTTTCCTTAGTGTAGACAGATGGACTCAGCATCCCGCCCAGCTGCCTGTGTACATGGGTTTCACCGATTCAAGGTAAGCCATGTCATCTGTTTCCATAAGAGCGTACACTCTACCAGGTGTCAACGCCTTCCGGTTGGGAATGCTGGCGGTCTCCAGCTACTATCAATCGGTCAGGGGAATCCTGTTTCACTTTTCACTGAGCGTCATTACACACATCCATAACAGCTTTTGCAAGGAAGATTACTAAGTTGCTACGCTTCCTGTGGGGGTATATATACGCCCGTGCTGACGTCAGATCCGCTCCAACTGCTAGCACGCGGATACTATAACCATTCGTTCTGAGTCCATCTGTCTACACTAAGGAAAAGGAGATTATCAGGTAAGTTATCTCAACAATTGTTTGTCTCTTTCTATCCTAACAAGTTAGGGAAGCCTGTGGGTAAATAGACTCTCTCCTCCTGGTTGGCGGACTGCATATCCTTTTGTTATCAGCAAGCGGGCATTCCATTTCAAGACCGTGTTAAAGCATACCCTGTGAGGGCCATGGCGACTTCAGTAGCACACCTACAATCGGTGCTGCTTCCTGACATTTGTAGGGCTCCCACCTGGAGTTCTTTCCACACCTTTGCAGCCCACTATTGCTTGGACAAAGCTGGAAGACAAGATTCCATCTTCGGCCAGTCTGTCCTTCGTAACCTGTTTACAACGTGACGTACCAACACCCTTCCGCCTGCCCATTAGGGTTCAGGATGCCCTCGACCAAAATGTATCCCAGTCCTAGTGCTTTGCACACCTGGGTATATTTGGTGCATTTCTCAGACATCCTCAGCTCGGTACTCACCCATATGTGAGGACTATCATCCTGCTTGTCCTGTGAGAAAGCAAATGTTGCTTACCTGTAACAGATGTTCTCACAGGACAGCAGGATGTTAGTCCTCATGAAACCTGCCTGCCGCCCCGCGGTGTTGGGTTCATAACATTTTCTTATTTTATTTTTTGGCACTGCCTGTAGCTTTTAAACAAGACTGAAGGGGGACCCCTGCTGGCTGCAGGGTTAGTACCATGCTGGGCATGCCCAGTAGGGGTCAGTCAAAGTTTTGGAAACTTTGACAAAAGTGTTCCGTGTTTGGGCTCCATCCTGTGATGTCACCCATATGTGAGGACTAACATCCTGCTGTCCTGTGAGAACACCTGTTACAGGTAAGCAACATTTGCTTTCTGAATAAAATGAACAATAACGCAGAGCAGGAGGGGTCAGGATTAGTGGTTATTAGAAAAACTGTTAAAAGAAAGAGAACTAATCAACAGTGGCCTCCTGAACCTTTTAAAACAAAGAAGCCCAAATGTGCCAAGTCTTGCAAGGCTAAGAAGAGAAACCTCTGTACCAGGAAGCAAGATATAATCTAAAGCACTCTGGCTATTGTATATCAGGGGTCTGAAGAATGCTTGAAATCAGAATTGGATCGGTTTCAACTGGTCCCCATACAACCAGCATAGAAAAAAGTATTTATGTGGAAATTCTACCATTATCTGCCTTGTCAGAAACAGCCCCTTTAGATTTTTATATAGCCGGACATGGCGAGGATTACCTGGATTTGAACATGTTGCTGTATCTGACCTGTAAAACTGTGAAAGAAGATGGGGCCGATCTTGACATAGGGGCCAAAGTAGCTCTTGTGAAATATCCAATAGTGTCTATTTTAGCTAGCTGGATGTCACTCTCGGAGACAGACTCATTAGTCAGAGCAACAACTGTTACCCTTACAGAGCCCTCATAGATCTACTTCTCAATTATATAGAAACATAGAAATGATGGCAGAAGAAGACCAATTGATCCATCCAGTCTGCCCAGCAAGCTTTCACACTTTTTTTTTTTCATACTTTTCTGTTACTCTTGTCCCTTTAAATAACTTTTTTGGTTCTATTTCCCTTCCACCCCCACCATCGTAGATAGCAGTGCTGGAGCTGCATCTGAATGAAGTATCCAGCTAATTGGTTTGGGGTAGTAACCGCTGTAATAAGCCAGCTTCTCCCATGCTTATTTATCCAGCCTTTGTTGGTTGTTTGAATATAAATCCTCCTTTCATTCCCCCTGCCATTGAAGCAGTGGGCTGCACTGGATATGTATTATAAGTGACGTATCAGGCTTGATTTGGGGTAGTAACTGCTGTAACAAGCAAGCTACACCCATGCTTTTAGGTGGATGCAAATCCTTGCCGTTGAAGCATAGAGCAATGTTGGAGTTGCATTAACCGTGTGTATGTTTATTGAATAAGGATATTCATCTCCGGGTAGTAGCCGTCATTCCTGTCATTCATCTCCGGGTAGTAGCCGTCATTCCCGGAGATGAATGACGTCATTCCCGCAAGCCACAGTATTTATCCCTTGCCCCTTTATTTTATTTATTGTTTTTATATACCGACATTCATCTGAGATATCACATCGATTTACATTCAGGTACTGTAGGTATTTCCCTATCCCCAAAGGCAATGGAGGGTAAAGTGACTTGCCCACAAGGAGCGACAGCAGGACTCGAACTCTGGTCTCCTGGTTCGTAACCTACTGCTCTAACCACTAGGCTATTCCTCCTCCCTTTGAAATCCCTCACAGTTTTGGTCTTCACCACTTCCTCCGGAAGGGCATTTCAGGCATCCACCACCCTCTCCGTGAAGAAATACTTCCTGACATTAGTTCTGAGTCTTCCTCCCTGGAGCTTCAAATCGTGACCCCTGGTTCTGCTGATTGTTTTCCGACGGAATAGGTTTGTCATTGTCTTTGGATCGTTAAAACCTTTCAAGTATTTGAAAGTCTGTATCATATCACCTCTGCTCCTCCTTTCCTCCAGAGTGTACATATTTAGATTCTTCAATCTCTCCTCATAAGTCATTTGATGAAGACCCTCCACCTTTTTGGTTGCCCTTCTCTGGACTGCCTCCATCCTGTCTCTGTCCCTTCGGAGATACGGTCTCCAGAACTGAACACAGTACTCCAGGTGAGGCCTCACCAAGGACCTGTACAAGGGGATAATCACTTCCCTTTTCTTACTCGATATTCCTCTCTCTATGCAGCCCAGCATTCTTCTGGCTTTAGCTATTGCCTTGTCACATTGTTTCGCCGACTTCAGATCATTAGACACTATCACCCCAAGGTCTCTCCCCTGCCCCGTGCACATCAGCCCTTCTCCCCCCATCAAATACAGTTCATTTGGATTTCCACACCCCATATGCATGACTCTGCACTTCTTGGCATTGAATTTCAGCTGCCATATCTTTGACCACTCTTCCAGTTTCCTTAAATCCCATCTCATTCTCTCCACTCTTTCCGGCGTGTCCACTCTGTTGCAGATCTTAGTATCATCTGCAGAAAGACAAACCTTACCTTCTATCCCATCTGCAGTGTCGCTCACAAATATATTGAACAGGACCCTTGCGGCACTCTGCTCAACACCGCTCTCTCTTCAGAGTAAGTTCCATTTACCATCACACATTGTCTTCTGTCCGTCAACCAGTTTGCAATCCAGGCCACCACCTTGGCACTCACTCCTAAGCTTCTTATTTTATTCACCAGTCTCCTTGCGGAACCATATCAAAAGCTTTGCTGAAGTCCAAGTAGATGACATAGAGTGCTCTTCCTTGATCCAATTCCTTGGTTACCCAGTCAAAAAAGGCTATCAGATTTGTCTGACAGGATCTTCCCCTGGTGAATCCATGCTGCCTCTGGTCCAGCAGTTCTTCCGACTGTAGATAGTTCACTATTCCTTCTTTTAACAGCGACTCCATTACTTTTCCCACCACCGAGGTGAGGCTAACCGGTCTGTAGTTACCAGCCTCTTCTCTGTTGCCACTCTTGTGAAGTGGGATCACCACCGCTCTTCTCCAATCACTCGGCACCACTCCTGTTTCTAGGGATCTATTGAACAGGTCACACAGTGGACCTGCCAGCACATTTCTGAGCTCCCTTAGTATCCTGGGATGAACCTCATCAGGCCCCAATTTCAGTTTCCCCAGCTCTTCCCATACATTCTCTACTGTAAATGGGAGTTACATCTACTCCATTCCCCTCTATTTTCTTGTTAACTAGCAACTGTCCTTCTCCAGAGTCTTCTTTAGTGAACACAGAACTGAAGTATTCGTTTAATATTTCTGCCATTTCTTCGTCTCTCTCCACACATTGATCCTTCTCACCTTTCAATTTCACTATATCACTTTGGACTTTTCTCCTTTCAATGTATCTGAAAAATGTTTTGTCACCTCTTTACCTCTTTGGCAATCCTTTCTTCCGCTTGACTTTTTGCCATCTTGATTACTTTCTTTGTCTCCCTCAGTTCTACCAGATATTCTTCTTTGTGCTCCTCCCTTTGGGATCCTTTATATTTCTTGAACACTGTTCTTTTAGCCTTTATTTTGTCAGTCACCTCCTTGGAGAGCCAGGTAGGTTTCATTTTTCTTTTGCTTTTCTTTACTTTTCTAACATAAAGATAGTTGCCTTGGTAATTGCTCCTTTTAGTTTGTCCCACTGTTGTTCCACATCTCTCTCGTTCTTCCAGCCTACTAGTTCTTCCTCCAGGTACTTCCCCATTTCATCAAAGTCTGTGTTTTAGAACTGCAAAACTCGGGTCCGTGTGCTTTTTTTCGAATCCTTTTTATGATTTTAAACCATACCATTTGATGATCACTGGTGCTCAGGTGGGCGCCCATCTGGACATCAGAGACATTATCTCCATTAGTGAGCACTAAATCGAGTATAGCTCCCTCTCTTGTGGGTTCCATTACCATTTGTTTGAACAAAGCTCCTTGCAGAGCATCCACAATTTCTCTACTATTGTTAGATTCTGCAGATGGGATTCTCTAGTCTATATCCGGCAAATTAAAGTCTCCACTTCTCCCTTCTTTCCCATCTTTTGAATGTCTTCAACCAGATCTCTGTCAAGCTCTTCCTTTTGGTTTGGAGGCCTGTAAACCACTCCAATAAAAATGGATGTCCCATCTTTTTTTAGGTTGACCCATAGTGCTTCTTCATTGCCCCATCTTCCTTGCAGCTCAGATGCTTGGATATTGTTTCTGATATAAAGAGCCACTCCTCCTCCTTTCCTCTCTGTCCTTCCTTAACAAGTTATACCCCGGTATTGCCGTATTCCAGTCGTAAGATGGTGAAGGACTTCTCAAAACACAATTTACAAGCAAGCTGTTTTATAAAGACACAGCCGAAAACCACGAAGTGAGAGACTTGGGGTCCTGTAATACCGGTTTTACTAAAAGAGCTTTTTTTTTTTTACAGCAGTTGGCCATAAAGTACAGCTTCTGGGACATTTACATAGCGATCTGTTTTTTCAAGAAAACCTGCTTATAAATGGCGTGGATGTGAAAATTAAACTAACATGGAACAAAGATATATTCTGCTTAATGAGCGGAGATGCCGATGAGAACTACAAGCTCATTTTATCTGCAGCCTTTGTAAGGAGAGTGAAAGTGTCCCCAGGAGTGTGTTTGGGGCATGCAGAAGCTCTACTGAGAGCTAATGCCAAGTACGTAGTAGACCGCTTAGGTCTGAAGGTCTTTAGCATACCTGCTGGCGCCCATGTGACTAATCAGGAAAATCTCTTTTTGGGGCAGCTACCCAAATTTATTGTATTGGGCTTTGTAGATAACAATGCTTTCAGCGGTAATTACTCTTAAAAACTGCTTCATTTTTTTTTCTTGTTTCTTTATTAAAATTTTTAAAGGTATCAATACAGGCATGACCAACCAGATGCTGGCTCAGCACTTCAATCTCCCCCCTCATCTCAACTAGGAACAATAACAACATTAACCCCAACAGTAACTGGAACTGGAACCCGCATTGCCCCCCCCCCCCCCACAGCGAGAATAGAGAGTCAATCCTTCAGCAATTGTTTAGTGTTACACAGGTTTGAAAGGCTTTAATGATCCAAAGACAACAACAAACCTTTTCCGTAGGAAAAAAGTCACGATTTGAAGCTCCAGGGAGGAAGATTCAGAACCAACGTCAGGAAGTATTTCTTCACGGAGAGGGTGGTGGATGCCTGGAATGCCCTTCCGGAGGAAGTGGTGAAGACCAGAACTGTGAAGGACTTCAAAGGGGCGTGGGATAAACACTGTGGATCCATAAATTCAAGAGGCCGCCAATGAAGAGTGGGGGACTCGCCAGAATGATGGCTACTGCCTGGAAACAATACCCTTATTCAATAAACATATACATGGTTACTGTGACTCCAACATCACTCTAAGCTTCAACAGCAAGAGGAAATATGGAAAAAAGGATTTGCACTCACAAAGAGGGGAGTAGCTGGCTTGTTACGGCAGTTACTACCCCAAACCAAATAAGCCTGATACTTCACTTTCAATGCATATCCAACATAGTTCTCAGCTTCAACGGCAGGGCTGAAGAAAAACTGATACTTCACACATCCAGCAGAGCTCTCTACTTCAACGGCAGGGGAGAAGAAAAAAGGGTTCGCACTCACAAAGCGGGGAGTAGCTGGCTTGTTACGGCGGTTACTACCCCAAACCAAATGTGCCTGATACTTCACTTTCGATGCATATCCAGCATGGCTCTGTGCTTCAACGGCATGGGAGAAAGACTGATACATCACGCATTTCCAGCATAGCTTTCTCCTTCAACGGCAGGGGAAAAGAAAAACAACCAATAAGGGCTGTATAACATAGTCTGGGTAAAACAAATAAGCATGGGTGTAGCTTGCTTATTGCGGCGGTTACTACCCCTACTACCCCTAACTAATCAAGCTAGACAGTTCACTTGGATGCAGCTCCATCACTGCTCTCTACATTAATGGTGGGGGTGGAAGGGAAATAGAACCAAGAGCTAAGAGAAACAGATAAGTATGAGAGAAAAAATGTGTGAGGCTTGCTGGGCAGACTGGATGGGCCTTTTGGTCTTCTTCTGCCGTCATTTCTATGTTTCTATGTTTCTAAGATACAGCCTCAGCCGAGTTCCGGTATTTGTAAGTTGTAGCCCTTAGGATAAGGTCCCTTCTGTCCGGAGATACTGACCACCAAAAGCAATGCCATATGGAAAGGCAAGCAGTCTGCCTCTCCTCCTTTTGAGTCTGCATCGTCAGTAGCTCGTTCTGCAATAATGTTACCAGACGGGCATGCCACTGCCCTCCCGTGGGCCTGTCATTTGTAATCCATATGGTCATAAGTGTTTGCACCGCGACGAGTAGGGCCTTCTGCAGAAACAAATGACTGTGTTCCGACAGGTCATCCAGAGACGCTGGGATGAGACGTAGGAGACATATCTTAGGGTCTCTTGGTATCTGGGTATGGAGCATTCTTCCCAAACTCTCTATGACTTCCCCCCGCAATACAATACCAGGTCTTCACATTCCCATAGTCTATGCATTAATGTCCTTTTTTCCTTCAGGCATTTAATACAAAGATCTGAATCACACAGTTTTGCAGCATACAGCCTAGTTTGAGAAATATACATGCAATGTACTATCTTAAACCCCATCTCTCTGAGGATAACATTTTCTGATACCTGCGTACATCCTTGCAAGGCAGTTTCTATTTCCTCCAGTGACAGATATATATCAGCATGATGTACCCATTTATTTTGAATAGACAGCAGAGCCGACGGGTCCCTCATACCTTTCAAAGTCTTGGAAAAAGTAGCACAGGATTGGCCACTCCAGCTCCCAGGAGTAAAGAAAGCCCTTAACCTATCCTACGTAGTCCCTTGTAATTTAGCGCCAAATAATCGGGCCGATACAGTAAGGACGCGTTAGAGTGCAGGAGTGCCGGGTGCACCCTCGTTTGCCGCACGCACAGTTTGGATCACATACCGCTCGATACTCTATTTAAATTGCTTGCAAATGCAAGCCGCGTCCAACCCGCGTCCATGAAGCGCAATCCATTTTACTGTATAGGCGCTATATACAGCGCCTATACAATATCCTGGGTGCACTGGTACCTGTCATTTCAAACGTCATTTGAAATGACAGGTACCAGGAAGTGGATCCCAAATTTAACCAAAAGAAAACCTAAAATCCCCGAATCATGGCAGGCGAAAAGCGACTTGACATGTAAAGTATTGTGAATAAGTGTAAGCAAAGTAAACTTACTTTTTCTTTCTTTCAGCCCTCTCTGCTCCCCTGCCTCCTGGGGGCAGCCGGCATCGAATGCGGCTTCCAGCGGCCTCCACCGGCGAAGATTGACGAACGCACGCCCGTAGTGCACGGGCGCCGTGACATCACGCACGCCCGTTCATACGCTTTCGCTGACTTGGGGGCTCGTCAATTTGGGCGCTCAAACCAGCGAAGCGTATGAACGAACGCCGTGACATCACGCACGCCCGTTCATACGCTTTCGCTGACTTTGGGGCGCGTCAATTTGGGCGCTCAAGCCAGCGAAGCATATGAACGTACACCGTGACATCACGCACGCCCGTTCATACGCTTTCGCTGACTTGGTGGCCAGTCAATTTGGGTGCTCAAGCCAGCGAAGCGCATGAACGGGCGTGCGTGACGTCACATGCTGCAAGATGGCACTGGGGAGATTTATATGGCAGATGGGAAAAGGTGGGCTACATTTCTGGAGATGAAAGACACATCCACAAATTAAAGATGCACTGGTGAGGGTTCAGGGTAAAGATTGGTTGTCCAAATACCCAACTTCTAGTGAAAGCTTCATGAGTGATAAGGGGGTGAAAGGCAAGCCCTTGTGGTGTGTGTGTATTTGTATGAATGTATGTGTGTGTATATATATATACTGTACATTATACACACATTCCAGACATCTATGAGATGTTTGAGCCTATTCGTGACTTGAACTGTGCAATCCAATCATTTATTTATATATGGGGCTGTTTCCTGTTGGTTTTGCAATGTGGGTGTGCGATCTCTGTCTCACATGTTTTTCTTAAGCCCCCTCCTTATCCTGGTTTGGCAATGGGTGTAATAATCTTCAGAAGTCTTTATCATTCTACATTATAACCTATATAGTCTCTATTGATGGGCAGTACTTTCTACTGGTCGTAGCTCTGAAGTTGATTCTTACTCATTGGAAAGATTCCACTGTCTTTGGTAACGTGCTGGAATGCAGTGTGTTAATTTGATAAATATGAGCAAGTCAAAGCACTTAGGAGTGGGAAGCTATACTGTCCCATGCAGAGGTGTATGTATGCACCCGACCTCAGCTCTAACGCCTATGTCATATCCAGATGTGTCTGACCCCTGCTGCAACAATCCCTGTCCCATGCACAGGTGTATATATGCACCCGAACTCAGCTCTAACGTGTATGTCATATCCAGTTGTGTTTGACCCCTGCTGTAACAATCCCTGTCCCATGCACAGCTGTATGTATGCACCCGACCTCAGCTCTAACGCCTATGTCATATCCAGCTGTGTCTGACCCCTGCTGTAACAATCCCTGTTCCATGCACTGGTGTATGAGCCCGACCTCTGCTAGTCCGATCAGTTGTACCGTGGTATTCCATGTGCTCCAATTCTGTTTTGGTTGAGTTTCCCCTCTGTATTCCATGTGATCTTCGTGTGTTCTGTAGATTTTCTTGTATTCTATGTTCTTCTCTCGTATTCTATGTTCTCCTCTTCTGTTTCAGCTCAGTTTCCCTTTGTATTCCATGTGCTCCTCTTCCGGTTAATTTTCCCGCCAGTATGCTCTGCATGTTCTCCTCAACCTTGGCAGTCATTTGATTATGGCTGCAGTACCAACACATAAGTCACATGCAAACAATTGTTGAAAGGAAACGAACCAACTTTTTCTGTTCAAAAATATATTTTCAAAATAAAATATACAAAATAAAATTCAACTATATACAAAAATGTATTTACATGGGGGGGGGGGCAATGGGGGGGTGGGTGCTGGGAAAAAAGGGGACGGAGCATGCCATGGGGGAGGAGGAAGAGTGCCGTCATTGACGGTCCGCAGGCGGTGGCGGTCCTGCAGGAGCCCGCCCCAAGACCAGCAGTGACTGAGGTCCTGCGATTGCTCGCAGGAGCTCAACCACCTCCTGCTGGCCATGACGCAGGTCGTGCAGGAGCGTCACCGCCCGCGCTGCCATTCCCTCCAGGGTGTCCATGAGGCTGGAGATCTGCACCAGGAGGTACAGCATTGAGTCCAGCCGCCCCTCAATGCTGCCCTCTGGCCGATCACCAGCCCTGGACAGCCCCGGAGAGGCAGGGCCGACAACGTCAATGACACTGTCCTCCTCATCTCCCATGGCAGGCGGGGCGGGAGAGAGTTGGAGTGGAAAATACATGGAGACAGGCAAAATTACTGATAAGCGCTCCAAAATGGGGGTGGGGGGGGGAGCAGGAGACATTTTGGGGGGGGGGGAACTGGGATGGAAAGGATCACGGGGGGACGGTCCATGGTGGGGGGGGTGGGATAATAGGCTGGGGCCCCCATCTCTTCCTCTGAAGTATCTGAAAAGAGAAAAAATTAAGGCCTTAACCCTGTCCTACATGAATTCATGCACAAGAAACAGAACCTAGCTACATTTTTAACAGGAACATAACCGGGACCATTTCACACATCTACATGTGCAAATTTTATTGGCGTGACAAATGGCACAAAGTATGCTGAAGCTATTAAAGGCTCACCGTGGTGTTGTTCCCGCGGAGCATATTGTTCTTCACCGCCATCATCTGTGCTGCTCTCTGAAAACAGAAATATTTAAATTTTCGCATCTGCGCATGCAAAGATCAAGAATAGTACAATAGTAAATTTCTTTATCGCTTTCAGCTCATCCGTTAAATCTATTAACTGCACCTACCGTCCTTTCTTCTGTGGGCCCGCAGGGCCCTCAGGTACTCCGGCTCCTCCTTCCGGATCCTGCACGCCCGCTTCTTAAATGCTTCTATCTGTCGGTTATACAATAGCAAAAGGAAAAGTAAGTTGAACTACAAATTTAGAGGCTGAACTAAATTCAAACCCAACCAGTCTAACAAGTGAAGTGTCATTTTTACATTTGTCATCCCCATCCCAATACAAATCTAGTACCCAAATACTTCGAACAAGTCAAGTCCCATGTGTCCTGTTGTGGCGCACAGCTCAACAAAGTGACCACCCAAATAAATTGTTCTTACAAGTCAAGCGTCAGTTTCCAACTGTCAGATACAACAATACTAAACAAACCCACTAATCAAAGATGTTTAACTTGTAGTTTTCCATGCGCGTTACAAAATAACAAAAAACAGAGGCCTATAAACGTACCTCTCTTGGACAATTGGCTTGGGCATTGTATCACGCCCTGAGCGCCCGCCAGGCCTCGTCAGCCCTCTCCTGGTCCCGCGGGCACCCAGGGCAGAAGAATAGGTGGCGCTCATCGTCCGCCACCAGCTGGGCCAGCAGCCTCACATCGCCATCCGAAAAATTGGCTGACCTCCCTCTCAGCATTTTTGCAACCTTTAACAAAATGGCCGCCCGGAAGTGTCATTACACGTGCGAGCGCGGTGCCACCTGATTCCGGCCCCTTTGCTCCACCATGCTCCTACGGCGGAACAAAACAGACGCTCAAGCCTTGACTTAAGCGTGCCTTCGGTTCGCCATTTTGCAACGGCGGAACAAAACAGGCGCTCAAGCCTTGACTTAAGCGTCCCTTCGGTTCGCCATGTTCCTACGGCGGAACAAAACAGGCGCTCAAGCCTAGACTTAAGCGTGCCTTCGGTTCGCCATTTCGCAACGGCGGAACAAAACAGGCGCTCAAGCCTTGACTTAAGCGTCCCCTCGATTCTGCCATGGGAATATCGCAACCAACTGTTCAGGCACCCAAATTGGGCGTGCATTCGGTTCACCATGTTCGTAAACGGTAACTTTTCAGGGCTTTAGGGCTGGAAATGGACGTTCCCGCCATTTTTGCCGCCTTTCTAGAACTGGAGTTTCCGATTCGTCCAAACTGGAATTTCCTATTGGTTTTGAAACTGGAGTTTCCTATTGGTTTTGAAACTGGAGTTTCCAATTGGCCAGCACAGCATCATAATCCTACCATGGGCGTGTATATAGGTCGCTTCTCTGAATGGAAAAGTCCCTTTCGACTTCGTTTGGACAAGGACACACCGTGTACAACTGTTTCGTTGGATATCGAACGGGAGATCGTCAAGGCTTTCAGCAGGTAAGCATTGCAAAGCACGCTTTTTTTTTCTCGCTAAAACTAGGCATCCCTTGTGGTGATCCGTGTGCCTTTGCAACTCTTTTATGTGCGCTTATGCTTGGGCGCACAAGGAGGAAGCCTAGAATTCGCGGTCCTTTTGCTCCGTGTGCCTGTGCCACTGTCTTCTATGCGCTTTGACTTGTGCATTCATGCATGAAGAGTAGAGTTTGGCGTTCCTTTGGTTCCGCGCTTGCCATGGACGTTGGAAAGTTAAAATGACTGCTGAACAAGGACGTTCATGTTTTTTTCTCGCATCCCTCCACGGGATCGGAATCCATGGTGGGAAGGCTGTTTTTCATTGTCGTCTTTGGAATATTTTGTTCGCCTCGTCTAGTGATGTTGCCTGGTTATGTCTCTGATGTTTCTCACTTGCAGTTCCTATATTTAACCCTTCAACTTGTATTTTAACTGGTGTTTTGTCTTTAACTGTTACCAGTTTATGTCGCCCTCTTCTTTGCATTTTTAATGTTTTGGATGTTTCGGTTTAGACTCTTGGCTGTAAGCTATCCGTTGTGCCCTGTAACTTACTGGTCATTTGCTACACTTTCATCGTTCATTAACCCCATGTTTGCCTTGTTATTTTCTCCGATTCAGACAATGATACCCTGAAAACATAGCATTTCACGGGTGGACGTGGAGCACGGAGACTGGCAACCATTTGTGGAATGGCTGTTGATCGAGGCTATACAGGGGCCTCAATATATTCTAGTATATTTAACAGATTTAATCTCTGCCGTGCTGTCCATTAATCACGTGCTCTTTGTTACCGTTCAGGTTTAACTATGCCGGGAAAGCGCACTATCGCTGAGGTAGAGGACCATGCCGTGAAGCAGCAACGAGAGGAAGACTCAAGCGCCTGCCAGCCATCCCGAAAGCGAACCAGTAACGCGCGCTTTACGGATGAAGAGAAAAGAGATATTGTGCCATGTGGTATGCGAAAAATATGACCTTCTCTTCAAGTCGAAGATTTCGTGGACCAGCAGAAAAAGGATTTGGGAAAAGATTGCCCAAGATGTAAGCTCCCTTTCTGTGACGCCCAGGGATGTTAAGCAGGTGCAGCACCGGTGGCGGGACACCAAGAAAGAGGTGAAAGAGAAGGCCGCTAAAATCAATGCCTCTGCAAAGAGGACCGGTGGAGAGCCACCGTGCAGCATCGTGCTGACACCAGTGGAGGAGATGGTTCTCCGAACTATGAGGACGGAGGTCGTCGTGGGCGTGCGGACACAGTACAGTGCCAACTCGGCAGCATGTGCAGGTATGTATTTAGCTAAATCTGGTTACCGTAGCATGTTAATTGTATGGTTGATGAGTGGTCAACCGATGTGTGATCGCTCTTTTTTGTTTTAAATTTTTCCTACTGTAATAAAAATGTGCATCATCGATTGCCCTACCGTCACTGTACTTGTCGCAATAGCATCTGATAGCATTTAGCAAATATGTCACGTCTCTCCTGCCATAAGAATTCTTGTCCAATAAAGCAAATCGGAAGGCGGTCCCACGTAGCCAAGGCAAAAAACAACAAAGGGACTACCTTACACCGTGGAAGATTTTATTAGAGGTGCCCGACTCGAGCCGAGTTTCGCCAACAAGGCTGCATCAGGGGCTCTGATCCAAAGTGATTCTGCCAGCATGCTCTTCCAGATCCTTGGAAGAGCTGTCACCTTCGCCATAGTCCGTTGTTTCTGTGGCTAAAGATATAGAAAGAGGTCACCGTCATTCCATAATTGTGAAGAGTTCATCAGAATTTATAGCAGTACCAATGTCAAACAAAATTGTAATATCTTTGTTATGGAACAAGAATTCTTATGGGGACTACCTTACACCGTGGAAGATTTTATTAGAGGTGCCCGACTCGAACTGAGTTTCGCCAACAAGGCTGCATCAGGGGCTCTGATCCAAAGTGATTCTGCCAGCATGCTCTTCCAGATCCTCTAATAAAATCTTCCACGGTGTAAGGTAGTCCCCATAAGAATTCTTGTTCCATAACAAAGATATTACAATTTCGTTTGACATTGGTACTGCTATAAATTCTGATGAACTCTTCACAATTATGGAATGACGGTGACCTCTTTCTATTTCTTTAGCCACAGAAACAACGGACTATGGCGAAGGTGACAGCGAAGAATCCAACCAGAACCAGGAATTCATGTTTCCGCTGCCTAGCACAGACTCCCCCAGCCAACAGATGTCAACAGAGGACATGGTTACACTGGATCTGTACGATGTCCCTGTCAACGAAACACCGGAAGTTCTGGACCTCCAGGATTCAGCCCCCCCCCCCCCCCCCCCCAGTATTTCAAGACCCGGAACCATCCCACTGGCTGGGATGGCTGGCTCCAGTGATTGAGGAAATTGCGCCAGTGGTACCAGACCTCGAACTGCAACTTTTTGGCGATGATGTCCTGAGCGAGCAATTACTGGCTGGAATAACCTTGCATCAGGATTGTCATGAGCAAATCCTCCATGTATGGTGGAATGATGGCTGCTCAGCGAGAAAATATGGCGGCACTGATCGGCGCAATCCAAGCAGTTGCCTCTAAATTTCCTTCCATCAACCATTCCTAAAAAGTTAAATAAAAGTTATATTTTGTTTTCAATTTGAGTACGTGTACTTCTATGTTTTTATTACTACTGGCAAATTCTTATATGGTCACACATGGAGCATAGGATGGGCAAGGGGGAGGGAAAATAACATGTTCATAATGTCTATGACACCCCATTCCCTTAGGCCAGGTATGAAGGCGCAGACGGCTGGAGAAGGGCCCGGGGGGGAGGAGGGGAATCCTTTGTCCTGGAGTGGCGCTCCACATGCAAGAGTATAAAAGACAGGTAATGTATACAATGGGTGGCTACACATTATTTATGTAACACATCCATTTCACGAAATGTTAATGTTACGTTAAAAAACAGATTTTTATTGCAGGGAAAAGCTTTCATATTCAGAGAAGGAAAACTAGATGTGGGCTGAATGTTTGTTAACATTATATCCATGTAACACATCAAGGGATATTTATTCAACCATAAATAACCATATGCTACCGTTTATATTTCAGTGGCTGGAAACGGCCTGGAGGACCATAAAAGGAAAAATAATTTAACAGGTTTGAATGGGTTGACAAACTATTTTCAAGACAGAAAAATATGGATATGATGAAATCGATGTGAATTGTTAAATGGTTTAACGGAGGGGTCATCTTCCAGTAATATGTTCTGTTCTGAGGAGTTAATTTTTAAAGAAATCTATCTCGAATTCTGAAAGAAAATGAGAAAAAAAGGAAAGAGTGAATAGGACATATAGGTACAGAAATGATTAATATCTATAATAAAGCACAGCTATGAACTACAATGAAAGCGCAATATCATCGTGGGGCACTGTAGACAGGAGTGGTACTATAACAGCAGTAATGAAATGTAATGTATGACATTAAACTTACAAGAGAAATAACTGTTGATGATCCTTCGTCGGACTTCATGACCCCGTGCAGTGTTGTCCGCTTCAGCTGCGAGCTCCACGGGCGGATCGGGTGGCAAGTGTTCGTCAACCTCTGCATGCACACCAAATCTCTGACAAATGTTGTGTAGCATGCAGCAGGCAACAATTATGCTCACAACCTTTTCTGCACTGTATTGCAGGGCCCCCCGCCCCCCCCCCCCCCCCCCGAGCGATCCAGTCATCGAAAACGCCCCTTCAGAACTCCAAAAGTGCGCTCAATCACGTTTCTGGTGCTGCCATAAGCCTCATTGTAGCGTTTTTTGGCAGCTGTGCCTGGAGACTGGAGCGGAGTTAGCAACCAAGGCTTACAGCCATAGCCGCCATCACCTATGGGATGAAAAATCCGGGATGCATTGAAAACAACTTTGCGGCGCAAAACACCGTAAACATAGAATGACATAATTAACATTACTGTATAGCGATCATCCTTAACATCCGGAGAAGAGAACACATGACATCCTTAACATCCAGAGAAGAGAAAAAAAAAAAAACTTGGCTTTTCAAAAAAGCATTTCCAAGCCTTGAATAAAACCTCCTCTCACTAGCACTAACTCGTATGCAATAATGGAATGTAAACACGAATCAACCAACCTCAAACCCTCTCTCACTAATTCCTGCTGAATATTTATCATACTATTACCATTCACAACTGTGTCATATTTATTCATTTGATTACCTATGTACCGTTTCATAGTCTTATTTTTTCACTTGCTATTCTAATGTATCAATAGGCTGAAATGTAAATATTGTGCTGTTCAATTTCTCCCCTTCCATCCCAAGTTTATTTTCCTTGTTTTTTGTAACTTTCCCTCTCCCTTTTTCTGATTCACTGTATTTAAAGTTCAAGGTTCTTATTGAAAATATTGTTTTTTACGTTACGTTATGCTTTACACTCCTTGTTATTTGTAAACCGGGTTGATGTGATGCCTATCATGAAACTCGGTATAACAAAAACAATAAATAAATAAATAAATAAATGACAGACAGAATCACGGGAAGTAGTAATTGTCACTTACCAAGTAGCCAACCTTCACCGTACTTTCCTTCAGGGAATTGAGTACCCAGAGATGAATGTGCGAGAATGTAGGCGTCATGGCAACTCCCTGGAAAGTTCGCTACAACATTTAGAATACGAAGGCGTGCATCACAAACCACTTGCACATTGATGGAATGGAAGTGCTTGCGATTCTGGAACGCACTCTCTCATCCAACCTGGGTGTAAACGCAATATGAGTACAGTCGATAGCGCCCAACACATTAGGCATCCCCACAATACCCATGAATCCGCTGCGGATCTGTTGCAGTTCAGCTGGATCCGTAGGAAAGACGATGTACTCCCTCATCCGCTTCATCATGGCCTTCAACACCTGTGACAGGTGCCGTGAAACGGAGGCCTGCGTCATACCAGCAATTACACTCACTGGGTTTTGAAAACTTCCGGTACCAAAAAAATTTAAGGCGCACAGAAGTTTATTCAATCCGGGCACAGCATGGTGTCGATTGGCCTGGGGGTCCAGGTCCTCACGCAGGTCTTCATAGAGGGACAAGATTGCCTGTGAGCTCAGCCGGTAGGTTTGGACAACATCTCGCTCACACATGCCAAAAAGGGTTGTCCGTGTGCAAATGAAACGTCCCGGCCGGTGGATGGCCCGCTGATGGCCTGGCATGCAGATGGCTGCAGGGAATACAACAGATGATAAAACACACGATGATAAAACACACGTAATTCAAATTAGTAAATGAACACATATAAATGCTTTAACAACTCATTCATGCTTACATCTGCCACAGGGATCTCTGGTGTTCAGTTTGAATGGCAGTACACAAAAATAATGTAACAGATGAAAGTGGCTAGAGAGAGATGGACAGATAGTCCGCCATCACTGTTCAGAGTAAACTACAGCCAAACAGATTGTTTTCAATGCAGATATAGCTGACACAAAATCTGTCACATAAAGAAAAACAGGAACTATATACAGATAGAAAAAAAGAAGCATGGCCATGGACATGGATCAGCAACACTGTTATAGACAACCGTATAGGTGACCGTAGAGGAACCATCTCTTGGTTTAACTATACCGTCCATCCATGCCATAAAGAACGGCGTCCGTGTAAGTCCGCGTCTTCTGGCGCCCATCTCTCTGGGCGCCCATCTTCCGGCGTCCGTAGAGGCGTTCTCGTCTACGCCTTTACGGACGCTTATGTTCACGGGCGCCCATCTCTCTGGGCGCCCATCTTCCAGCATCCATAGAGGCGTTCTCGTCTCCGCCTTTACGGACGCTTATGTTCACGGGCGCCCATCTTCCGGCGTCCGTAGATGCGTTCTCGTCTCTGCCTTTACGGACGCTTATGTTCACGGGCGCCCATCTTCCAGCGTCTGTAGAGGCGTTCTCGTCTCTGCCTTTACGGACGCCAATGTTTGCGGGTGCCCATCTCTCTGGGCGCCCATCTTCCGGCGTCCGTTGAGGCATTCTCATGTCCGCCTTTACGGACGCCTATGTCTACCGGCGCCCATCTTCCGGCATCAATAGAAGCACCAGAAGACACGGACGCCGTTCTTTACAGCTAAACAAAAACAGATCACGTACCTCCTCCGGTCTTGCAGCTGGGTTCACCTGTCGGATGGGTTCTCCTTGCTGCGGCCCCCCCCCCCCGTTCACCTCTCCAATCTGCCAAGCATTTCCTGCATTTCTCACTCGAGCATATCTCCTTCTCCTTCTCAGCCGAATGAAAATTAGCGCCAGAGCAATAACATTCAAGTTGTCCATGGCGCAGTCCGGTACGAAGCTGATCGAACACCACACTAACGCCAGGTAAAGGGTAGGCGGTAAATTAACAGGTTAAAGACGCGGCAAAATAGCAGGTTAGAAAGGAGATAATCGGAGCGCATGTTACAGAATCGGAGGAAATAGCTAATCCGTTCATTAACATATCGTATACATGCCGCGTGCGGAAAGGGATACTCGTCAGTTTCAAGAAGCGCTAAGGACGCGTGAAACCGGATACTGTATCGCGGGATTGCCTTACGCATCTCAATTGTGCGCCCACAGCAGGTTAGAAACGGGGAAACTGCGGCCGCACTTTACTGTATCGGCCTGTTAAAATCCCCCTCCTATATTGCACTGCATGAAACAGTATTTTAACTGAGAACTCCGCAGTTTTATACCTGGCCCATTATAGATCAACCACATGGCCTACTTTACCATCCCCTAAGACGGGGAGCCACTGGCAAAAGATGCACACCAAAATGGACCAGAGTAAGCTTCTCATTGTATAAAAAGAAAGATAAGCTCTTCATCCAGGCTGTGGCCTTCTCTGGATCATCAAAGGAAGATACTTGGCCATCTTTCCATATTTTTAGTGTCACTGGGTATTGCAGGGCAAACCGTGTGTTGTTATTATACAGCTCTTTGCAGACATTGGAAAAAAGACGTCTCCTCGCTGCTACTGCTGCAGAGAAATCTTGGAAAGCCACCACTCTGTGCTCCTTATAGCACAGGTCCTTCTGTTTGCAGAAAGCAGTCAGCACTGCTGCCCTCTGGGCCCAATTCAGAAACCGTGCAATGACAAGCCTGGGGCGCCGATCCGAATCCCTCCTAGGGCCCAGGCGGTGTGCCCTTTCGATGTCCAGCTTTCCTTCCAGTGCAGATAAATTTAATGCACCAAGTAACCAGTCCGCTAGGAAAGCCTGCAAGTCTTCTTCCAGCACCTCCTCAGGAATGCCCAAAAACTTTAAATTATTCTGGCGAGCCCTATTCTCGAGGTCTTCTAACTTACTGTCTGCTATCTTAACGGAGGATTCTAGGGCTGCCACACGAGTAATCAGGGCCAGCTGGTCTTCCTCTACTGCTGCTATCCTTCCTTCGGCAATGTCAATCTGCCTACCGATATCACCGAGCGATTCTTTCACTGCTGTGAAGTTCTCATTGATGCCGTCGAACTTATGTTCCAGCGCTGCAACCACTGCCGTGGTCAGCTGCGCCACTGCTGTCCAGTTTCGCGTCGTCCGAGGTTCGCCGGCTTTCGGCCATCTTGGCCTCTACTCCGTTCACTTTCAGTTTTTCTTTTCTTGACAGCTTTGCGGACATGTCCCGTCAGTATCGCCTGGCTGAACTTAAGGTAGGGACATCCTGCTCAGGTTTCTTCCTCCTGTTTCGCGCTGCAACAGCCTGTATGCTAGGCTAATTGCCGGTTCGGAGGGTCAGCAGCCGGAGCTCTGGTGAACGTGATTCACCAGGCTCACCGCATCATGTGGTCCCCAAAACCCCTTCATTTTTAAACATTACGATATTAACTTTGCTGCACTGTATGTGGATGGTGAGCAAGTCCCCGGGAAACCTCTCCAACCAGATTTCGATAATGGATGCTGTGTCAGAGAATACATGCAGCTGGTTCAAGTGATGGGTAAACTTTTTGAAGACAGTGCTCTGTTGATTGATTGTCACGAGTTTTACCAAGGTTATACCAACCTTGCACGGACCACTACTCTTTGATTAAAACTGGTAATCTGTGTGCTGAAATCCATTTTGCAAAAGCTTTGCCACACATGATGAATATGATTGTGTATGGTGTCTTTGACAATGTGTTAAAAATTAACCACATTATCCATAATGATGAACTCCGTACAGATCTTCTGTATTTTAAACAAGGATCTGTATGTTACAAAATCTTTTGTAGACATCCTGCCCAGTAACTGGCTGTCTGATGTTCAAATAGAAAGGAAACCTGCAAGCTTGGTAGTAAATACCCACCCCCATCACCTTCATGGAGAACACTGGTTAGCATTTTATATGACTGAAAATGGCATAGGAAAATTTTTTGATTCCTATGGGCAACAGCCTGATAGCTTATTCTTCCGTAACAGTATTATGAACTTTTTCAGTAAACATTGTGAGGATATTTTATACAGCAGCAGACAATTGCAACATCTATTATCTACAACCTATGGTTACCACTGTATGTTTTTCCTTCATCAGCGCTGTAAGGGGCTGTCTTTTGAAAATATTTTAAAATTGTATTCTGAAGAACCATTGCAAAATGACAAAATGGTTTTACAATTTGTGGGGTAGATTTTCAAAGGGGTACGCGCGTACCCCCCCAAAACCTACCCCAAACCCCCCCCCACCCCCGTGCGCACCGAGCCTATTTTGCATAGGCTCGGCGGCGCGCGCAAGTCCCGGGACGCGTGTAAGTCCCGGGGCTTGCATGGAGGGGCGTGTCGGGGGGCGTGCCGGGAGTGACGCGGCGTTTCGGGGGCGGCGCCGCGGGGCGTGGTTTCGGCCCAGGGGTGTTCCGGGGGCATGGCCCCGGCCTCCGGACCAGCCCCCGGGACCGGAACATGGAGCGGGGCAGCCGGCCAGTGCACGCAAAGTTAGGGGGGGGGGTGGGTTAGGTAGGGGAAGGGAAGGTGCGGGGGGTGGAAGGAAAGTTTCCTCCGAGGCCGCTCCGATTTCGGCGCGGCCTCGGAGGGAACGGAGGCAGGCTGCGCGGCTTGGTGCGCGCAGGCTGCTGATTTTGGGCAGCCTTGCGCGGCTCGGCGCGCGCAGGCTGCCGATTTTGGGCAGCCTTGCGTGCTCCGACCCCGGATTTTAATGGATATGCGCGGCTACGCCCGTATCTATTAAAATCCCATGTACTCTTGTTCGCGCCTGGTGCGCGAACAAAAGTACGCATGTGCGCAGATTTATAAAATCTGCCTCCCCATGTTTAGATCTTTTTGCTGTGTGTTTCAATACCCCCAGATGTGTGTACCATACCAAGTATATTGTACTAATCCTAAATAAAAGCACCCCTCTTTCTTGAGGTTTTTTGAAAAATGAACCAAATGTCCATAGTCTTTTTTAAAAAAAATTTTTAAGTATTTTTTTATTGAAAAGATATTATTTCACATTCAGCCATTTGTATGTGTCAAGCAGTTTATGCCTTTTACGGGGAAGGGGGTCTTTGCACTTTACAGTCTTTGTGGACATTTCAGCAGTTGTCGCAGAAGGATTTTCCTTGAGTTGTACCAACAGATCCCTGTTGGCCAGGTTACCCATGACCGTGGAGGGCATGTTTAGTTCTGCCAGGGTTTGCATGAACTCTCCCCAGCCTTTGGGTATCCTCCGCTGTCAAAGAGCTGTCAAAGACCCAATCTGTGTAGCTCCACGAGCCAGATCTAATAAGTTAGAGCCATATGCAGGATTTCCCTTGAATACAAAAGTACCATTACTCTCCCAGGATGCAATGTCCTTATTCTTTGACAGTTTATTGAGCAGTACTTCTGCATTTTTTCTATAGAGCATGCTGATGCCATTTAACACTTCCTGCAGGATGGGGTCTGGAGGGCTAATGTGCTCTAGAAATGCAGAGGTTGCTGTATCATCCAGCAGGGGGTAGATACAGAATTATTTTTTCTTTTTCATTTCTCCATGTCTGTTAAAAACCAGATAGCACTGTAGCACTTCTGCATAACATTTGGCTTTCCTATATTTGGACATACCAGAACTTTGAAGTATATCTTTCATTTCTTCGAGTCTTTGAGCAGCGGTGGTTCTAATATTTTCCTTTAGAACCGAAGGACTTCTCAAATGATCAAGTTATTGACTAGGCACTAAATACATTTTTTCTGTGTACTGCATTAGTGCTTAGCTCAAAAGGCCTGTGATGACTGGCAATGCAAAACCTAGCAGAGGCCCGATAACCTCCCCCCCCCCCCCCCCCCCCCCCCCCGACTGCTTCACCAGCTTCTTTTTTTTTTTTTTTTTTTTAAGTATCACCCTTTTATTGTCCAGAGTCCTTATGGCTTGACGATTCCTTTTCAAGATGTTTATCTGCTGATGTGATAAGGGAATATTACCTTTCAGAATGTTTAGTGCAATCTCCACTATGGCCCCCACTAAATCTTTAGAAGCAGTATTTAGGATAACTTTTCTCCACCGTGGAGAGGCTTGAACTAAAAGTTTTAAAAGGGCCAGGTTCTGCTTTAAGTGTCTCTGGACAAATATGTGGGGGGCAAATATATATTCACTTTGGAGGAGGGCTTGTTTTTTCACAGTATATCATGGTCCAGTCTGGTGGAAAGATGTTTGTCCTCAGTCTGTAACACTCGGGGGTCGTAGTATTTAAATCTATGATGAGATATCCATATAGCTTTCTGGTGGCATCCTCAAAGGCTTCAAAAAGAAGCGTGACTTATCAGGGTACATCTGTCTGGCTAAAACAATGATTTGCAACTTGTCTCTAGGATTCTTAAAGAGCACCATATATTACATATTTAAAGCTATAGTTTTGCTTGTTTTGCCTTGACAGAAAACATTTTTAAAAAATATATAATAATCAGATTTCTGTGATGCATGTATTGTGTGAAGGCTTTCTTGATTTCATCACTTTTACAAACAGATGCCATCAAATCATCTACAATAACCATGTTTATTTTATTGGTTGGAAATAATTGATCATCATTAAAAAATATCAAGCAAAGAATCCATAAAGGTAATAAAAGGATATTTACACATTTCTTTATACAAAGGTTGCCAGCAACTGTAACACCATACAATATTGTTAGGCATGTCAGTCAACACACGTCCCGCATGCTCTAATAGCTTTTTAACAAAGAAGCTTTTGCTGCTATTTGACTGTCCAGCTAAAATACATGAAAAGGGGTGCCTCCAGCACACATCCACAAAATCAATATCCATAGGGCAGCAGGTCTTTCCGCTTGACAATTTGTAGGCATATGTTTTGCGCCCAGCCGATACAAACTCTGTGATATGCTCATCTGTGGGTATCTCATTTGTCAGCTCACCTAAATAATCTCCCAAAGGGGGATCACTGTCACCTTCATGACTCACAAATATCATAGAGTCTATATTGTGGTACAGACAACGTTCTTGCAAACTGTCAAGCAGGTTATACAGTTCTAAATGAGCATAAGCTATTTTGAAACAGGCAATGAAGATGTTTGTATTAGCTGACAACATGCTGTGGTCTTTTGAGTGCTTCTATGTCACACAGGCTGTTTCATCATCAATAAAGTCGTCTGATGAAACCTCATATTCAAGTGAAAACAAATACTTATATAGATCGTCAGGCTCTCTCACAACATGCCATATTTCACATATTTCAGCAACCACATACCTTTTGAACAGTCACATCCATCTCCACAGTGCACCAAGTCCCTATGATGGCTCTCTCCTCATCTGAGTGAGTGCACATTTCCTGCTAATTGTTGTCAGCACATACATGTACAACACAGCAGGAACATGAGCTTACCACCCATATGGATGGGTAATACAGGGAAAACGTTCTTTCATGTAGAAACACTTTGGCTTTAACAAACCCAAAATAGTCTGAGGGGGGACCAAAATAATCATAAATGATTTACGGGATATTCCTTGGTTTTATTAACAAATGGATATAAATTGGTAAAATCATAGTAATGTATTTATTTTTACCAGGCCTGGTTTTATAGTACAAGCAAACAGCATTGGTTCTACCACCAAAAAGGGCATCTCTGGGTACTAATGGCTGCAGCAGTGCAGATTTAACCAGAAAATCTGCACAGCCCATGATATTTTCTTTCAGTATTCTCTTCCATTCATGTTCCCACAAGCTTCAGGAAATCTGCTTTGATTTGTGTTTTGTAGTTCAGAAAACCAAATGTTGCAGCTGTTAAAGGGCAACCATGGAAATAACAGCCATTAAATTCAAAAGCTGTTTATACTCCATCAATAAAGGCAAAACCATCAAGAAAATAGGGACTCACCTGCTTTTCACTAGAGATGTGTATCGTTTTTCGCCCGAAGTAGGAAATTGAACGAAATTTCCTACTTCGTTGCTGTTTCGTTGTCCCTGAAACCCGAAATGAATTTTCCCCGAATTTCGGGGAAAATTCGGTTTTCGGGTTTGCCTGGGGAGAGGGGCACAAATTATTTTTTTTTAAATAAAAAACCACCCCAAACCACCCCAAACATTTAAATTAACTATAATACACCCCCCCCCCTGATCCCGATCCCTCCCTAAGACTTACGAAGATCCCTGGTGGTCCAGCGGGGTCCCGGCTTCCATTTGCCCTCCGTGCCCGGTGTAGTGCAAGCCCTGCGCCTCAAAATGGTGCCGAATAGCCCGAACTACCATGTCACAGGGGCTTTCGGCGCTATTGGTCAGCCCCTGTCACATGGCCATCGGCGCCATCTTGTGCTCCTATCATGTGACAGGAGCTGACCAATGGCGCCGAAAGCCTCTGTGACATAGTATGGGCAAAGGCTATCGGCGCCATTTTGGTTACTGGCAGCCGAAAACGAAATCACTTTCGGACCCCTGCTGGACCCCCAGGGATTATTGGCAAGCCTTGGGGGGGGGGGGTACACATACGCTTCTTGTACACATACGCTTCTCGTTTCTCACACCGTAATTTAAACAAGCACTCAACTTTTTTTAAAGCCAAAACTGTATGCCTTTCTAAACATTCTCTAGAACGACAATACAGTCTGCATTTAGGACATCTCTATTGTGCACCAACATTGTTGTACAACCATACCTGTTGCTGTTAAGCAGAGACTGCACCATAATGCACAATTATGATTGTGACTGTACAGCTTCTGGAAACATTTACAGAAGTTTCGCTCACCATAGAACTTTTTTTTACATCTAAGATTCCATAAAAATGGTGGTCATGTAGCAAAATTAAAACAGTTTTATGGAATTCAGGTCTGTCATTTGTCTTAAAGCAACCCCATTCTTTTGTATAAAGTACAACCCTTATGTTTACACCTAAATGTTGTTCAAATGTTGAGATATCATCTAATATGACCTTTTTATGCTCTGATCACCCTAGCTCTGTGTACAGCTTTTTTTAGCACAGTCTAACAGCTCTGCATCTGTGAGTTTTATTGGTATCATGAGAGCTGCAAGGCTCCCTGCAAAGCATAGATGGTTACCTATGATATTCAAGTCTATTAAATGTCTTCTCTTTTTATGTACAATTTGGCTGTATAGAATAGATCTGAAAATCCTTCTTGCCCCTCCCCTCCCCCTCTGTTCCATTTAACAAGAACGAAAATGTGGAATGTCTCACCAATCTGTATTTCTCTATAACTGCATTAGTTTACTAACTTGATCTAAGAAATAATCAGTGTTCAGATCCTGAGGGTTTAACTTTCCTGAATACAAAGAATTATGAAAACCTGTAGAATGTAAATGCACCTGCACATAATCACAGGGTGAAACTCTGTTCCTTATTTCATTTTGAACATGCTGAATGCCTTGCTGCACAATGTCTTGCGGATCTCTGCATGAGGTTATTCTCTCTATATTAATACAACGAAATTTCTCTGAATAAAGTACGCCATTACATTTTGCTAAATCACTGCTCCATTGTCTCACAAACTGCACAAAATTCACCGGTTCATTTTTTGCAGATGCATTTTCAGAGGAGCTGATATACAATTCTTTACCAAACCCTCTGAAACATCATCGGTACAATTTACTAAGACCAACCTTTCACATTCTTTCTCTACTGTGTCACTGTACGCTAGTCCCCTCTCTCTGAGGTTCTCACTTTTTTTTCCCTTTGGAAATAGGTCCTTTTGTATCAATTTCAAGTCTAAAAATTAAAAATAATTAAAAAAAATTAATATGGGGGTCATACTTTTTATTGATTTTACAATACTTTAAGAAGAATTTTGTAAAACTATAACAGAATAAATTCTTACTATTTTGCTTATCTTTTGGTTTCTTGTAAGGTCTTTAATCAGATTTCTTTGGCATATGCTGCTCTTGGTCTGTTATGTAAAAAACACATGGTAATATATTTTCATTTACACAGCTGAGAAATAATTGGAGGTTTGCTTGTATAGATATAAAAATAAAAAATTGCTTCCTTACCTTCATTCGCTTCTCTCTCTTTTAAGATGTCACTGTCTTTTCTTTTTCTTTTGGAAATTTGTCCCTTTATAATATTTTCTTGGTCTAAAAAAAAAAAGCCCCCAAAAAACAAAACATGGGGTCACACATGCTTTTGATGTCTTTTGCAACATAGCTCTCTGCTTCAATCGAGGTTGTGGCGGAAAAGAATAATTTGGATTCAGGGACAACAAACATAAGGCCTGATTTTTAAAACACCCCCTCCCCCCGCGCGCAAAAAACAGGGGTTACGTGTATGGCCAGGCCTTGCGCACATCTTGAAGATGGGGGGCCTGGCCATTTGCCGCTGTACCGAGGAAGGGGCATCCAGGCACGTGCAAGTTGCTACTGCTCCATTGGAGCAGTAAGCAACAAAATAAAAACATCCACAGGTAGGAGAAAGGGTTTAGAGGATGAGAGGGGAAGGGAAGTTAGGGTAGATGGGGAAGCCCACGATGCATCGCCACGCGAATTTGTACAATTTTACCCCCTTGCATGTGCGGATTATAAAATCCGGCATGCATGTGCACACGGCCCGCCAATTTTATAACATCCGCACGCCGGCACCCACATGTAATAATATCAGTGCGTCCATGTGTGCGCGCTGGGAAGCACACGTGCACCTTACAAAATCTACCCAATAACTTTTTACAGTCTGGGGGGTCCTGAGGCACAGACATTAAGAAAAAAAAAAAAGCTTCTTACCTTCATTTGTATTATTATTGTTAGAAATGTCATGGGGTTTTTTTTGTTTTTGCTCTGAGGCCTCGCTGCAACCATGCTGCTGGTCTGTGCTCAACACTGTATCTGTACTTGTAGTATTTTCTTGTTCTAATAATAAAAAGAAAACAGACACACACTTTTCTATTTGGAGGTTTGCTTATATAGATATACAAAAAAAAAAAAAGCTTCATTACCTTCATTCTGTTCCCTCTCTATTAAGATCTTGCTGTCTTTTCTTTTTCTTTTGGAAATTTGCCCATTTATATTTTCTTGGTCTAAAAATTAAAAATATAAAAAAAAACATGGGGTCACACGTGCTTTTGATGTAAAGATCTTTTTGGATTCAGGGACAGCAAGCATAACTTTTTACAGTCTGGGGTCCTGAGACACAGACATTAAGAAAAAAATGTTTCTTCCCTTCATTTGTATTATTGTCAAAAATGTTGAGGGTTTTTTTTGCTTTTTGCTCTGAGGTCGTGTTGCAACCAGGCTGCTGGTCTGTGACCACCACTGTATCTGTTCTTGTAATATTTTCTTCTAATAATAAAAAGAAAACAGACACACTTCTATTTTTTACCACAGTTTTAAAATCAAATCTAAAAACAAAAGATACAATAAAACTATTAACCCACCTTTCAGTTTTCTTTGTTGCCTCTGTTTAGTGAGTGACAATTTATTAATAAATCCAGACTTCTGCCTTTCTTTGTTTGAAGAATCCATTTCTGTTTCAAACTCTTCAGGCCTTACAGGCTGCAGACTGATGAACCTTTCTGGTCACTAGCTATACTTTTTATTCCCATCATAAGGGCATAACCACCAACAATCCTCAAAAACTTGTGTATTGTAAAATAAAAGCTGCTTGGCCCCTCTCTATCATGTGATGGATATCTACTGCAACTATCCCAGACCCCCTTATAATATAAGAGAGTTCTTTTGATTGCATTATCATTTACAGGCCTTTTGTGTGTATTATCAATATCTCTTTAGATCTGGAGCCATTTCACAAAACTACAGTCTGTTGAACCTTCTGTGATTTAATGTTTCCCAGTCATTGTTTCTCCCTGATTAGATTAACCATTCACAGATCTTGAGTTCAGACATCTACTCTGCTCCCATGTCATTACAATGTCCATCTCCTTTGTTCATGAAAGGTGGTGTGTTATCATTGTCTCTTTAGGTCTTGGGGGTACTTTACAAACTGTAAACTGATGAGCCTTTCAGAGCTTTAATGGTCACCCCTCTGTGAATTCCTTAATCACCCCACAGAGCAATCCTAAAAAAATATTGTGTATTGTAACACAAAACTGACTGCCCAAACTGTCATGTGTTGAACAACTGTATTGTCTACAGCAGCCCCGCCACCCCATATGGTGAAGGTCTTTCTCTTGAATGGCTTGTCATCCAGGCCCCTTGTTTTCCTCCAAAGATTACATTGTCTCACTCTGATTAGATTAACCATTTACAGATCTTGAGTCCAGACAACTTCCCCCACACCTTGGTCATTGCAATGTTCATTCCTTAGTTAATGAAATGGTTGCTGTATCAGCCATTTCACAGTCTGTGCATTATCTATGAGGCTTAATAAAACCATAAGCAACACTTACTATATATGTTTTGTGTGTTTGTTTGTGGGGGGAGAGAGGTATACCTCCCCCTTTGTAGCCCCCAAAAACCTTCTATAGATCCTTAAATCACAATTGACACATTTTGTTAATTCAAATATGTATTTCTTTATTATGTTTCTTTATTAACTAATTTATATACATGACATTTATTAAATATCAATATACATTTTTTTCCTCTTCACAAAGTATTTCATGTTCAATACACACTTCTGAAAATACAGACAAGAAAAACATTGCTAGCAAATATCGGTTGTTTTATTATGCATTTTTTAAAAAGATCTGGTGCTTTCTCCCAGAGATGGTGGCATTTATATATTTCATAATTAAAATCTCATCTGTAGGTCTAAGCATACTGTTTAGTTTTTCTACAGGATTTAGAGCACTTTTCACAGTGGGCCGGATTTTAAAAGGGTTACGTGCATAAGGTACACGCGTAACCCTTTAAAAAAATCCCTGCGCGCGCCAAGCCTATTTTGCAAAGGCTCGGTGGCGCGCACAAGCCCCGGGACGCATGTCGGGAGTGACGCTGCGTTTTCGGGGCGTGTCCGGGGGCGTGTTTCCGGCTCGGGGGCATTTTGGGGGCGTGGACGAGTGCCCCAACACAGCGGCCTGTGTCGGGGCCTGCTGCGCCGGCGCGCGTAAGTTGTTACTGCCCGGAGGCAGAAGTAACTTTTAAGATAAAGGTAGGGATGGGGTTTAGATAGGGCTGGGGGGGGGGTGGGTTAGGTAGGGGAAGGGAAGGTGCGGGGAGGTAAATGGAAAGTTCCCTCCGAGGCCGCTCCGATTTCGGAGCGGCCTAGGAGGGAACGGGCAGCGCGCGCAGGGCTTGGTGTGCGCAAGGTGCACAAATGTGCACCCCCTTGCGCGCGCCGACCCCGGATTTTATAAGATATGCGCGGCTACGCGCGTATCTTATAAAATCCCGCATACTTTTGTTCGCGAGCATGTAGATTTGTAAAATCTACCCCAGTATGTATAAGGTAAATGATCAGATTCAAATCATCATTGTTTAGACTTAACACACCTTCTTTATATGCTGCTAATACAATAAGACTCAAAACACGTTCTAGGCACAACCTGGTACCAAATGGTCCTTAATTTTTCCTGGATGTCAAAAGCAGTCCAATAGATGTAGCTATGATCCCTTTGGCTCAGTTCATCAATGAGACAGCCTTCACAGTCATCATGGTGAATGCCAGCTAAACACGTTGTAAGAATGCTGTAAACGACTACCCTTATGATTGATCTAAATGTTGTTTTTCAAAAAAGGCCATGTACTGGCAGGGATTTTGGAAATCCTATACATCCTCACCAGTTGAAATCATGCGCATCTTCAGGTTTGATTTTTATTATTATTATTATTATTATTATTATTACCTTCTGAGTCTGATGTTTCCTTGATGTTTGGGCAAAAACAGCACAAACAAATCATGTTGATATCTGGTGTGTCCCCATATTCTTCTGTTTGTGAATATCCTTCATTTTTCTATAAAATGTAGTGTTAACATTAAATTAAAAACCTCTTCTAAACAAGGTACCTATTATAGATAGCTCCCAACCCCATAAAATGCTTAATTACAATGAAAGAGATGTCATCACTTTTACACACAAGTTTTTCCTTCAAATAATCTGCTTCAGCATCTAATGCGGCTTGGTGCAGCTCTATATCTGTAGAGTCCATAGCATTTTTTATGACAAAGGCTAGATCCTGTGAATCAAAAAGCTTTTGTCCCAACGGAAGTTCATCAAATTCTGTCTGTCATTTCATCTGTACTCCTCTTCCTACAATTGTTTGCAAGCATGGCCAGAGGCAGGAGGGGGTGGGGTTTGGGGGCAGGGTATGGGTGGGAATGAGCAGGGCTTAGACCAGAAGTGAACGCTGGTTGGATGGCATCACTTTTGATTGACAGTGTACCCATAGACTACTGTGGCCTGAGTGAAAAGGAAGTAGCAGGACTCCCTTCCTCCACAGATTCCATGAAAAAGAGGGAAAAGCCAATGAGAGAGGGCTTTTGTGTGTGTGCCTGTTTGTATGAGAGTGGGAGTGTGTGTGAGAGAGGCCATGTGCATATGAGAGAGAAAGAAGTTGCCTGTGTGTGAGCCTGTACATATG